>NW_022111359.1:2156499-2160716 GCF_000313985.2 Echinops telfairi | reverse complement strand
TATTTCCCTTAGTGCTAGTATCCCACATTTCCCCTTTCTGCATTACATTTAAGATTTAATAGTGTCACGGAGGCAACATGGTCTCTCTTCATATCTCTTTGCTTCCCATAGAAGCGACACGAGACTGCGAGCAACAAAATTATGATGAATAAACAGCACAGTCAGACAGGAACTTAAGCTATGTGAAATGCTTTGAGCCCAAACGCATGGGATCCAGCCTCTTTCTATGCCGACCACCATTTGTTTAAATACCTCACCTAGTGGAATGCTTTAAATCCACCCTTGAATGTGTAGAAAATATCCTTTTATCTGAATCACATCTAATGAAATGTTTCCCTTAAACCCTTGCAAATGTTTCCTAATCAAATCCTAATCATGCAATGCCTTGTTATAAGGATAAAGGGTTATACAAAAATCAGTTACAGTCTAATCACATTATAACATTAATTGACAAGTCTAAAATCTTGATCTTTTAGCAAAAGAACAGTCTGTAGTAATAGTCCAGTCACTATTGTGTAAAATGTTCCGCTTTGATAGAGTCCCAGAGTGTCCCTTAGACAGCATCAGCAATGGAGTAAATAGCTCAGCAGGCAGTGATCGCCATTCTCAGGAATCTGTGAGGTCTTCTTGGCGTTTTGGATAGCTTCAGGGACAGGACAGGGTCAGCTTCCCTCCTTTCTTCTGGGCCTTGCTGGCTGAAGAGAAATCCACCTATCTCCTTTGCCTGTGAAAATATAAACAAATAGCCCCTCCCTTCAGGGTGTCATTAACCTGAAAAAGGAATTATGATTAAGCTTTTGTGGTTCCATCATGTCCTTCATGTTCATCTTTCTCCAAACATGATTGTGTCCTAATAAGGGGAGTTCATCAGCTTTATTCTGCAAAGACATAAATGCATAGCCTTTCTCCAGGTGACAAATGGACCTGGATCCCAAATGCAATTTTCATCTTCTTGGGATTTCTTAGGATCATCTTTCTCTGTAGAAGTAAAAATGTGTTTATCTCCCCTAATTTTACTACAAACTTTTAGTAAGGAGAACATTTGTTTAGTTAAAATGACCAAATGAAATTTGTAACACATAAGGTTCCTCTTCTCCCCCTTCTGTTTTAACAATTCAGATTTCAAAGCATCGCTAGCAATCTCAGTTACCTTGCTTGGTAGTAAACTCCTAGTTAGGTAGTCTTTATCGTTATGTAAATGTTGGCTTCCAGCTCTCAGAAAATCCAGAGAGCTAACATGTAAATTTTGGCTCCCCAGCTCTCAAAGAATTAAGAGAGCTAAATTGTGAGAACTTCTTACAGCACTCTGGGTTTGAAAGACTGACAAAATTCTTAATAAATTTGTTCAGCTGTTCTTAAAGGAATTTACCAAACAGACGTTTTTTCTCCAAGCTTACCAATAAGGTTACAGGTTCAATTAAGCCATATTGCTCTTTAGGCCTCTTACACTGTAGGATTTTACAATCTTGCAATATTCTGATCCGGTTAACTTCTCTCATTCCCTCCATGCTGGCTTTAGGGGAAGTTAATGGGTGGGTCTTAGGCCCTCCTGGATGCCTTAAGGGAATGACCCCATATCCAGACTTTAAAAACCTTTTCTTTTCCATTTCTAATTCCATGTAGGGGCGCTGTTGTTTCCCCACAACAGCATTCCAGAAGACCCCTTGATTAAAGGGTGGTCAGACTTCTTAAGTACTCTTTCCTGATAAGTATGAATTTTTACTCCAGAAATGAAAGGAAACAAGAATTGGCTTAAGTGATCTTTCTTTATAAACCATGGTATGTCAGATTTTATCATTGCCTTAATTTCTTCATAATCCTGATTCATAATTCCAGCAACAATCTGAACACCTTGAGAATTTAGATTAAACTTTCCTAATAAGCACCCTATAGTTCTTTTGGGTAGCGGACCCTAATTACCACTCTTAATAATTGCTGATTTAATCACAGCTTTTGGCTTTTCCTCAAAACTCTGATCAACTCCAGTATCAATTTGAATTCCTTGAGTACTTAGGTTAAATCTTCCTGATAGAAACTGTATCACTCTTTCAATAAGAGGTTCCTCCTTTTCAGAATTAACAAACTGCTGTGAGGGCTTCTGAGCATTTTCTTGGTTAGTCAAGCTTAATGCAGTGAGAAAAGGGGCTGGGCTTTTGCCTGTTTGGCTAGGTCTGGCTGCCTGCTGTGAGATTGGGGGATACCTGGGATTGCTGCCATTCAAAGATTCTTTTGCTGGGCTAGGCAGAGGCTTTGCCTTTTGAGCTCTGTTAGGCGGGGCTTGGATCAAGCTCCTTCCTCTATTTTCCCGCTGGGAAGCCTTTGCTAAAGGCCATACTTTACTGTTGAATCTTGAGCAACATTGACTCGCCCAATGAGTCCCCTTCCTGCAGCGTGGGCAAAGTTCAGGGTATTTTAAACCCAATCTTGATGGCCCTGGATCATGTTCAAACACAGGCTGCAGCTGACCAGCACTGCCTACAATCTCTTTGAAGATGACCTGTCTTCCCACAACTAAAGCACTTTCTTCTAGGTCTGATATAATTTGCCAAGGCAGCTGCCATGAGGTTGGCCTTGTATTCCTGTTTCCACATTCTTGCATATCCTGAGATAATCTAAGACGCAAGACATTTTTACTGTGTTTATTAGAGAAATCATAAGATAGCTTATGCAGTAGGTCTCTTACTGCCTGGACATTCTTCACACATTTGGAAATAGCATCTTCCAGTCGGGACACAAAGTCAGCTTAGGATTCATCATTCCACTGTCTTATAGCTGTGTAACTCAGCCTTCTCTCTCCTGATCGAATTATCTTTTCCCAGGCCTTTAGGCAGACTTCTCTCTCGGATCTGTGCTATTGTCTGTTCAGTAAACTGTAGTTGGGACCCAACTGTAATATAATTCTCATCCCCTAGCAATTGATGAATTCCTATATCTATGCCCTCTTCTGCATTTTTGAATGCTTGTGCAAGGACTGCTTCCTTCCACAGCATTTGATATTGCAGAGATTCTGAAGAGCAAAGACATATTTTCGCTAAATCTCTCCAGTCAGTAGGGGTCCAGCTCTCGACTCTGCTAAAACCTTTATCATACTAATTACAAAATGTGAGTCTGGGCCATAATCGTTGGCTGCCTGCTGGAGATCTTTTAGCAACTTAAAGGGAAAGGCACTGTGAATGCCTTGTGGGTGTTTCCCGTAAGGCTGTCTGCTAACAACTCTAACAGGATAAGACATTCTAAATTCTAAATCTCCTTCTTCTGCAATCCTTCTTTCTACCCTTGAAAGTAAAGGTGCTTTCCTATACTCTGCTTCTTTGCTTCTATTCTCTGAGCTCGTCTTCTTAACCAGTATATCTTGAAGCTCCACTTCCCGAACTTCATCTTCTGTGCTAGCTCCCTTAGACTGCATTTCTATCGAGTGAATCTCTCTACCTCCAGCACTGGCTTGCTTGCTTGTTTTACAATCTCTGGTCTTTCTTACACTAAATACCAGCAGGGGAGCAGATGCTTTTACTATGTCCCCTTCTGACTCAGGCTTAGTTTTCTCAGCTCCATCTAAACTCTTCTCATATGCCTGCTACCCATTCTGCCTGCCTCTCACCTGATTTAAGTTTGCATAGCTTAGAGGCTTCTCACTACTTTGCTGGTCTTGTTCCTTTTCTTCCCCTATCTTTGAAAGCAAGGGAGCTTCCTGGGATTGTTTAATAGCCTCGCTTTGGGTCTTGCAATCCACTGCCTCTAGTACTTTATCACCTTTAAACCTTCGGAGGCTGCAGTCCCTGAGGGAATATAGGCTCTGGCCATGAGGTTCCATTTAGAATCAGAGGCCTTGCATAACAAATCAATCCCCGCTTCTTCGGTTTTTCCTAAAGTTTCATCACCTAAATCATGCTCAGTCACAGACACTGCAGCTTGCTTTTCTAGATTTAAATAGACACAAGACTTCTCACTGCACTGATAATCCTCATTCTCTTCCTCCTGCCAAGGTACTAAGACTATCTTAACTTGAACCCACAGAGACCACTCTCCATGGGGATACTCTCCCCATCTGTGTGCTTTCTTTAAATTTACAAAGACCTTCTCCCAGGTCTCTAGATTGAAAGTTCCTTCCTCTGGGAACCATGGATTATACTTTTTTTTACTACTTTTAGCAAACATTGCATCCTTTGCTTCGTTACTTTTACACCCTGTCTTTTCAGTAAGTGGATGAGCATAGTACC
>NW_022111359.1:2152706-2155077 GCF_000313985.2 Echinops telfairi | reverse complement strand
AGCCAGACTTGCAAGATCGAATTCGAGTCATGGTAGTGGGAGTGGGGAGGAAACATTTAGGAACTAGAGGAAAGTTGTACTTCTCATCATTGTTACATCCCTATGAGTTAGCATCACGGTGAGTTTTGAAAGGGGCCCTGGTGGTGCGGTGGGCTGGTTACATGTTGGGCAGTTAGCCACAAGATTGGTGGTTCAAATCCACCAGCTACTCCTTGGGAGAAAGATGAGGCTGTCTGCTCCTGTAGAGATTAACAGCCTCAGAAACCACAATGTGCATTTCTACGCTGCCCTATGACAGGATTGTCGAGTCGGATGGACTTGGTGGTAGTGGGAAGATGCCCCAATCCTTAGCAAATGGCCCTTCCTGCATTTCCAGGGCCAAAGCAGAGAATCTTACAGTCTGCTCCATCCCCATGTCTCCTGTCTGACTCTGACCCACTCATGATGCCCCTGTGATCCATGCCCTGCCCCCCCTGAACATCTCCCACCTCAATCAAGAACCTTCATGCTACCAGTTTGCAGGGCCCTGTTGCTGAGTGAGCACAGGGCTGTCTTTGGGGCCACCAGCCTGCCACCTATGTTGGTCATAGTCTCTGCAGTGCTTGTCTCCACCCTTTGGTGTGGACCCCCCTGACCAGGACCTCTGTTCACATTTGGGCATGCCACTGTTCCTGCCACCCTTCCTCCCAAGCCAGCCTTGGTCAATGCTGTGTCGTGCAGGCAATCATAGAAACCAGCCTTCAAATACTCTTACACATTACACTTGCAAACCCCCCAAAGTTGCAGGTGACTTGTGGCGATCTTGTGCATGTTGGCACAAGTGTGCTCCATGGGGTTTTAAAGCCTGGTCTGGGGGAAGCAGGCTGACAGCCCTTTCTTCTGAGACATCTCTGGGTGGGCTTGAACCACCGACTTCCTGGGTTCTGTTTCTCTAGAGAATTCCCAGACATCATCCCCTCAGCCTTTCGAGCCCCCCAACCAGGCCCCCAGGTCTCCAATGTTCAGGCATATCCTCCCTCCATCTAAAATGTCTCTCCTGACCACTGACCGGCTAGGCTGCATGGTCCATACATGGACCCTCTGCCCCCCACCCCCAGGAACTGTCCATCCACAACCAGCCCCAGGAGATGGTGAGGGCTCAGGCTCCCCACTCCAAGAACCTGGGCAGGTACCCCAGGAGGATGCCCCGGCTGTGCTCGGCCTGGCTTCCCCCAAAGGGCTATCTCCTGAAGGTACAGCTTAAGACCCTGGGAGGGGCTTTCCCCGTGCCTGCTCCTTTAGTCACCGGGCAAAAATCAAGGGTGAGCCCCAATTTCTTGTCTGGACATGGAATGGCAGGGCCTGGCCCCCAGGCTCTCAGCTGCACACATCCCAAACCCCAAGTAACATCTGCACCCTGAGGGTCCCCAAGCCTGGCTCTAGTACTCTCGTCCCTTAATGCTAGCTCAGAGTACCCCTCACCCTGGCTCTGAGCATCCTAATCTCAGATCCCAGCCCTTCTGCAGCCCCTGGTGCCCCCAACCCCGGTCCCAAGGGGGCTCCTACCCTGCCCTGGTGTCTCCAGCCCCCCTCACCCAACAGACCACTCAGGGCCTCCAGCTCACAGGTAGTAAAAAGACTTTATTAAGAAGGCTTTGAAGTCAAAAAATAAAACTCTTGATACAATTTTCTTTCACCCTTTAAGTTGGCTCAGCAAATATATAATCAGTGATTTAGCGTAAGATCAAAGGTCCGTTATTTTATTTAAAATAAAATATATTTTAGTTCTTAAAATTTATTCCATAAAGTACATATTTACCTATAAATTCCCTACATATACACAGGAGGTAAAAAATAAAAACAAGCACAAAAAATTAAAAACCCCAACAAAACATAAAAACTGAGCATCTTTTTAAAAATTGTAAAAAACCAACAAGAGAAACCAATGTTGTGTGTGTGTTAATAATTAAAAAAAGGTAAAAATCTCTGGATGGGGGATTCCCACCCCCTGGGTCCCTGACCTCCCCGTGCTCGCCCCGGCGGCCGATATACAAAATGGGGCCGGGTGGGTCCCCCCAAAGGTGTACTTTGCCTCGGACTTTGTTTTTTCGGGGACACAAGCTGTCAGGCCATAAAACGGCTATGTACAAAAAAATCCACCCACAGGGACTTGGCAGAATAATCTGATTTTTGTTTCATTTTTTCCTTTAAAAAAAAAAAAAGAGGTCATCTCCGGGGGGAGGGGAGGAGGTAGGGGCAGGGGGGCGGGCCTTAAATAAAAAGTGCAAAGGACTTTTCCTCTCTCGTTTATTTTAACCTATCAACGCAATACTGCTATTTGTTAGGATCGCTCGCACAGCTGGCCTGCTGTTCCGCAGCCTCCACGCCTGGG
>NW_022111359.1:2151475-2152606 GCF_000313985.2 Echinops telfairi | reverse complement strand
GATAATGTATGTGTGCCTTTTTCTTTTTGAAGACTTACCTAATGTTCTCTTTAAATTATTTTCAAGATGGGGTCTCCTTTGTACCCTAAGACATATCATAATAGCTCTTATAAGGGCAGAGTTAATGGGCAAGCTGCAGAATTTACAGTACTACATATGGATGAGCAGGTTGAAAGAGCTTGAATTATGATAAATCAATATCACCCTTTTGGCCATAATTCCTGATGTGATGTATTATAATTCTGGATTCTATACTCCTGGGACTATAGTCCAATTTTGGAAGGCGTTCTATACTATACTAAAGGAAAGGATTAAAGTGGGATTAAGCTCTGACCTTATGGCTTCGAGGGAAATGTTACTGTTTTAAACCAAAGGTATTACCAGGGAGCGTGTCTTCCAGACACGAGGTTTTCTATTTTGGATTGGTTTCTACAGCTTACACTTTTGTACGCGCTGCCCTCCCTGTGGCAGTGGTCTGCCTTTCCTCCATGCCCAGCAGTCTGCAGTAAACACTTGAAAACAATCATGACGGGACCCCCAACCCACGTCTTGGATGAATGGGTCTGTGAACTGTCGTGTGCAGAGGTTTTCTCTAAAGCCCAAGCAGAAGGGCTTACAAAATAATGTTTTGTAAAGATTTTTATACGGTTTCATTTTAAAACACCAACCCTGCTGTGTGGGTTGGACTTCTGTAGGAAGTTTTTTAAGTGAATTGTCGTCGGATGTTTTCCTGTAGGAATGGAAAAGCCATCCCATGAAGTGTGCTTTTTAAATGTTGGTGTGAAGAGTAGGTTTTGTCACCGATTTGTTGTGGTTTCTGTGCCTTTGGACCTAAGGATCCTGGCCCGTCCTCTCCCGTCTTCGCTTCCCTGAGACATTCTGCAGTGACAGCAGGGCGAGCAGGACACAAGTATTTAAGAGCCATCCCAGAGAAAGCAGAAAGGTGTCGTTTTTTAATGAGCTTCAAAACAAAATGGAGACCGCATTTAAAGTCAGGTGTAACCAGTAACACAGTGTGGGAATTGCGCCTGATCTGACCCCACCACACTGAGGCAAAGCACTGGGGGAGTGCAGCGGAACAGCAGGGGAGGGGAGTAGCAAGATCCCCAGGGAATGATGAGGGTGGACATT
>NW_022111359.1:2148909-2149811 GCF_000313985.2 Echinops telfairi | reverse complement strand
GATGTACAAATGCGCTTTACACAATTGATGTGTGTATGGATTGCGATAACAGTTGTATGAGCCCCTAATAAAATGTTTTTTAAAAAATAATAAAGTCAGGTGTAAGTGAGTTCCATTCTCTAGAGCCGAGTCACTGGCCGCTCCGCCCCCCAGCGGGGGGAGACCCACAGTCACGCTGCTCTGTAACCTGTCCGTCTCCGCTCGGACATGCTCCGTTTCAGAAGCAGCCACTGTCAGTTGTGTAAGCATCTGTGCGATTGTGTCAAATAAGTGTTGTAAATGCTTCTGTCTAAAAAAAAAAAATTCTGACCTTAGAAGGTGTAAACCAAGTCACATCCTTTGTCTCCCTGGGTTCACCTTTGACTCTATCTTAATATAGGGTGTGACTAAGACACTACTCGGTTTCCTGGAGAGCATCTTTGAGACTCCACCTTCGTGTTCTTCTTCTTAGTTACCATTTAGTCGGCTCCGATCCACAGTGACCCTACGGACAACGGACAATGGAAGGAAACACTGCCCTGTCCTGCACCATCCTCACAATTCTTGTGTTTGAGTCTATTGTTGCAGCCAGTGTGTCAATCCATCTCACTGAGCACCTTCCACGTTTAAATACCCCTCTCCTTTACAATGGAACTCATAAATGTCAGAATCCTAGACATGAGTGAACTGAAATTGGCCATGTTGGATCACAGAAACATGTGGTTCGCTATGCTGGGAATAACAAAATCAAGAAGAATGGCACGGCATTCACTGTCAAAAAGGACGTTTCAAAATCACTCTTTGTAGTATTAAATTAAAAGTGACACGGGGGAGTGGGGTGCCAGCCCCCACCCGCTACTAGAACTCACTGGTTCAGTAATACTACTTCTGGGTTCAGTAATGCACAATTGTACGGTTGAGAT
>NW_022111359.1:2147503-2148809 GCF_000313985.2 Echinops telfairi | reverse complement strand
ACCCGCCCGCGCGGGGCCCCTTAGTGCGCAGCCGCTGCGCCAGGCCCCGCCCCGTGCCGTCCGAACCCGCGCTGCGACGGATGCGCCAATCAGCTCCCTAGAGAGGCGTGGCCCTGTTGCTAAATCAGCCCTAGGCGTCCGAAAGACCCTCGCGGCCATTGTACCAATCAGCGCGTGGGAAGGGCGGGGCCTGGCTCTCCGACCTGCTGCCTAGTGACCAGTTGATTGACCACGCACGGGGAGGGCCGTGTTCAGGTCAGGTTTGCCCTGAAGGGATGGCTTGCTGGCTTACTGGCCCCCAAGGGATGCCCAGTCCTGCCCAATCCTAACCGGCCTTCCTGGCCTCACCTAGCACACCAAGCCCACAGAGTGGTGGCTGCCAAGTGCCCACTGGACCCTCCCCTCTGCCCGGCACCCTGAGGTGGGCAGGTGAGGGGTACTCACCTTGGCTTGGCTGGCTGAATCGTAGCGCACTCGCTGCCGGCTCCGGTTTACCTTGCCCATCAGCATCCGGCCCGTCCGGAAGTCAAAGGTGCTCAGGTCTACAGAGCCACCCAGGTAGCGCGCCAGCTGGGGCTTGCTGCGGAACTTCTTCCCACTGGGGCTGCAGACAAGGAGGCAGGAGGGTCAGTGCCTGGCCAGCACCACCGGGCCGCTCATAGTCCATCCTCCACTCCCTGGAACCTCTGCGCAGGAGCAGGCAGGCCCAGCTGACACAGATGCTGAGGGAGGGAGGCGCAATCCACCTGCAGGCTGGGCCTGGCGCTCAAATCCAGAAATAGAACTGAAGATGCACCTAGGGCATGCGAGGGGGGCCCTGAGCTTGGCGATGGGTGCTATGAATACTGGGCATGACGAGGTCCCTGGCCACTCCAGAGACGAGCCCAGGCCCCAGGGGCGGCTGAATGTGATGAAAGAGGCAGCAGCAGGTGTCCGGCGCCCCCAGCCAGGCGTCTTTCTCGGTGTGGCATTCCACAAGCCCCATGCTCAGGCTGAGCAGTGCCAGACAGGAAGCTTCAGCCCAGGGGCGCTGTCCATGGGGCCATACTCTCACTCAGCTGGGGGGGGGGCGGGGGCGGGGCGGTGCACCAAGCAGGGAGGTCACAGTCAGCACCCCGTCCTGCTGAGACAAGTGGGGGTGCACAGCAATAGGCACCCCACCCACCCAGACTCCTGGCCCGGGTCGGATCCAACAGGAAGGAGCCCTGGGTCCCTGCTGCTCCAGCTTTACAGCCAACACCGGGCAGGCGGTGGGTGAGTGGGGGCCAGGTGCATGGGTAAGGAATTTCTCTCCAGGTGATGAAGA
>NW_022111359.1:2145158-2147403 GCF_000313985.2 Echinops telfairi | reverse complement strand
CCACATCTCCCTTCCCCTGGCGTGGAACGACTAAACCCACACTCTTCACCTGGCGTGGATCGACTAAACCCACATCTCTCTTCACCTGGCGTGGACTGACCAACTCCATACACTCCTTTCACCTGGCGTGGACTGACCAACTCCACACTCCCTTCACCTGGCGTGGACCGACTAACTCCACACACTCTCTTCACCTGGCGTGGACCGACTAACTCCACACACTCTCTTCACCTGGCGTGGACTGACCAACTCCACACTCCCTTCACCTGGCTCAGACCGACTAACTCCACACACTCTCTTCACCTGGCGTGGACCGACCAACTCCACGTCTCCCTTCACCTGACGTGGACCGACCAACTCCACACACTCCCTTCACCTGGCTCAGACCGACCAACCGCACACGCTCCCTGCACACAAACTCAACAACCAACTTGCTGCCATGGAGTGGAAGCCGCCTCACAGGCCCTGGGGGTTTCAAGACTAGCGCTTTACAGGAGCAGAAAGCCTCACCTTTCTCCCACGGAGCGGCTGGTGGGTGCCAACTGCTGACCCACAGGGACCGTTCTACCCTGCCCTATGGGGTCGGTCTCGATGCCAAGGCAGCTGAGCCAGCAGGCTCTAGGCAAGGTGTTGTGGACCCACTGATGAGCAGCCCTGGCTCCTGCACCCAGAGCGCTGGAGGAGAGGAGGGCCCGAGGGCACAGGCACCGCCAGCTGGCCCTTGGACTGGCTACACCTCCTGGTGTCTGCCTGTGAAATGGGTGCTCCCAGCTGCTGCACAACTCCAGTGTGGGAGTAGAAAGTTCTTTCCCAACCCACTCGGGCACATGGGCAGAGAGCTAGGGACACTAGGGTGGGCACCCCGGCCTGGGACAGAGGCAGCTGGCTCTGGCTAAGGTCGGGGCCCAACACACAGTGAGTCTTCAGCAGAGACAGTGAGTGAACGTGTGCGCACGCAAGCTTGTGAGGGGATGGGTTGTGGAGTGGGTCTTGCCAGCAGGCGTCCGGGCGGAGACACTTCACCCGCTGGCATGCTGTTTCTACTATGTCATCCGCCCATCCCACCCCACTCCCGGCCCCCTCCAAGGGCTTGGAGTATCGAGGGAAAGTCTGACAACAGGCTGTGACCTGGTGCCAGGTGGGTGTACCCCGAGCCCCTAGGAGCATGAGGAATTGGGGGAACAGCCCTCAGGTGGAGACCCTGAGAGGGGTGTGTGGCGGTGACGGGAGTTGGAACACAAGGTGCCTTGAAGGGTGCACTTGAGAGCTGGGTGGGGAAGCTGGGAGCTAGAGATGCTGACCTGCTGACCTGCTTTGGCGGGCCCAAAGCCGGGGTCAAGCCCTGTGCCCCGTCCGCCCAATGTATCTCAAAGGACCCTCAGGCATTGGGTCACACACAATCACACGCAAATCAGGAATCCTCCCTCTCTCCCTGCCAGCTGGCCACCACCAGGCAAGCTGGGGACTCCGGGCTCCCCAACACTTCGGGCAAGCAAGCTGTCTTATTCCAGGCGATGACCGGGCTACCCAAGGCCATGAAATGATGCCCCTGGGACAGCCTTGCAAGGCTGAGGATGGCCTGTCCCCCTCATGGGGGTCCTCCTGTGTCCACAGTTCTCCAGGGTGGCCCTTACCAGCATCCCTGAGGGCGGGGCTGGTTGATCAAGCAGCCCCACCCACCTGCCAGAAGGGAAGGGCTGCCAGTTGGACCCTGGGGTCCCCTGCGCATGACAAGGGTGACAGATGACCTTTCCACTGAAGCCCCCCACCCACCCCATCGTGGCTAAGTGGTCAGCAGCCTCCCTGGAGCCCTGCCCAGCCCCAAGTTGTAGAACCAGGGGAAGGTAGGAGGGGGCCGCCGATGGGTGGGGTGACCCAGGAGAAGTTGGCTGGTGGGAGGTGGGTGTGTGCTTGCGTGCTGGGCCCAGCACTGCCCACCGCCCCCACCTCCGGGCCCCTCCAGGGCCAATGAGCAGCGGCTGGCTTGATGTCACCAGGCAAAACTCGGGCCCACCGCCCTAACAAAGGGAACAATGGGGTAGCCAGAGGGAAGATCTGCCAACGCACCCCAGCTCCTGAGCGGGCTCCTTCACGCACGCCCAAGTCCCTGGCCGGGCCTCCAGCTCACAGTGGGTTCTGCTGAACTGCCCCACCCCCGTCAAGGTCCCCGACTCTGGCCGTGGACGCAGACCCCTATTTGGATGGCCATTAGTCCCGACCCCCAAGCCCCACCCCGCCCGGCCCG
>NW_022111359.1:2135025-2143805 GCF_000313985.2 Echinops telfairi | reverse complement strand
TGGAGACCCAGTTGCAAGCCTGCAGGTGCCCACGGGGCTGGCCGGCTGGTAGGTAGGGGGACACCCTCTTGTCCTTGGTCCCCGTCTCTATTGGTTCTCGTACCAACCGTGCCCGCCCTGCTCCGAGGGTTCCTCTTACCCCACCCCACCCCCGCCTCCATTCTTGTTCCCAGGGACTCCCCACTTCTCCAATGTGTGCCCCGCCCACATCCCTCCAGTCCCAGACCCAGCCTACGCCTTCCTCCGAGTACCTTTCTTAACTCTCAGTCCTCACCATCCCCTCCCTGAGCCCAGATCCCCCGCCGTCCCCACGTCTGAACCTTGCGGCACCCTCTTTGCGCCGGACACCACCTTCATCCCCGCCGTCCCTACCAACCCCAGTTCCCGCCTTGCCCTCCTGGAAGCCCTCTCGTCTCCACCGCCCCCCCACCCCTGCCCCATCTCACGTCCTCTGTGCTGTCTTACTCCCTACATCGTCCCCCTACCCTCGACCACCTCTCTGCACTGGACCCCTCCTGTCTGGTCGGTTCCCCGCCCACACGTGCAGAGACTGGGATCCCACTTCTGGGACCCCCCCGGTGCTGGACAGAGGCTCAGAGGTGAGGGACCTGGGCTTCATCCCCGGAGGCCCAGGCCAGTGCTTGGGCACCTCCTCTGTCACCCACTCCACCAGCCACCCTTCCAGCAAAAGTGGGCTTTGTGATGTGGGATTTCTAGAGGGAAATCAGGCTAGGGATAGGATGAACACCGCTGGGCAGACCCCATGGGCTCCCCTTAGGAGGAGGAGGCCTGCCCTCACAGCCCCCTCTTCCTCCTCTGCCCATGACAGCCTGCTCCTAACCAGCTGTCACCAGGGGTTCCTACTCTGCACAGCCCCGGACATCATCTGTGGAGATGCTGGTCAAAACCCAGACGGACCCTCCCCTCTCCCCCAGCTTCTTCCCCTGGGAACCCAGACCTTCCCACCCCCACCCCCCAGGCCATATCCACAGCCACCCTCGGGGGTGTCCCACCCTTCCCCACGCTCAGAAGGTTGTCTGCTTGGTAATAACTTTCCACCCCCGGTGGAGTAGTGGTTAAGTGGCTACGCCTTGGGCTGTTAACTGCAAGGTTGGCCGTTTGAAACCACCAGCTCCATCAAGGGAGCGGGACCGGGCTTCCTTCTCCCGTAAAGAATCAGTCTCAGAAACCCACAGGGGCAGTTCTGCCCTGTTCTGTAGGTCGCTGTAAGTTGGAATCGACTGGATGGCAGTGGCTTTGACTTTTTGGTTTTGGTCTAGTCCCTCCCCAGGAAAGGGGGGGGGGGTTTTAGAAGGTGCTGGGGGGTCAGGACTAAGGGAAGGTGGAGCTCCATCCCTGAGAAGCACCCGGGGTTTGGTGGAATGACACCCCTCCCACCCCCAAAGCAGGTCTGGTCCAGCACTATGCCCTGCTTCCCATACAGACTTCCACTGGCCTTAGTGGAAGTCCAGTATGATGAGCCTCAGGTCCCCCTGGTTCCCCAGGAGCACCCACCATTCTAGACCACATGCTCATACCCCTCCCTCCCTCCTCATGACATCAGGTGGGGAATGAGAAATGAGAGGCTAAGAAAGGTGTATAGGGGTCCTGGGGTGAGGCTCCCGCGTATTCACGGGACAGAATCCCAGTCCAGCTTCTCATTAGAATACTCTCCCCTTTCCAACCCTCCTCTGCCTGCTGTTTCTTGTCCCAGGCCCTGCTCACAGCTCCCTCCCTTAGGTGTCAAATGGCCAGGGAACTGCAGGTGGCCTAGGGGATCCCATGCCATTCTGCCTCCGGGGAGCCAACACCCCACTAAGGCAGGCTCTCTGAAGCCTTGGATGAAAAACCAGTTTCTGAAATAAAGGATCCAGGAGGAGGTTGGAAGAGTCAAGTCAGGGAATGCTCCCTGAACACAGAACAGAAAGACAAGTCTGAGACCAGAACGAGAAGTTAACAAACTCAGTACCATTGAGTCACGCCGACTCAGCGGCCCTGCAGGACAGGGTAGAACTGCCCCGTGGGTCTCCCAGACTGTCACTCTTTCCCCACCGAGTGGTGTCCACTCTGAAGTCTCACCAGGAGGGAGGAAGAACTGAGATGCTTCAGAACTGAAGGGTCTCGGCACACTTGAGGTTGTGCGTCAGCCAAACGGGGAACAAGTCCACAAAACAGGTGCTGTGGGCCAGTGAGGGTAAGGGGGACTCCGGAGAGTGGGACAGGGGGCTCCCTGAGGGGCTTGCGTAATTGGGAGAGTTGAAGCAGGGACGACTGCTCTAAAAAGGATGCTGTGCTGTAACAAATGTGTTCCATGTGAAAAATTAAAGCAAAGGTGCAAAATCCTGCTGGGGGGTGGTGGTGGTGTCCCATGGAGTCCTGTGGAGTTAACTTTAGAACTCGTGCCACCCCCGCCGTGTGCCGTAGGTGGGCGTGGGATTTGGGTCCACTGGACCCCTGGGCTGAATCCTCCTGGTTGTCAGGAGGATTTCTTCCAGGGTCCCTCTGGGCAGTACCTGCAGGCAGCACCAAGGCTTTTGCCATTGCTGGAGAGCGCTGGCAGGTGGGCGGTGGCATCTGCCTGTGTTTTCAAGTCAGATGTGGGCAGGCCCCCCAGGACAGTAGTCACAGGGGTGTTTGCACATTGATGACCCTGGCACCTGGGGGCGCGGAGTGGTCCTATACAGTGTTGAGCAGGGTCCCTGGTTTACCCTCACTGGATGCGAGCAGCACCTATGGTACCCATTTCCTGGGGAGGACAATGTAGCAAATGACCAGACAGGCCACAGGTCCAGAACCTGGTTGGCCGGGCTCATTCTTTTATAGACCTGCCTCCTCGCTTCTGGTGGTGACCCGCCATCCTTGGCGGTAGACATGGCTTGTAGACAAATCCCATGACCACCGTCCCTCTGTGACTACTTCTAGACTCCCTTGAGGACCCAAGACTTTGCACTCAGCACCCACCCTCAACCTGCCTACCCAGCCCTGGTGGTGCAACTTGGAAGTGCTGGCTAGCATCTGAAAGGTGGGTGGTCTGGACCCACCCAAAGGCTCCTGGGAACTGGTGATGTGTCCCCAATAAAGATCACGGCCCTATCACATGGGGCCAGCACAGTCCAGATTGTCTTGGCCACACACAGCTGAGTGCAGTAAGACTTCAGTGTAACTAAATTCTGCAAAGATCTGTAAGGCCCCAGGGGTCCCTTCTACGTGGTCAGCCCTGCCATGCCTTGAAATTTGCAGTGGTATGCTAGAATGTGAGAAGGTGCGATGTGGGGATGTAGTGCATGAAGGTGACCCAAGGGGCCTCACCGCCATCAATGCAAGATGTTTCTGAGTCATTTGGAAGTGTGTAACTATGAACATGATCCCGGGTGGGTGTGGTGGGGGAGTGGCCTGTTTGGGCACCAGGAGGGTCTGCTTAAACTTGAAACCTAAAGTGATTAGTAATGAAAGAACAAATGCCTGGGAAGTATCCCTGGCAGAATCCCACCAGGAAAGGGATTTACCCTCAACGGTGGGGGGCAAACCAAGCCAGACCCCTTGCCTTCCCAGGAGCTGTGGAGTAGGACTGCCCTCAAGGGAGCAAACTTGCTTTCCTAAGGGTCACCAGCTCTTCCATCCGCAGCAGACTGCACCAGGGTCGGTGGAGGTAAGAGCTTGAAGATGGGGGAACAGCACACTTTTACAACAACCCCTAACTGGACAGTGGGACCTGAGCAGGGCTCTCCTGGGAGTGCGAAGGCATTTTGAAATATTTGGGGAGCAGGGCACCATGTGTGATTTACAGGCCCTCAGGGCAGGGAGGGGTGCTCAGGTCATCCTGACCGGCTGAGACTGGTAGGTTGGGCAGAGCTGCTGCTGTAGCCCCACTGTGGGATCATGGACTCCCTTCCCAATGAACAGTCCATTTGTGGACAACATATGGGGATGACAGTGTGGACACAAGCCCTTGCTGCTTCCTCAATGGGCTTAGTATAGGCCTTTGGAGCCCGCACCCCACTCCTCAGACAGGCTGTGGTGCCGTTCCTGAGCCTGCCTCCTTCTGGGAGCTTCAGCCAATCGTGGGCAGCAGGTAACTCAGTGTAGCACCCATAGAGTGGCCACTCAAACAGCCACAATAGGTACTGCCACTTCCCAGAGGGGACCTCCAGGAAATAAACAAGGCTTGACTCACACCACCTCAGATGGCTTTAATCCCTGGTCACATACAGCCCCTTTCCCACAGGTCAAGGCCTTAACTGGTCACAGGCAGCAGTGTAGGGCTCCCTGTGAAACAGCCTGACTTGGTTTGGAAAGTGGCCAGCAGGGCCCAGCCAGCATCCTGGGGCCACATCTGGGCAGGAAGCAGATCTTTACTGGAGACAAGCCAGAGAGGCGACACACAACTATGTCTGTGTGTGGGACACTCGAGTCCCCCAGCATTCTGACCACGCCTTGGGATGGGGGCAGATGCCAGGTGGCTGCCAGCTGCCCAGTGAGGCAGTGACCAGGGCTGCCCAGGCACAGGCTGTTGCGGCCCCATGTCCCGCAGGGCTGTGTGCAGAGGCTGGACAAGGAACCAGCATCTACGGGCTGCAAGCGATAGCAGGCAACGAGCCCACTGTCTGGGCTGGGCCAGCAGCCCTTAGCACCTCTGGGCCTGGCAAACTGCTTCTGCCCTTGGGCACTGCTACCAGGCCAGATCTGCTGCTGGGGCTCCGAGGGCAGCTGCAACCTGTCTGTCCATCTGTCCGTCAGGCCGTGGGGAGAGGTGCTGGCAGATGGGGCTGAACCAGCTGCCCTCACACTGCTGGCCCCTGCTTGCTCGTGGACCCAACAGACCCCAGGTGAGGGGGTGTGGGGGATGCCACGCTGCCCCAGGCAGACAAGAGAGGTGGGGGCTTGGCCAGGGCTGCTGGCATCCTACACACTGGGGTGAGCGCGGCATTTACCCTCCACATCACTGGAATCAGTGTCCACATGGAGCAGATAGCCCACCTAGTCTGCACCAAGAGCAGCTCCGGGGTGGTGAGGCCACGCTCCAGGGTAGGGCGTGAGCAGGCATCTGCTGGGCTGTGCCTGTGCAGCCCGGGGCGGGGACACAGCATGGTGAGTAGGTGTGGGCCAACCCCAGTCCTCTGTCCACGGCAACTGGCCCTTAGCACCGGCCCTAGGCGTGCTCCAGCTCCTGGTCTGGGTCAGGCTCCTCTTCGTCGTCCTCGTCATCCTCCTCCTCCTCCTCGTCCATGCTGGCCTTGCCCAGAGGTGTCTCGCCATCCCGTGCCAGCTCCTCCACATGGGCCAGCATGTCGGCCATCAGGGCCTCCTCCAGCCGCTTCCGTACCTGCTGCACCAGTTCCTCCTGCTTCCTGGGACACAGGACAGGCCTGTGGGCACAGGCAGGCGGCTGCCGCTTGGGCCCACTGGACTGAGGGGGTGGGTGGGTGGGGCTGTCCTGAGAAGGCAGCCTGGAAACAGCAAGCCATGGGCAAACCCAGTGCTGCTCCCCAGGCCCCCGTGTGCATACACTTGTACAAGTAGGGTGGCCCGGGATAAGACTGGCCACGAGAGGGGAGAGAGCCAGCCAACCACGAGATCTGCACTCAAGCCCAGGAAAAGCTAGCTGGAGGGTGAGGCAGAGCCGCCAGGTCCTTGCTCTATGCAGGCAGAGGATTCTAGGGAGCCAACAGCTTGTTCTCCGGCCATTGCCTGTCTTCCGGGCTGCTGCTAAGAGAATACTGCCCACAAGTCCAAACAAACGTGTCCTGGGGGACGGCCAGCCTCCCCTCTCTGGGGGCTTTCAGGACCGCTGCTTCTGTGTCGCTCTGGGAAACGCGCTGGTTGCACCCTCCTTCCTACACCCTCCAACCCAGGGAGCGTAACGCGCCTGTCTGCTCTGCTCTGCCGCGGAGTTCCCCTAAGGTAGGACCCATGAGAGCAAGGGCCCCTGTCCATACCTGATGTCCTCATCGGTCACCATGAAGGCCTTGCACAGGGGCTGGGTGGTGTTGAGCCACACGCCGGGGTTCTTCTCCACAGCGGCTGAGAGCTGCCCGGTGATGGGCATTGTGCTGGTGTGCAGGGCGCTGGCAATAGCTGACAGCAGGGTCTCATCGGTACAGCCGGGCCCCACCCCTGTCAGAGCAAACCACATCCCCCATGGGTGTCAGAGCCCCACGAGGGCACTTGGCACCTGAGGTCTTGTGCTGCATCCCCCAAAATTAGCGTGGGAGGGGATACAATTCAATACTCCTCCAGATCTGTCTACAGCCAGTCTTGGCTGAGGACACGCCCTCAGCAGGGTGCCTGCACACGGGCGAGCAAGGGGCTGTGGGCACATGCCTCCATTTCCCCACCTCGCAGTGCCCACAGGTCCTGCCTGCCTGCAGGAGGGGCTCACTCTAACAGTAGCCTCCAAGGACCTGTGCCCACACCACTTCCCTGTCCTCCCCCACCCACACCACGGCCCCATGGGGCAGCTGGGTCACCTTGCAGGCCCTTGGGGAGGTCCATGGTCCTCACGAGCTCCTCGGCGATGTCAAAGGCGTTCAGACCACTCAGTTTCTTTTCCCAGAAAAGCTGCATCAGACAGGACAGTGGTGAGGAGGGACCACGGCAGCATGTAGCTCCAGCCCTGGACCCCCACCTAGGGCAGCACCTCAGGTAGGAAGTGGGGACTGGGCCTCACACAGGTCACATCTGCCCCAAGCTCAGGAACACCCAGTCACCTGGGCAAACAATTCACAACTGTTTCGACACCAGGGATGCGGTCAGGGTGCATTGGGCGACACAACGCGGGGACTTCTTCCCTGCGGTTATGCTCCTGCTCCTCGGAGACCCTGGCCCCGCCCAGCCTGGGCCCAAACAGCCCGCTGGCTTCCCAGTCACACGGTGCCCCGGGACGATCTGTTTCCCACAAGGATCTGCCCATCCTAACACCCAACACCTGTGTGCATGACTGTGTGTGAGAACCAGTTGAGATAAGGTCACACTGGAAAAGAGTCCGGTCAGTGTCTAGGAGCGGGGAGACAGCTGGATGCTGACTCCCAGAACAGATAGTCGGGCCGGGGCTATGGTTCCAGCCGGCCTGCTCAGCCATATGTGGCAGAGGAGCCACCTCAGTGTCCCCCATTGGCATGAGACAGTGTGTGTGCGTGCGGTGGCTGCAGCCCAGCTGACAATGAGCATGCTGCCAGCAGAGCCAGGGTTCTAGCAGTTCCAAGCTGGTGCCTGTGCTCCAAGCACGAGGGGAACCTGGAGGAAGACAAGCAAGGGCCCTGGAGGACATGGGGCCCTTCAAAGGTGGGTGGGGGCAGGGCGCACCAATGGATGCCCCTCACAGCCATCTTCTGTTCACCGGGGGAGCTGCAAAACCCACCAGGGCACCCTGCAGCTCCTCAGCAACCCACCCCCCACAGGTGCCCAACCAGCTCCTTCCACCTCAAAACCCACTGGCTGGAGAGCCCAGGTGGCGTGGCGGATGCGCGCATGGCGGTCTTAGGTAATTCTGGAAAGTCAGCGCAGTGCTTCCCTCTGCGGCACACACCAAGCCAGACCAACGCTAATGCTGGCGCCGCACGGCGACCCTAGAAAACAGGTTAGAACTGCCCCCTGGGGTTCTGAGGCTCTACCTCTCTGTGGGCAGAGCGGTGGGTGGTTTTAAGTTTGGGATGGCAGCCCAGACACAAGCACTGTGCCACCCAGGCCCTGTGAAACAATGCGGCTTCAGTGGCACCCTAGACACTTGCCAGTGCTCTAAGTCCACGTTGGAGGGAGTTTTCTGCTACACCACTACCCAGGATTTGGGTGGGATCACAGCCTGATTTTTGTAGTCCTTGTTTCCTCGAGGGTATGGTCTGCTGAAAGCCAAAAGCCATTCCTCCGTGTAAGAGCCCTCAGACAGCCAGCCCAGGCACCAGAAGAGCAAGTTGGAGACCTGTCTACAGTGGTGAGGCCAAGACCAACGGCACCAGAGGCCTGAGGCAAGGAGACCATGAGACAGAGCAGGGCCTAGACTGAGCCACAGGAGGGCTCCCTGATCCACAGAGACAGAGGTCAAGGGGACCAGAGAGACCAGGCTGCTATTAACTCCCTGATTCTGAGTACTATCTGAGTTCTGTGCGGTCACTGCAATGGACTACCAAACCCAGCAAACTAGTAGAGGAACGGCTGACGTCAGCATACCGAAGTGAGGAGAAGTGAGATCCGAGGTCACATAAAATAACCCCCCCACCCCACGGGTTTTTCCTTTCAAATTCTCCAGTTATGCTGAAGGATAAAGATGAGGCTGTCTGATCTGGCAAACAGAGCCCTGGAATCCCACAGGGTGGGCAAGCTACCTTTGTCCTATGGGGTCACTGTAAGTTGGGATCGGCTGAAGGGGCCACACCCATAGGTAAGATTCTTCAACAGCTAGATTCCTGTGCCAGGAATGCTGGGTTCCGCTCTGGCGGCCCAGTGACCACAGTGGGCGTCTGGCTGGCTCAGCCCAGTGACCACCATGACCACACAAAGCTACTATCCTTCTCCACAAAGCTTACACATGAACAAAGAAGCCAAAGATGGTCTTGGCCCTCAAAGCTTACACAGAACTGAAAACATCCAGCAAGACGAGCCATCTGGCCTGGTCAGAACCCCCTGCCTCTCCTTCATGGAATTACAAAACAAAAGACCTGCTCACCAATTCAGGGGAGCCCTGGGCTTACCTGCCGGGGCTGCTCCACAGCCTTTTGGGGGTCGCTCTTCACTTTGTTGCTCGGGTGGTTGGTGATCTTGGTCACCGGCTGCTTGAAGATGGACGC
>NW_022111359.1:2131472-2133944 GCF_000313985.2 Echinops telfairi | reverse complement strand
GGGCAGGCGGTGGGTGAGTGGGGGCCAGGTGCATGGGTAAGGAATTTCTCTCCAGGTGATGAAGATATTCTGAAATTGGATGGTGATGGTGGCAGCTACTGCTGCACATCTATGTAACAGCCTTTCCCCACAGCTGCCTCTGTGACATGGGGCCCCAGCAAGTAGCCAGAGACGCAGGTCCTCAGGCTCAAAGTGCTGTGATGTCATTTTCACACCACCTCCTGGCATCAAAGGGATGCCCTCTCATCACCTCAGGCCCCACCTCCTTGAAACCTCCAGGCCAGAGCTTGGAGCTGGGTTGGGAGCACAAGCTCGTTAGCAGGTGGGTTTGCAGAAGGTGTGGGTCAGTCTTGGGGTATTCTGGCCTCGTTGGCCTGGGCTAGATTGCCCTGGTAACCCACTGCTCCAGCCTCAGATCAGAGGGATCTCTGGCTACCTGAGTGCCCCGAACGGCACCTGTCACCATCTGTAACTATGGGTGTCACAGATGGCTCTATCTCTAGACACTGCCTTAGCAGGGACAAGTCTATCAAGAGAACTGAGCAGCACGCTTAGAACTACACAGTCCACCAAGTGCTGGTGCATTCACATTGTGGGTACAGAAGTGGCACAAAGGGAATGTGGTCTGGGCTCTGCTCACCTAAGCTTGCCCCAGATGCACCCTTAACCCCAGCCATCCTTTCCCTGGTGCTACCTGCTCTCCCCAAGCAGAGCAGACAAAGCCCTGCAGAAGGCAGCAGAGCTGGGTAGAGGGACCAACTGTGCAGCTCCCCCGGGCAGCTGCCAAC
Source organism: Echinops telfairi (assembly GCF_000313985.2). Taxonomy (NCBI): domain Eukaryota; kingdom Metazoa; phylum Chordata; class Mammalia; order Afrosoricida; family Tenrecidae; genus Echinops; species Echinops telfairi. The sequence goes on along the minus strand of NW_022111359.1, from coordinate 2,133,156 downwards.
ACTCGCCCTTAAGCTGTGTGCGCGCGCGCGCGTAGGGGGCAGGGTGCGAGAATGCATTCAGCCAACAGCAGGTGCCTGGCTCCCTGTCCTGCTGTCCTCTTCGAGACAAAACCGGGACAGAAGCAAATGAGATGGAGCAACAAACGTTGGCCAGGAAACAAGTATTTTGAGAGCTCCAGAGAAAGGACTAGCCGGCAGGTGTTGGATTGCAAGGAGTCCTTTGTTCCCAGGAGGGGGTCTCCTATTAGCGTCTCCAAACCCAAGTCCGCAGTAGCACCACCTTGCACTTTGGGACAGGGGAGCCTCAAACCGCCGATTATGTAAATGAATCAAGTCCAAGTTCTGTGAACTGGTGGGTAGGGGGGCTAGTCTCGGGAGCCCAGCTGATCTTCCAACGTGCACACGGACAAGGCGCTCAAAACCACGCAGCTCTGGGTCTGGCCACACCCAGGGGTGGAGGGAGGGGACAAAGATTTACATTTGGGGCACGCTTTCTCCCCCAACCCGCATGAGACTGGTGTCCCAGAACCCAGCCTTGGGCTTCGCACACCCCCATTGACACCCACCCCCCCATGCGTCCCACTGGAAAGCGGGAGCCCAGCCCCCACCCCTGCCTCCCAGCAGCCTCCGCCTCGCGGCCCAGTATTCCAAACAAAGGCCGCCACCGCTTCCCGGGGCCGGGCGAAGGCCATGCGGCGGCGGCCGCGCGGGTGCACCGCTCCCCCCGCCGCCTCCCTTCCGCTCCCCGGAAGCGCTGAGTCGTCCTGCCTTTTCTGGGGGGCCGCTATTTCTGGCGGGCTGCGAGCGCCCGCACTATTTTTAGCTGCGCCCGGGTAAAAATGGACGCGGCGGCGGCCGCGCGGGTGCCCGAGGCGTGCGCGCCCCCCTCGCCAGAATCGGGGGGCCGGGGGCGCGCGCGCCTGAGTCACCCCGCTCCCTCCCTCTCTCGCTCGGCCGCGCAGCTGGGAGCGCGGGCCCGGACACCCCGCATCCGAGCGGGCTCGGGAATGTTCCAGGAGCGTCCGGAGGCTTCCAGCAGCGGGGGGCGGACTGGGGGTCCCGATCGGGGGTCGCAGGCAGGAGCTGTGAGAGGCGCCCACCGCCCCAGGTCCGTTGCTGCAAAGAGCAAACCTAGGCTGGAAGCCCGCATTGCAAGACGTGATCATTCGCCTTCTTGGAGACCTACTTTAACGAGGAACTCACTACCTCTCAGAAAACTAGGTACTGTTGGGATCAGCAGCATTATTATTATTTGCCGACATTCAAGCAATCGTTTTTTGATGAAGCGCCTACTGTGTGTTAAGAAGGGCGCCCCGGTGGCAAAGTGGTCACTCGCGGGGCTGCTCACCTAACCCTCGAGTCGGCAGTTCAAACCCACCAGCCACTCTGTGGGACAAAGAAGAGGCTTTCTACCCTCGTGTGAGCTAACGGGTGTCAAAACCCCACAGGGGCAGCCCTACCCTGTCCTCCCTGGTCATTCGAGTCAGAATGGACTCGGGGGCACTGAGTTTGGTTTGGGGGAGCTTTGCATTTACAGTTGATGGGGACGCAGCGAACAAGGTAGAGCACTCTGACCGCGTGGGTCTGACGAACGGTGAGCGAATGAGTTCCTATTGTGTTAAGTGCTACATGGAAAATAATTGAGTATTACCAGGAAGATACATGATAGAATATTACCAGGAAG
>NW_022111359.1:2126017-2131372 GCF_000313985.2 Echinops telfairi | reverse complement strand
TGTACCAATCAGCGCGTGGGAAGGGCGGGGCCTGGCTCTCCGACCTGCTGCCTAGTGACCAGTTGATTGACCAATCAACTCACAGGGGGCGTGGCCTAGGTTTGTCAAGTCAGCCCGCAAGGTTCCGAGAGCAAGGTTGTGGCCGCTCCGCCAATCAGCGCTTGGGGGAGGCGAGGCCAGAATTGTCGCTGCCTATCGAGTTCCTCTGTGACCAAGCCAATCAAATCGCAGGAGGAGCGTGGCCCTGGGGCTACCGGGCCGTGTTCGGGCGTTCCCTCGCGGGCAGAGGCGCTCACATTAAGCGGAGCATGGAATGGGCAGGGCTATCGGCTATCCCAGGAGGCCCGCTGTCCATCAAAGCTAGGATGGGGCGTGGTCAGACGTACTCACATATCCCAGCGGGCGCCGCGGCAGCCCGCCGCCCCGCCCCCTATAAAAGCCGCGCACGTGGCGGGTGGCGGGGCCTGTGGCAGCGTGGCGTCACGCACGGCACGCCCCCGCCCGGGCTCTGGCCTGTCAAGTCCTGAAGGGATGCGTCTGAGGACTGCAAGTAACAAGCAGCTGGTGCATTTGAACCACTGACCCTGAGGCTGGCCATACAAATGCTTACCCAGCAATGCCACCAAGGCATTGATAGAACGAAACAGCAAATGAATGCAAGCTTGGATGTGTCCACAGGGGGACTGAAGTACTACCAGGTGTAAGTTTTTCTTGAAAACCTTTTCATTTATTTCACAATTCCACATATCCACACTTAGCAGATATATTCATATACGTGAAATAATTTAAATACAAGGACAGCAGAATAGTAAATGACAGGAAACCATGCCCTTCAAAGCAGACTCATAAATGGTCCAGCCCCATGTCAGAATATGTCAGTTAAAAACCAAGGAAGCTTTGCATTTACTAAAGGGTGGTATAAGAACCAAGTGTAGGAAATTCCACCAGCTGTCAAAAAAACACATCTCATAAGTATGCTTATACAGGAGCACTCATTTTACCAGTGGCATTGAGAGTCAGGCGTTGGACTGGGAACTACAAGGCGTGCAGTTCACTCACCAGCTACTCAGTGGGAGAAAGATGAGGCTTTCTACTTATAAAGCTTTACCTCGGAAACTCAAAGGGCAGTTCTACTCTGTCCTATTATATATAACATTGCAATGTGGCAGAATTGTCAGATTATGGGTTCTTAATTTTTATACCTTTCATATAAAGGTTTAACGTATGTACAAATTCCTTGATACTCCTCCCTTCAAAATACGGTGCCTAGTTCACTTCCCTCTGAGTGTGGGCTGGCCCAGTGACTTGCTTTTAATGAACAAAATGTGGGGAAATGATGGTGCCTGACTTCTGAGTAGATCATAAAAGGTTGGGGCTTCCTCCTTGCTCTATGGGATAACTAGGTGTGTGGAAAGTCAGTTGCCAAGTTGTGAGGGGACTCAAGCAACTTTATGGATCAAGTCACACAGAGAGGAACTGAGGCTCCTGGTCAACAGCCATGCGAGGAAGCCAAGCCCATCAAACTTGGCCATTCAGAAATTCCTGGGCCTACAGAAATTGAGAAGCAGTGAATTTTGTTAGTGTGACCTACTAAATTGGAGGATGTGTTGCTAATGCAGCAATACACTGAGAAACATTTAAAGGAATTCAACAATGCTTACAAGAGTCATGGAAAATTCTAGATTTGCAAGGTTGGGAAGCTCAAAGGACACCTGAAGCACAGAGTTACCAGCAAGATCAACGTCCAGGCAGACGGTAGTCTCATCATGTACTTTAATGCTAAGGGCAAGAACACATCCAGGTTCTTTTTAGGAACGGAACAAAAAGTCTTCAGTTGTGTTGTGGGTTTCCTTGATGTCCAACCTCAGCTAGGTTCAGCCATTCCATCCATCTGTAGTCAGCTGATCCAGACGTAGCAGGTTCTGAGACGGGAAGAATCAGCACCACCAGACACCTGGGAGGGAGAACAAGCCCAGGTGAGCAGAAACATCCCTTCTACACGAAGTTAAACTGATGGGACAATCAGGGGGCCTGTGGTCCGAGGATTCCAGCCCACCACAAAAACCAAAATGGCGGGAGGGTCCCAAGCTAGCCGTTCTTACATCAAAGCAGAGAGGTAAAAGGAAGATGTGGAGCCAGGCTGCCCAGGTTCAAATCTATCTCAAATGGCTTTCCTTCTCTGTAACATGGGGTTGGGAAAGTGCTGCTCACACAGGCCTGAAATGTGGGCTGATGAGTAAAGATAGGAGCAATGTGCTTAGGACAGCAGCCAGAGTCTTGACAAACCAATCAGTCCAGATGAAGGAAGCTGAGATGTAGCCAATTAATATGGCGCCTCTTGTCATAATCCCTTGTGAGATGTTCTAAATCCTAGGCTGGACTCCCAATTAGGAGGGAGTTCTCTGCTATGCTATCAGACAGGATTAAGGTGAGATCAACTCTGTACTTTAGTACACAGTGTGAACCAGGTCACCACCCTTTGTTTCCTTAGGGTATGATCTGCTAAGACAAAGCCACAGCTCTGTAGGAATGAGCCATCTCGAAACAAGAACATGGAAACCCCAGGGCCTTCGGCAGAAGAGCCACCAGGGGAGCACGTATGAGATCTCTCGTGTGGCAGAGGCCAGAAGTGCTCAGACAAAAACTCACAACGATGGCGGTTTAATAGGGAAGGCACTAGGCTAACAGTAAGGATATAGTCCTTGGTCCACAGCAACACCTAGCCTTAGCCAGCATCCAAGCTTGTGTGGCCAGGGCCACTAATTATTGAACCCAGTAGGACAGCAGTGTGTTGGGGGAGGAATGGTTGGTGTCAAAATACGGTAAAGAAAGATGGAGGATGGAGGCATGTCTGACTTCTGCCTTGTGGCAACAGGAAAGCAGGATGGAGTCTCTGGGCCGTTTCCCCAGAGAGAGAAGGGGCTGAAGAAAGGGGGTTGCAGGTCTAAGTGCTTCGTTAGCTAGGACATCAGAACGTGATGGTGCCTGGGTGCCGTTACGAATGAATCACGGTGAGTCTTGATCAAGGGGGGTGGGGGGGTGGGGCAGAGTGGAATGGAATTTCAAATGCTTATAGACTCGACTCACTGGACCCTTTAAGAGGGGGAACCCCCAAATTTACCACTCTGGGAAAATCTTCAAACCGTGAAATGAAACTATTCCCTGACATCACTTCAAATCGCTATCTAGCTGAATCCGTCATGAACGTGGCCATGAACACGTGTGTTCTTTGAAAGCACGGTCTCAAAATGAGGACCTAATGTCGGGGGTTTAAATGGAGAGAAAATGTTTTGAGAAACGATGTACAAATGCGCTTTACACAATTGATGTGTGTATGGATTGGGATAACAGTTGTATGAGCCCCTAATAAAATGTTAAAAAAGAAAAAAGAAAAGGGAGTCTTGTGAAAAGGTGAAAAAAAAAAAAAGCACTGTCTCGATGAGCTCAAGGTGTCAGCTGTATATGGCAAGTAAGATAAAAGAAGGGGTGCTGTGGGGGAGGGAGGGGATAACGGGGAGCTGGCCTCAAGGAGTTCAAGGAGAAAATGTTTTGAAACTGGCTGTGGTAGCAGGTGTACAATGCTGCCTGATGTGACTGAACCAAGAAATGTTGACATCTGTGAGAGCTCCCGATAAAATGACTGGAGAACAGCCCGCCGTGCCTCCAAAGCGGAGGGAAACGGAGTCCCGCTCAGCAGTGGGGAACATGGGGAGAGGGGGCTGAACGGTGATGCATCCGACTGCATCCGAGTCACACAGGCAGACACCAAGGAATGGGTTTGTATTCTGTTGTGTGTTATTTTCACCAAAAAGAAAGACATCGGGTCCCATGACTCTCAGAGCAACCCATCCTAGGGCTCAGCCTTATCTTTCCCCACTTGTAAAGTGGGGCCACCCTCCATGCCGCCCTGGCTGGGGAGCAGGAGGAGATGGGGCGACAAGGCTGGGAACAGGATGGGCAGGAGCCAGAGAGAGAACCACGGGACAGTGCTGACCCCGGGATAAGAAGGTGCCTGCAGAGCCAGTGTCTGAACTTGGCCAGCAGGGAGATTCTCCAAGATCAAGCCCCTGCCCCCAAGCTCTGGGAACACCAAGAACTCCACCTTGGAAAAACCTACCTCTCTGCGGTCTGCTTCCTGGGGAGGCCCAGGTTTACCCACCAACAGCCCGCAGACCTGACCTCAGAAACTTACAATCGGAAGAAAACTCTGGAGGGTGTCCTCAGTCGTCCCTCTTAAATTTGCCGTTAATGTAGGGCACCCAGTCCAGGATCAGCCGCCAGTCGGTGGCCCACACCAGCCCCACGGAACCCACTGCGCCCCACATGCCTGCCGTGGGCAGCCTGAATGCAAGAGAACCAGCGTCAGACCTGTTTGCAAAGTGTCCTCCTGAAAGTCTCCCCCACCTCCCACATGTAGGTGCCTACCTGCCCCCTGACTGCAGCTGTCCCAGTCTTTTCTCACCTGTACAACCCCGCAGGCTGGGCAAGAGGCTCAAAACTGATAGACGGCCCAATGTCCCACTCATGCCAACAGCCTGCAGGGAGCTGCCCCAAGCAGCAACACCCCCTCCCAGGTGGTCACTAGTTACCCCTACCATCAGAAACTGGCCAAGGCATGACATGAGGGACCCAGGATCAAATGTGCTGCTTCTTCTCATGGCCTTCGACAGGTAGGGTCACTCTATCATCCGGGGACGCTTCTGCCTCCGCCATCTTGGTCACCCCTCTCTGGAGACCCTAGGGACTTAGAATTCCCAAATGTGTTGTATATATTTCCAAAATGCCCTGCTTTTAGCTTCTTCCATTTCTCAAGACATCCCAGGCTTAGGGGAAGGAGAGTGGCGGGCAGGGACTCTGGCTCCAAGCAGGGCCTTCCTCAAAGCCCACAGTACCTTCTGAGGGTCTACAAGCTTCCCGGCTCCTAGGAGCCAGAAATAGCTGGGGCAGAGCTCCCTGGACCCTCCTACAAGTCTGACTCGGCATGTATTGATCTCATGGCAGCCTCAGGGGCCGTTCTCTCAGCAAGGAAGTCAGGGTCTGGCACACTGGTCTCTGCTGTGTCCCTCACGCACAGTAGGTGCTCAGGAAATGCTTGTGGGGTAAATAAAAGTCTGGGTGAAAGAGTGTCAGCTGGGAATCAGCTGGTGTCTGCTGTCCAGAGTCACTCCATACCTAACTTTAAAAAAAAAATCATTTTATTAGGGGCTCATACAACTCTTATCACAATCCATACACACATCAATTGTGTTAAGCGCATTTGTACATTCATTGCCCTCATCCTCCAAACATTTTCTCTCCACTTAAACCCCCGGCATTAGGTCCTCATTTTTCCCCTCCCTCCCCGCTCCCCCTTCC
>NW_022111359.1:2118534-2125917 GCF_000313985.2 Echinops telfairi | reverse complement strand
ATCTTGCCCTGTCCGACGGCTCCCTTCACCCACTTTTCTGTTGTCTGATACCTAATGTCCTGTCTGGGACCAGGACGTGTGTCCTGGCAAAGGACCCCTCTGTTGGAATCTTAAAGCGCCGTGTCAGAGTCATCCCAATCCCGGGTGTCACCCCGGTCCTGTCACCCATGTGGAGTCACGGAGGGAAGGTGTCATCCCAATCCCAGGTGTCACCCTGGCCCTGTCACCCATGTAGAGTCATGGAGGAGTCACCGCAATACGTCCCCGCCTCCTACCTGGATTCAAGGACACGTGAAGCGGTAGGCTTCACGCTCCTTGTTAGGAAACATTTTTTAAAAGTGGGGGGGGACTGTTTTCCCTCCACAAGTCCAGAAATGTACAACTTGGATCTTGAGGCCCACACGCCCAGGGTCAGCCGGACGCCGCAACACGTGGGCCCCCATGACGACCCAGGGCGAGATGGGGAAACCGAGGCTCTGAGGGGTGGCGGGCGGGAATGCGGAGGTGAGAGCTTGCGGGGTCCCCTCTGCGGGCCTCAGTGTCCCCCTTGCCAGGGGCTCTGCGGGGGACGCGCAGGGCGGCCAGCTCACCAATTCTTCGCCAACTCCTGGTAGCGCGGGCCCAGGAACCTGGTGAGCATCGCGGCGCACTCGAAAGCGCTCAGGGTCACCCTGGGCCGGCCCGACGCAGCGCGCAGGCGCACAACGCGCCGACAACCCCGGAAGGTCTTGGCGCCACTTCCGGGCCTTTACGCGGGGGCGGGACTTCCGGTCACGTGGTCTCCGGACTCCGGTTTTCTCTCTTGGTGCCGGACGCCAGGGTATATAGTCACCGGCTGCATTCTTAGAATGTTCGCCCGATGGTTTTTGTGCCCTCCTGAGTGTTTTGATGCTCGAATGAGGCACCGGCAGCCAGCCAGGCTTGGGCTGGCCCTGGACCCCACGTTTGGAGAGGCAGGAGCGGTCACTGATCCGCTGTGCGTGCCCCCGCCCGCCCGATGGAGGCGTCCATCCCAAAGACCCACACCCACGGTCATGGAGGCGATGCTGACGGACTCACAGCGACTCTCTTGGACAGAGTAGAACCGGCTCTGTGGGCTTCCGAGACCTTAACTGTTTATGGGAGTAGGAAGCCCCGCCTTTCTTCCCCCTCAAGCAGCTGGTTTCGAACTGAAGGCCTTGCAGGTGGATCGCCGCCCAACGCATAACCCTCACACCCACGCCCCTGCGAGCAGCGTGTGAAATGACGCGTGAGGCCAACAGGCAGCCCAAGGCGTTTGGGGGAAACTTTACATTTATTTTTAAATGTATGGAGAAGGAAACGTCGGATGGGAGGCATGTCTGACCACGCGCAGTTGTCCTGTTGCCAAGCGGTGCCACGAGGCCATTCCCACTCCTGGTGTTAGGTGCCGTCCAGGTGGTTCCCATTCGTAGCAAGCAGGACAGAACACTGCCTGGCCCTGCAGCGCCCTCACGATCCCTGTGCCGACTAAGTTTATGTACTAGAGCAACCCTGTCGTGATTATCGTAGGTGTTGGGCTCTCACCCCCAAGCCAGCAGTTCTAAACCATCAGCTGCTCTGAGGGCGATACCAGGCCTTTAATTCCCGTAAAGAGTTAGTCTTGGAAAAACCCACGAGGGCAGTTCTATTACGCTGAGTGGGAAGCCATTCGGAAGGCAGGCTTTGGTTTGGTGGACACACTAACCACATGCGGATGGCAGGAGAGGGGGAAATGGGGCAGCTCGGGAAGCCCAGGGCCATGAGTTAAGGAAGGACCTTCCCTGAGAGCCTCCAGAGGGAGCCAGGCCCAGCCCACACCTTTGCTGAACCCCTGGAGCCCACAACGGGCAAGAATGACACGTGGTGTGTGCTAATTGGTTATAGCAGCCCCAAGACACCCCAGGAATCCTCATCACACTGCTCAATGGGGCAGTATCAACTTCTAGAATCTTCTGAGTCCCATCTTTGGCCACACATACACACACTCTCTCTCTCCTGAGCTATTCCTTCCTGGGCTGAACCAATCCCCACCCCCACAGCCACTCACAGGGAATGGAGAATGCTGGGAGTCACTTCTTGCCACCGAGAGGTGTTATAGCCTAGCCAGCTGCTTGGACACAAAACGTCTGCTTCTGCCCAACAACCAAAACAAATTTTACTCTTCTTCTGAGGCACGCCCCACCCCCAGACACTGGGTTCATCTCATTTTGCACCCAGCCGTGGGATGCTGTCCAGTTGATTGACTCACAGTGACAGCAAGTGACAGGATGCGGCTACACCACGGGGTTTCCTGGGTTAGTCTTTAGGATGGCAGGTCACCAGGTCTTTCTCCCGCGGGGCTGCTGGCTAGGGTTATCAGACCTTTCAGTTGGCAGTTGACACTTTAAAAAGTTGTCCTGCGAGATTTTATACGCAGCAGAGTTCCAAACGGCATACGGTCCTTGCACCAGAAACCAAGAGGAAGGCAGTGGCTCCCATCCAAGTCTGTGGGCCCTGTGTGTCCCCCGATGTGATGTGGGGACAGACCTCGGCCACTGCACGCCATTAGGAGGATTTGAGTTGAGGCCGGAGATGCCCCCAGTCCCAAGCCTGGGCCATGAATACTAGCTCCAATTTCCAGTCCTTTCTGCTGCCCTTTGGGTGCCTGGCTGTGGCCTTTGGTATTCCAGTGTTGGAGGGGCAGGCAGTCTGGTAGGACTGGCGGTGTGTGTAATGTCTTACAGGGCAGACAGAGGATACAGGAAGGACTGGGCCTCTATTAGGGGTGGGGGGTGTTAAGAAGCCACTCAGCAGGCTGAGCCCACCCCTGGGGTGCCAGAGCCCCAGGGGAACCTGTGATGCGGCCTTCTCCGGAAGATCCAGCGATTCTCCCCTCTGCCTTCACCTTCCAGCGATAAGACGAGTCCTGTGATGAACAGGGCCATTGGAGCCACACGACCTTGCACCCACTGGCCTGTGATCTTCATGCAATCTGCATCATTGCACGTGGTTATCGGAGTCTGAAGAGGGACTTAACAGACTTGAGACCGGGCTGTGTGGAGGGTGTTTTCCTGTTAACATGAAGCTTCTTGATAGAAAGCTTTCTTACACACGAGTGTCACTGGATTTGTCTTTCCTGTCAACACAGCTAACACAAGGGGGTAGCACGAGTGACCTGTGCTCACCTCACCCTGTGGTTGTCAGTGTGAACCCAGCTGCACCAGAGGAAGGCCTGCCGAGTCAATCTGGTGCCCTAGATGACTGCCACTCATCTAGTTGCAGTGCCGTGTCCCAAGGGCCTGGGGGGAACTACTCCAGGGGCTGGCAGAGCGGTGGGGGTGCGGGGGGTGGGTGGACTGCCAGGTCTTTCTTCCCAGGCAACTCTGGGCAGGTTCAAACCACCAACTTCCCGTCAGTAGTGCAGCATGTAACCGTGGGCACCATCCCCAGGCTTTCTCCGTAAACACTACATCCAAGGAAAAAACCCTTGCAGCTCCATCTCTACCTAACACACGGCCCCCCGGGGTCAGATGGACTTGGGTCACAGGTTTTGGTGTCAGATTTGGTGAATGGGGCCAGACAGATGGCAAGGGCTGCTGGAGATCATGGGGAATCTACAAGCCCACCTCTAGTCACACATTGCGGGCAAGGGCATTGAGGGGGCAGGAGGGTAGCAGTGCCCCACACCCACCCAGCAAAGCCCCACAGGGACACGCAGAGGTGGCTGCGCCTGGGGTCAAAGGACGAGGGGCAGGTGTGTGGGTCATGCCCTGATCCTGCACTAAGGAATGCTGTGAACACAAGGTGCTGTGTTCTGGAGAGATCTGTGGGTTCTGGTGGGGGAAGCAGGGGAGCTACAGGCTGGGTGTGGGGAGAAGCAGCAGCCAGAGGGCCAGGAGAAGGGGCAGCTGAGTCTTTGGGGTCTCAGCAAAGTGGATCCTGGGAGGGGTCCTTGAGGTGGTTCTGGGCTGAAGGCTGCTATTCACCACCCCAGTCCCTTCCCCAGACAGGGCAGGAGTCCCCTGAAGGGGGGAGGGTTCTCACCGACCCCCATCTACTCCGTAGGTCAAACCAAGGTGAAAGCCAAGCCCCTCAACTTCTCCATGAAAATCCTAGAGGCCAGAGAGTAGGCTGGCGCTGCTTTGGGTCTCCCAGGTCCTGCAGGGCGGGGGCTCGGTGGCCCAAGGGTGGGCTGGCTCTGCCTTGGGTCTTTCTGGTCCCGGGGAGGGGTGGGAGGCTCAGGGTCCTGGTGGATCGTTTCCACCCAGTTAATCAGGCTGAGCAAAACGCACCGCTTGGCTCGAGAAACAGCAGCAGAAATAGCAAGAGACACGAGACTTTTATACAAAAACATTTGTTGCTTACAAAACATATGCCAAAAAAAAAGAGCTTTAAAAAAAAAACAATAGAGACCAAAGGCAACATCCTTGCTAATTTTTCTGCTACATTAAAAAAAAAATCTCATAACTAACGTTCTTTTTTTATTTTCCTTAAAAAAAATATGACGCGTAGGCACAATTTGCTGGTGGCTCTCAGGACCAGCCAGGTTCACACGGCGTCCCCCTCCGTCTGCGGCACGTTCCGACTCCTCCGTGCGGGGGCTTAAGGCATTTTTTCTTTCTTTCCTCTTCTCGGACACAGGGTGTAGTTTCTGGCCCGTGCTTTTTCTTTCGCTCTTTCGTTTCCACAAAAAAAAAAAAAGGAGAAGAAAATGCTCCTTTCGGCCCCAGTCTGAGATGTGTATTCGGGGTCCTCGGGCGTGGTGGCCGGGACCTGCAGGGGAGGCTGGTGAGGGGCCCGGGCCCGCGGGGCTGGGGACAAGGTGGCGGGGTGGGCCCCTGCGTACCTCACATGTGCCCGGTGGGGTTGTGAGCCTCCCCCAGGCCCGGGTGGGCGGCCGACAGCACCATCTGGGGGTCCCCGACCACACCGGACACTTTCTCCTCCTCTCGGCGCTTGAGGCAGGCTGCTTTGGGGTTCAGGTTCCGTTCTGAGGAGGGGAAGAGCATGGTGGGAGAGGGTCCTGCACACACAGCTGGCTGCCGTGCCATCGAGCAGGCTGGGGAGAGTGGGGCGCGAGGAGCAGGGGCGGAGGGCAGACTGACTGTCCGGCCGATGGCCGGGATCTGCAGTGCCCGAGTCCCGCCCCAGCGTGGGCCGGGTGGGGAGGGCGGGACCAGAAGCGTACCTCGCACCTGCTGCTCCAGGCCCAAGATGACCTGCACGGCCTGCTGCAGGATCAGCAGCTTGGTCTGCGCCTTGTCCGACTTGAGGTGCAGCTGGCACATGCGGCCCAGCTCCCGGAAGGCCTCGTTAATGTCCCGCACGCGCACCCGCTCCCGCGCGTTATTGGCCATGCGCCTCTCCCGGTCCCTCAGGTCTTTCTCCTCCAGGGACAGCACCTCCTCTGCGCTGCTGGGTGCACAGCACCGGGCCCATTAGTCGGGTGCGTGCAGGGTGGGCACACGCGGTGCTTGTGTGGGTGGTGTACCAGTGTGGGCACAGGGTGTTCATGCGGTGGTGAACTGGTGTGGGTACAAGGTGGCAGGGATGTACAATGTTGGTACACCATGGCAGCGGCATACTAGTGTGGGCACATGGTCAGTGTTGGTCCCTGGTGATGGCGGTGAACCAGGTTGGTATTTTTACAGTGTACCTGCGTACACTGTCGGTGGTGGTACCTAGTGGTGGTGGTGATAGGGTAGCAGTCAGTACTGGAGGTACTGCCATGAGAGGACACGGCTGGCATGTTGGTGGCATCTGGCTTGTGTGGTGTGTCAGTGTGGGCACATGCAGTGGCACATGATGTTAATTAATGGTTTACGAGTAACGATTCGTGGTTGCTGTTGCTGGTATACCAGCATAGGTATACGTGGGCTCACAGAAGTGGTATGTGAATGTAGGCACACAGCAGTGCTAGTGATGCATCAGTGTGAGTATAGTCAAGTTTGTCAATGTAGGTACGTGGTTGGTGTTGTACCAATGTGGGTTCATGGTTGGTGTTGGCGGCAGTGTGTGTGCGCATGCGCGCCCACGTGGTTCCCGGTGTACGTGGTGGTAGGGCAGTGTGTGTGTGTGCCTGCGTGGTTCCCGGTGTACGTGGTGGGGGACAGTGTGTCAGGGTGCTGGCAAATGTACGACAGCTTGAGCTTCGATTTGTGTGCAAAGGTTCCTGTAGTGCACGCTCCCAGGGATCGTGATGACAGCCGGCTATGTGGCCAGCCACGTGACAGTGGAGGGTCCAGGACAGGTTGTTCCCAGGGGCCTGGATCCAGGATGGGGAGTCTGGGCCTCCTCTGCTGCTGGCTTGTGCAGTGCACACAAATGTCCCTTTCTCTGTCCCTTCCTTCTCTGGCAGAGCAGGCCGCGCTGGGAGAGGGGAGCTGGGCCTGGCCGCTGACCCCCAGAACTAGCCCACAGCTAGTCTCTGAGACCCTAGTATCCCCAGAAACGTGTCTGCCTGACCTAGCCTTCTACATGCCCAAGAGCCAGGCGAGTGCCCCCAAGCACGGTGGGAAGAGTCAAGGCCAGCCCAGTCCAAGCCTTCTCCTAGTGCTCACTGGCTCCCGGCCCCCAGCCTCAGGCAGCCCTCTCAGCTGCTCTCAGCTGGGAACGACTCTGCTCTCTGTCTCAGCTTCTCACCTCCACGCTCAGCAACCCCCCTTCCGTGCCTGCCTGCTCCTGGGGGGCATGGCCCACCCCCTGCCGCAGGCCAGCACCCAGACAAGCGCGCAGACCAAACTGCCGGTGCAGACCGAGGCGGGCCGCCCCGTTCCTTCCGTCCCCCAATTCCCGGTGCCAGGCTTTGAGGGAGGGAAGGTTCGAGGCAGCAGCCTGCCAGGTGGTCCCCGGGCTCGGGCAGCAAGTGCGAGGTAGGGAGGGGCGGGGCAGGGTGGGGAGCGTGAGAGACAGAGCACAGAGGTGGGGTGGGGAGACACGTGGCACAGCAACCCCCATGCCCCGAGACACGTGAACCCCAGAGCGACGAAGAGACAGCGGGGTGGGGGCGGCGCGGGGGCCAGGGCCCCGGCTCCGGTCCAAGCAACAGTGCTGCAGGAGAGAAAGTGTTAACGGGCCACGCAGGTGAGAAGGCGTTAGGGGGCAGCTGCCAGCGAGGGTGCGCAGGGCCGGCGGCCCCACTGACCTCGCACTTGCTGCTCCAGGTTGAGGATGACCGACACGGCCTGGTGCAGGATCAGCAGTTTGGTCTGCGGCTTCTCACTGTTGAGGTGCAGCTGGCACATGCGGCCCAGCTCCTTAAAGGCCTCATTGATGTCGCGCACCCGCAGCCGCTCACGCGCGTTATTGGCCACACGGCGCTCCTTCTCCCGCTCGGCCTTCTGCTCGGGGGGGAGAAGGTCGTCCTCGTCCTCGTCTGGGCTACGGGGCAGGGGGCCGGGGGGG
>NW_022111359.1:2114365-2118225 GCF_000313985.2 Echinops telfairi | reverse complement strand
CTGGCAGCAGCCCCGTGTCCGTATCCAGGGTACTAGCGTGCCCACGGGACTGCATTTGTTATAAAGCTTGGAACTTGGGGGGCGGGCGGGAGTGGGGTGTCAGGACTGGAGGAAGAGGCCTGGTGGCACTGTGTATTGGCACTGGGCTGCTAAGACCACCAGGGACTTCACAGGATGGCACAGCGGTCGGCCTGCTCCGTGAAGAGCAGAGACTCGGCCCCACAGGGTGCCTGTGTGCTGGCATCCTGTGGGCAGCAGGTGGTCTGGGGATGCTTAGGGAGCCCTGGTAGTCCAACAGGAAGTGCCGGCTGCTGACAGAGAGCTGGCACTCAGACTGCTCGGCAGGAAGGCCTGGGCATCAGTTCCCAGAGGAGATGCGGATGGAACCCAAAGTAAACCAACCTTAAGACCAAACTCATTGCCAGCAAGTCAGTGGATGCCAACCCACAGTGGCCCGACAGGGCAGGGCAGAACTGCCCCTGTGAATTTTCAAGACTCGAACTCTTCATGGAGCTGAATTCAACATTTCAACAGGCAGCTTGAGAAGCCACACCCAAGTGTTAGCACTATGCGTGTGAGGGAGGGCCTAGAATCAGAAAACCAAACGGCTACGTAGGCCACACTCAGCATATCCGAGAAAAAAAAATCAAGTTTTCAACTGCAATTTTGAAAGATTCTATAGGCCAAAAACCTGCACGATGCAAGAAGCATCTAGAGAAGATGGAAGAATACACAGAGTCGCTGGACCTACAAGAAGTAGGTGACATCCCACCACTTCAGGAGGTAGCCTATGAGCAAGGGCCACGGGGCTGAGAGGAACGCACTGAATGCATTCGTCAAAAACACGGCTCCAGGCACTGACCTGTTTCAGAGACGCGGAAGCAGCACTGGGAGCATCTGCTCACCTGTGCTAGGAAACGGGGTAGACAGCTGGCTACCTGGCCCACTGACAGGAAGAGAGCTATTATTTGTACCCATTCCAGAGAACGGAGACCCATCAGAATGCTCAAACTATAGAACAAAACCCATCGATATCACACACAAGTAGAATTTTGCTGAAGATCATCCAACAACGGTCGCAGCAGTACATTGACGGGGGCTGCCCAAAGTTCAGGCTGGATTCAGAAGGGGACGCGGAACGAGGGGTATCATTGCTGGTGCCAGATGGACCGTGGCTCAGCGCAGAGACCACCAGAAAGATGTTGACTTGTGTTTCATTGTCTATGCAAAGGGGTTTGACTGTGTGGACCACCTGTGGATGACCTTGAGGAGAACGGAATTCCAGAACACTTCATTGTGGACCAAAACAAGGGGTCCGGCGTGACTGGGAATCAAGGAGGGTGTGCATTCGGGTCGTGACCTCGCACCGTCCTCGTTGCAGCTGCACGCTGAGAAAATCAGCACATGGGCTGGATGCTATGGAGAGAGTGGCAGCAGGGCTGGAGGAAGGTTTATTGACAACCCGTGATTTGCAGAAGATACAATCCTTGCTTGCTGAAAGCAAGGAGGACTCGAAGCACTTGTAGATGAAGGTCAACTTTCAGCTTGCAGGGTGGGCTACAACTCAGCGTTAAGAAGACGGAAATCCTCACAACTGGACCAACAGATCACATCATGATAAATGGAGGAAAGGTTGGCGTTGTCAAGGACTTCCTTATTGGGATCCACAATCAGTGCTCATGGAAGCAGCAGTCAAGAGATCCAAAGAGGCATTGCACTTGGTCCGTGTGCTGCACAAGAGCTCTTCAGAGTGTTGAAGAGCAAGGGTGTTACTTTGAGGACTGCGGTGCGCCTGACCCCAGCCATGGCGTTCTCCATGGCCTCCTACGCACGGGACAGTTGGACACTGCGTAAGGAAGACCACGGAAGAAGGGATGCATTTGAGCTGTGGGGCTGGAGAAGATGGAAAGGCCCACAGGACAAATGGATCTGTCTTGAAGACGTCCGGGCAGAGTGCTCCTTGGAGGCAGGGACGGCAAGAGTTCACCTTACACACTTCGGACATGCTGTCAGGAGAGACCAGACCCTGGAGAAGGTCATCCTGTCCGATAAGCTGCAAGGGCGGTGGGAAAGAGGAAGGCCCTTGACGAGATGGGTGGACATGGTGGCTGCACCAACGGCTCGGGCACAGGCACCAGTGTGAGGATGGTGCGGGACCAGGCAGTGTTGTGTGCGGTCGCCCTGGGCTGGAGGCAGCTCGATGGCACCTCGCAACAACGCTTTCTGGAGAAGGCCCAGTCGTTTCCCCCGCAGAGCAACTGGGTTTGGAACCAACGACCCTGCTAACTGCAGCCGATGCATGTCCAGAAGGCCACCAGGACTCCACGAACACGGACTGCAGACCAGTAAGAGGAGAAAGAGCTCCACAGTCCACTTCACCTCACACCATCAGGCGGGCAGCCAGAGAGGCTGCACACGTAGAACACTGCTCCTGGGTGGCCCGACAGCACAACCACTCTACGTAACAACGGCGTATTATCCCGGGAGGCAGAAAGGGCCGCCCCCAGTCCAACCACCTTAAATGCTCTGGTGGCGTGGGACAAGTGGACCAGTTGAAACCCACCAGCCTGTCCTCAGGAGAAAGTTAAGATGGAACTGTCTGTATCCCAAGCGAGTCAAAGCCTTACAGAGAGTCACTATGGGCTGGAAGCGAGTGGAGGGCAGTGGGCTGGAGTTTTGACTTTGGTGACGTCACTCAGTCGGTGAAAAGACTGACTGGCCTATTTGTCACCGAGGGCTCCGCATGACAACGGTGAAGCGGCACAAGCAGGTGCGTCCACACGGGAAGACCCAACTTTGGCCACCAGCGGTCTCAGGTGGCACGAAGGCAGCAGGAAGCCAGCTCCCCACACCCCCACCATTGGCTCCAAGGTCTGAACGCCCGCGGTGGCTCTGAGGGAGAGAGACCGTGCAACCTGCCACTATGGCACATGGGATAGCCACGCATGGCACTGGGTGACCGGCGGGCGACCCAGTACGCTGAGGGAAGGGCAGGGGCGAGAGGCTCTCTCTGGCCTGAGCCGTGTGACTGGCTGCTGTCCTGGTGCTGCTGATATGTGCTGGCCTCGGAGAGAACCCACAAGAACTACAGGGCAGGGGGCGACTGGGGGTAGTGGTGTGTGTGTGTCACAGGAGCCCCGCAGCGGTATGTGGGCACTCGCAGGCAGACCTGCACCGTGGGGTGGTGCTCAGGCCTCAGGCACGGCACCTGGTTACTCCACATGTGATGAAGGGCTCTTCAGAGCAATGGGCGCCGACCGTGGGGCAGGTGGAGCAGGGGGCCCAGGAGCTAACCCCTAACCCCCATCCATCACCGATCCTAATGTCTCCCCTAACCCTCACCTAAACTTCACCCAGTCCTCACCCTAATGTCACCCCTAACCCTCACCCAGACCCAACCCTAATGTCTCCCCTAACCCTCACCCAGCCCTGACCCTAATGTCACCCCTAACCCTCACCCAGACTAGACCCAGCCCTGCCCCTGACCTCTCACCCAACATGTCACCACTCCTTCTTTTAGGGACCCTCTAGCCGAGTTCCCTTCTGGCTCCTCCTCTGGACAGCAAACCCCATGCACCTGGTGATGCCCACTGAGCCCGCCCCCACAGCCCCGAGAACCCCCCGCGGCGCAAGCACTTACCGCTATAGGAGTCGGGCGGCCGAGAGAGGTCCGGGAGAGCTCCAGGCTGGCTGGGGAGGCCCACGTGGTTGTGCAGCAGCCCAGCGCTGCCCGCGAGGCCGTCCTCAGAGTGGCTGCCTCCAACCTGGGGGGGCGCACGCGTCAGCACTGGGGGGCTTCCTGAGTCTGCCCCATGCCCGACCCCACGACCCCACCCCACCCCGCCATCCGGTGCTCACCA
>NW_022111359.1:2095742-2114265 GCF_000313985.2 Echinops telfairi | reverse complement strand
CTGCCCCATGCCCGACCCCACCCCACCCCGCCATCCGGTGCTCACCAGGCTGGCGTGTCGGCTGCCTAGTGGCATGACAGGGCCGGGGAAGCCGGGAGCCATGGTCCCGGGGCCAGGCAGCATCCCATGGACGTCGCTGGCCGTGCCCACGGCGTGGCTGCGCAGCACGTGGATGGCCTCGTCCAAGTGGTCCTCCAGCTTGTTCTGCTGCCGGTGGGAGGGGCAGTCAGGGCGGATACCGGGACCCTGCACGGCCCCTCTGCACGCCTGGCTCACACCCTGCGCCCCCCGCCCAATGCTTCAGTGAAGAGTTTACAGACCAAGGGACATCTATTGTATTGTGTAACATTCTGTCACCCGAGACCCCCACGGCTACCTCCCAATCATGGCCACCCCACCACCAGGACACACACGAGGAACAACACCCCACCCCCGTCAGGTGCACTCACCAGGCCATGGAGACCCCCATCATAGCTGGGTGATAAGGCACCGGGAGCCCCTGCTCGGGGCCACTGGGAACTTCCTGCAGGGGATGAGGATGTGTGAAGGGGCGGCAAGGCCTGCCCAGCCCCTCACTGACCAGGGTGTGCGGCAGCAAAAACCCAGCGCCATCCAGTCCACCTGGACGCACAGCAACCCCGGACAGGCCTCCCAGGGTCCGCACATAGTTACAGGGCAAACAGCCTCATCTTTCTTCCGGGTTTGAATTGCCGACTGTGCTAGTGGCCTGAGGCCCGCCACAGCACTAGCCTCCCAGAAGAAAGAAGCGGAGGTGTGTGGGTACCGAGGGGCCTGAGATGCCCAGCATGGCCACAAGAGGGTGCCCGCCACCTGCAAAGCTATTCTCAGCCACAGGGTAGGGGCTGTGCGCCCAGAGGGCCCAGTGGGGGTTCAAATCCCACCTCCCACCCTGCTAAGAAGTCTCAGTGTCCCCATCTGTACACACTCCCTCACCCCCGTCACCCCCACCCCCTTCCCTGAGAGGCCTAGCAGTTCAGAGTAGAGCGGTGAGCCATCTACTTGGCTAAGGCCTGCTCTGGACTTCCGCAGCGGGAAGGGAAGCCAGGGGAACTGAGAGCACTTCCAGACGCCTCCTGCTCCCAGCTGCTATGCCCAGGGCACTGGGTGTCAGCCAGCCTGGCCCCTAGCCAGAGGCAAGCACAGGGCATGCATGGAAGTGATGCCCAAGTCCCAAGGCATGATGAACATGCTGGCAGCAGTCCAGCTGAGATGCAGCCCTGGCTCCAATGCCCCCCCCTCCACTCAGCTCACAGGCCACCACCTCCAGGCAGCAGCCCCATCAGGAAAGGGAGGCTATCACCCCCACATCAGCCCAGCTACAGGCACCAGACACCTGCCCTCCACCCCCTCCCATCCCCAGCAGTGCTGCCCCTCCCTCACACACCTGCCAGGCCCTGTGGGGAGCCCACGGGCGTCGAGGGACTGGAGGAGAAGTTGTTGCTGGAGTGGTCCGGGGAGTAGATCTGGGATGGGAACGGGACACAAGCAGCCGGTGGTCAGGGGCAGCCTCCAGAGGACCCCAACCGGCCAGTCCCACTGCCACCCCCTCACCCGAGACTTACGGAAGCCAGCGCCTTCCCGAGCGCGTCCCCGGAGCTGCCCGCCGTGGTGCCCCGTGAGCCTGTGGGTGCAGAGAGGGGAGGCCCCAGCTGACGGGTGCTCAGCCCCGAACCCAGCGGGTTTTAGGAGCCTGGTCCCATGGGCAGGGCAGCCCAGGGGCCCGGCAGGGTGGTGGGGAGGGGTGGGCCATACCCAGGAGGCTGTCGGCCCCACTGACGGGGGGCGTGTGGCTGGTGACGCTGCCGTAAGTGGCTCCGGGGGCCGCGAAGCTGGACACAGGTGGCAGCCCGCCGTTGCCCTCTGCTCCGTGTAGCGGGTAGCCCTGAGGAAAGGGGGTTAGGAGGTGCAAGGGCCCGAGGGCAGCCTGCCCCAACCCGCTTGCCCTTCGGGGGCCCTACCATGCGCTCATGCTGGTGCAGGCCACCAAATGCGCCGCTGCCACCAGAGGCGGCGCTGCCACCCGCGGGCGGGAGGGGCAGCGGGGACGAGGCGCCGCCCAGCATGGGCCCGAAGCCCGCCTGGCTGGGGGGGCCCCAGAGCTCGGCCGAAGGGTGCAGGCTGCCATCTGCGGAGAGGAGGGTGGTGAGTGGATGGGGGAGCCCACGCCTGCCCCCACCCTGTCCGCCCTGTTCCGGTGAGTTTCCATGTACCAGCCATGTAGAAGGGGGCAGGGTAGGCGCTGCTGGGGGTCTTGGCAGCTGGATAGGTGGCGGTGTCTCTGCTGTAGTCGTCACCTGAGCTAGGGGGGTACACCTGGGGAGCGGGGGAGCGAGGTCAGGCAGAGGGCCTACCCCAAACCCCTCTCAGCCCCAGCCCCCTCCCAGCCCAACATCCCAGTCTTTCCACTGCTCCTTCTCCAGCCCTACCACGCCCGGAGCCCCCATCCCCACAGTGGGCTCAGGCCCTTGTACGCTGGGTTCCGGGTTTGGAATACCCCTCTCCTGCGTCAGCAACCTCCTTCTGACCCACCAAAGCCCTCGGCCTGTCCTTCCTCCTCTCCCAGGAGCCTCCTCCTGGCCCAGCTCGGAGCCCCTCAGGCCAGGGGCCCTAGCTTAAGAAGGGTGTCTCCAGCAGCACAGGCTTGATGAGTGCTTGGACCAGACCAAGGGCAAGAGGCTCCAGGGTCGGCCTCAGTTCTAACTAGCTGGTGCTGCCCACGCTGCCTGTGGAGGGGCAACCTCGAGTTTGAATGCAGGAGGGGAGGCGGCGGGCCGGGAAGCAGGGGCGGGCTTTCCAGGACCCAGCTGGTGCAGAGCCCTGGCAAGTGGAGTGCAGTGGAATGCTAAACCTGAGCCTCAGACCCCAGGGGCACGTGTGTGCGCAGGACAGCCAGTCCCCACATCCATCCTTGGGCTGGGTGCCGGGTACTCTCCCTGTGGCCCTGGTGGGGTCCTCAACTTGCACCTGCTCACGGAAAGCCCCCCTGCCTTCCAGCAAAGGAAATCGAGAAGTCTGCCCAATACTGAGGCGGGCACACAAAGGCCAGTGCCCATGTGCTGCCTGGCTCCACCCTCTGTCCTGCCACTCACCGAGGACGGGAGCCCGGGCGGCACCTTCCGGACCTTCTTGGGCTGTGAGTCTGTCAGGAGGGAGAGACGTGAGCAGGAGACCCAGTGCTCTGGGGCCGGCCCTGCCCACCTGTCTGGGTGGTCAGGAGCACAGCCCCCACCCCACCCCTGCCCAGGGGGAGGGTCGCTGGACTTGGCGCCTGAGGACAGTGATTTCATGTGACCCTCAGACCCAGTCACAAGAGCCAGAGGGTGACCTACATGTGATGCCGGCTAGGCCACGGGCCACGGGCCGCCGCCCTCCCACCCTGCTCTTCCCAAGTTTCTCGGCTCACTGTCTGTCCCTGCAAGTGGCCTGAGCCCAATTCCAATGCTGGAGGACAGACGGCTACTTCCTGGGCCGAGCTCCCTGCCCGTCCCACACCCACTCACCCAGGCTGCCGCCATCCGCAGGTCTCCGGCGGGCGTTGCCGGGATACGAGGGGTAGAACTGGGCACTGCTTTTGACACCTGAGGGGGACAGCGGCCCAGGGCTGCTGAGGGACAGCTCGCTGGGCAGGAAGGCAGCCTGAGGGAGGAGACAGGTCCCTGTGAGAGGGGGGTCCCTGCGATGCTGGCCGAATGCGCCCAACAACCGGCCCTGCAGGTCTCACCCAGACCCCAGCCCTCCCCCTACCCACAGACCCACCCCAAACCCACCAATCTCACACCTAACCCCAGAGACCTCCCCCAACCCTATTTCACCCGAATGCAGATTCCACCACGCTAAACCAGGTCAGATCCCCTAAACCAGGTCAGATCCCCTAAACCTAAATCAACTGCCCACAGGTCTCACGACACCAGCCGACCCCCCTCAGATCTACTCTCGACACCTGGGCCCTGATGCACCTCAGGGGTCTGAGGGACTGGGTCCACGATCCGCTCTGCCACACTCGTTCTGCCGGGACAATAGGCGCTCTGGCACCCAGTGCCAAGACTCCCTCCGCTTGGCCCAGGGGCAGGGACAAAGCCCAATGTTGGGGGAGGGGAGCTGGCTGGCCACAGCCTCCACTGGCCTCACAGCGGGGACGGGGGGCAATTCTGTCCTGGGTTGGAGCCTCTCTGGTGGACAGGCTCAGGTGGAAGGACCCCCGGCTGGACCTTGAGGTCAGGGGCCTCAGGGTTGCCAGAGCCTCCCATTTGAAACTCACACACAACGGAACAAAAGAGTAGGGGTTAAGGGGCAAACAGGAGACAAGATGCCCCCAGCAGCCTGCCAAGTGAACTGGGCAAGTGGTCGCCACCAGTCCCTCATCTGCTCAGAGGGCGCCTCCCTACCCAGCTCTTCAGTCCCCACCAGACCGAGGCCGGGCCTCACCTGACTCAAGCCGCCGACACCAGCCTCTCTCCCGAAGGCTGCATACGCGGCCCGCTCGCCACCTTTGCCTGGAGGGGGAGGGGCAGGGTCACCTGTGGCCCAGGGAGCCTGGTGTCCTGGGACACAGCCTCCCTGGGTCCCTGATGGACACACACTTTCTGCAAACCCCAGGGGGCCTGGCCCAGCCGCTGCCCTTTCCAGCCTGGGTTTCCTGTGGTCAGGGCTGGGGACTGACTGGAGGGGGTGCATCGGGAGCCTGGGGCCCCACGTACACAGCAGGCCTGCCCTAGCCCCTGGGTTCTGCCAGCACAGACATCTGTCTCCCCCAACTCCAGCCTTGCCTTCCGGCCAGAGGACACCCCCGCAACACTGGGGACCGGTGGCAAGACACTGGGCTCCATCCTCTGGGCACCTGGCTCCAGCTGTGATCTGGATGGAGAGTGGACGCTTGGCTGGCGGATCTGAGTGGTCCTCACGCCAGGAGCAGGCCTGCTGCTGCTTCTACTGAGCTCACTCGACAGCCCGAGCCCAGCCCAGGCTTTGGGGAGCACTTGAGCAGGGAGACCACCCGCCCCCGTGGGCTGCACAGCACCCTCAGTGAGCTGTGGCACGCTTGGCCAGGCACAGCTGAGCTCAGGCCTTGGGCCTGGTGGCCGTGGGAACTGCCCATCAGCCCTGCCTGCCCGCAGGTCAGCCAGTGTCAGGAAGAGGCCACAGGGAAGGAAGCGTAGAGGGAAGCTGGGGTGCCCGCAGGCTGGGCCTCGCCCTCCACATCTGGGCAATGGGGATATAGTGCCCACCAGGCCTGCCCTTCATTCACATGCATTTACTCAGCACCCGTGTGCTGTGACCACAGAGGGTGGGTCTCAAGGCAGGACCTGTTACCCGCAGCTTGTGCAGCTCTGGGGATGGGCCACCCCCCCCAATGGTCCTTGGGCAGCCCCTGCGGTCATGATGCCACTGAACTGACCACCCGGGACCTCAGGGCCTTGTTGGGGGACAGAGTGAAGGTCTGCGGCCCAACACCTGCGGGCCCCAGTCTATTCAGCAGCAGCGCCTTGGAGGAAACGACTAGCAACCTGTCTCGAAATGCGCCGCCCATCCGACACCTACAGGCAGGGCGCTGGGGACTGGAAGCAGTGCCCAGGCGCCTGGCCCCCTGGTCTTTCAGAGCCACAAGCGGGCCACCTGCAGTGGGGATCCCCAACCACCTGAGGCCCCCCGGGAGAGGCGGGTGGTCTTTACAGATGCCACTAGTTAAGTCACATTGGAACATATGTGTGTGGGGGGTGGGGGGAGAGGACCCTGGTGTGGGGGCACTCACCCCCAAGGCTGGGTCCCAGGAATGTAGACGAAGTCAGGCCGCCATGAGACTCACTGAAGTGGGCGCCTTCGCCGTAAGGCTATGGAAAAAGGGGTGTTCAGGACAGCTGGGGACCCTTAACAGTTGGCACAGGGGCTAATAAGGGCTAGAGGAGATTCCAAATTCCAACCCAGGCCACAGCCTGTTGCCTCCCTCAGTACCACTCCTGTTCCCCCAGAACGGGGGTGGGGTGGGGCGGGGAGGCGTCTCACCCGGCTGGGGTCGAAGGAGGAGCTGTTCTGGTCGCTGGCACCCCAGGAGCCTGAGCCGGGCCGTTCCTCGAGGCCTGCAGGGGAGGAGGAAAGGCAGGGTGGCTGCCTGCGTCGACGGCCCAGGGCTGCCTCCCTCCAGCTTCTCGGCTCAAAACCCTCTCCTCTTCCACTGGGAAGCGCCTACCCACCAGGCAAAGCCCCGGCCACCACACCCACACGGTGCCTGTGAAAGCTTGGGAGACCTGGGCTCAGTCTGGGTCACCCGTCCCCGTGGAAGGGACCCCGAGGGTCCGAGCACAGTGGGGCTTCCCCATGTCTTCCAGTCTCCTGGGCCTGGACGCCAGGCCTCTTCCAGGGCACCTCGGTGCAAGCTGCATGCAGCCAAGTGCCTAACCGTGGGCGCTGCCGACCACTGCCCACTGGGCAGGTCTGGGGGGATGGGGGTGCAGGTCTCTCCAGCATATGAGCTGGGGCCACAGGGTCACCAGTGGGGGGACAGGACCTTGGTCCCTGGTGTCGGGTGGGATGGGCAGCATCCTTATCTCCCCACACGCCCTAACAGACAACCGCCCTCCACTCTGAAGAGCCCGCCCCAGGGCCCTCCCTGGGTGCAGGGCCAGCTCAGCTTCCTCCTCAGCAAGTTCAGAGACCCCACCCCGCCTGCAGGGCAGCAGCATCCACGTTCCATTAGGCCCAGGGCCTTGAGGGCTGGCACCTGCACCTCCAGCATCCCTGTCCCGCCCCGGAATGCTGACTGGACAGCGGGACTCTGGGTGGACAGTGGGGGGTGTCCAGCTGCTCGGGTGCTGCCAGGACGCCTTTCAAATGGAGCTCCTCCTCCTATTTCTGTGCCTTTGTGCTAATCACCCCCAGAGAATCTGAGCCTAATTGCTGTCTAATTTGCATAATTATGCATATTAATCACCCAGCCTGGTGCATATTCATGTGTCTCATTTAGATTTTGTTTCCTAATCAAAAATTTCCAGTGTGGTTGAGGATGGGGGCTGGGAAGCTGCCTCACTGGTGGGGGGCAAGTTGTGGTCCCCAGTCCCGCCACCAGATTGGAGGGCCTGTGCCCAGGGGGCCACACCCTGGCTTATATCCTAGGAAGTGTGTGTGTGTAAGGGTGGGGGGTGCAGAGCTTCAGTCTCCCTTGTCTACACTGGGCAGTCCTGCCTACTGCCCTGTGCATCGGGTCAGCCTGAGGACTCTGGGCCCGCCCTCAGGATGCAGCCCACCTGCTGGGTGCAATCCCAACGGTGGGCGCCCACGAGTCCCTTGGAGGCACCAGGACCCTCAGACAGAGTAGGGGTCGCCCCGAGGTCACAGACATGACCCACCTCCACAGGCCAGAGTGGCCGGGTGCTCAAGCCCATCACCCCAGAGCAGCCCGCAGACCTTGAGAGAAGGCTCTGGAAACCCGTGTCCCCTACCACCTACCCAGAAAGACAGGAATAGGGACGGCCCCTCCCCCACCACCCCCATTAATAGTTACTAACCCCCCCTCCGATTAATTATGCATTTTAGTAAGCCAGACATGAATATTCATAGCACATTCCCGCCCGTATACTAATTAAAACGTACTAATAGAATAAGACAGTGCTGTCGGAGGGAAGGGTTTTTTCTTCTTCAGGTTTTCTTTCTTTACAAACAAAACACGGAGGTGAACTGGTGTTCTGGAGCACCTGGGGAGACTGTGCCAAGTCCTCAGGCTCCGGACGGCTGGCAGAGTGGAGAGCAAGGGGGGAAAGAGACCCTCCCTGGGCTGAGGGGGCAGGAGCTTAAAGTCGGGGGCAGGCAGAGCTGTGACTGGATCCAGGGGCCAGCTGCCCATCCCTAGAGGCCTCCATTCCAACCAGTCACCCAGGAGCCCCAGACCGCTCCCTGGTCACCCCTTCTTGCTGTCCAGGCTGCGCCCTCGCCCGCCCCATTCCACTTGACTGGCTGGAGGCCAGACCCCCCTATCAGCAAGGAATGATGCAAAGCGGAATCAGTCACCCCTGAAAGACAGATGCACCCCACTACTAGACTCCCAGAGAAAGCTGAGGTCTCTGGTGGTCACTCGGGAGGGCACTGGGAGACGAGGCTGTCTGCCCCTGAAGGTGTGCAGCCTGGGAAACCCAGGGGCGGCTCCACACCTCCCTGCACAGCGGCGGTGAGTCCCATTGACTCAACAGCACTGGGGTGTTGTTTCATGGAGGGAGGCAAGAGAAAGCGGGCGTCCATCTTCTAAAAGGCAGACGTTCACTACAACCACACAAGGCCACCGCTGATTTACTGGGACCAA
Source organism: Echinops telfairi (assembly GCF_000313985.2). NCBI lineage: Eukaryota > Metazoa > Chordata > Mammalia > Afrosoricida > Tenrecidae > Echinops > Echinops telfairi. Next base: position 2,105,957 of record NW_022111359.1, on the reverse strand, counting down.
GGTCTGGGGGCAACGCAGCCCACTGGCATAGAACCGAGTCCACACACGAGGAGCGTCAGACGCTGGCCTCAGCACTAACTAGTGCCCAAGACTAAAGGTCTCCGTGAACCGGGCGGCTTCCAGCCTGAGACCAGAAGAACTAGATGGTTGCCCCCCACCCTCACCCCATTTCCCTCTGCTCTGACCAGGGGCACCTTAGAGCAGCGGTTCTCAACCTGGGGGTCGAACGACCCTTTCACGGGGGTCACCCGATTCATCACAGTACCAATGAAAATAACTTTATGGCTGGGGTCCCCACAACATGAGGAACTGTATTAAAGGGTCGTGGCATAAGAAGGTGGAGAACCGCTGCGTCAGAGGGTCCCAGAGAGAAGGGGAGGAAGGCACTAAACAAAAACCCTATTCCCGAGAGGCTGGCCTTCCAGGACAAACGGGGACCAGGGGAATCCCTGGGATGATGGGATGATGACCCAAGATACCCTTTGAATTCCCAGTGAAGCCCTTTCTGTGGCCGCCACCCAACTCGGTGATAACAAGCCACACTCACTGCCACCCAGTCAGTTCAGACTCTCAGCCACTAGAGCCCCGTGGGCTTCTGAGAGCAGCTCTTTATTCTCCCTGGGAGCAGCTGGCGGCTCCAAACTGTTGACCTTGGAATTAGCAGCCCCCGCATGACCCACCCTGCCTCCAGGGACCCCAGCTAGGTGGGTGACACCAGGCTTACAGTCCCCCGTGAGGCACGTGCTTCCTTCCACGTTCAGTCGAGCCCCCCAAGGGCCACATTTGCCCTGTTCAAAGGACAGATGGGACGCGGAACCAGTGGGACAGAATGCGGGGTCACCTGTCAGGCTGCAATCCGCCAGGTCAGCAGTTTGAGACCACCAGGTGCTCCTCGGGAGAAAGCCGGGGCTTCTACTCCCTCCCACGGGGCCGTTCCACCCTGCCCTGTGGGGTTGCTGTGAGGGGCACCGGCTCTGCTTTGGGCACGTCAGTCACGAAGGCAGAGTGGTTCCCAACAGAACACCCCATCCCACCCGCCTGGTCCGGCCACCACCTCAGGAGGGTGTGTGTCAGTGAGGGTACAGGAGACTGTCGGTGAGGTGACGGGCACAGAAGCCCAGATAGGGACCCCAGAGCCCCGGCCTTGCTGGGGGTGGGGGGGTGCTGGGTGTGTCTCAGAACCCCCTCTACTCGAAACACAGCAAACATCTTTCTCTGCTTCCAGCCAAGATCCACCTGAGCCAGCAAACCCTACACTGACGCCCCGTCGGCCTACCGGTCACAGGCACAGCCCCCAGCGTTCCTGCCACTGGGCCCATTTCACTGACGGAGACCAGGCTTGGAGAAGAAAGGTCTCGATTGGAGTAAGATCCCACAGGAAGTAAGTGGCAGAGGAGAGAGGACTGGGCGATGCACATGTAGCCAAAACGCAAATGAACTTACTGGGTGCAGACTCAGCGACCCTACAGGACAGGGCAGAACGGCCCTGTGGATTTCTGAGACAAGTCACCCTTGACGGGAGTAGACGTCTTTCTCCCGAGGAGCGGCTGGTGGTTTTGAACTGTGGACCCCGTGGATCCATCCCAGCCCCATCCGTAACCACGGGGACACCAGCGCTCCTTCACAGAACCCAGCAAACTACCAGTTTCACACTGAAGTGAAAGAGCGATGTTTCAGGGAAGCTACAGTCTTCATGCCAAAGGGGGTGGGGTGGGGTGGGGCGGGGGGACAGATCCCGACACCAGGCCCCTTCCTCAACGTTTCTGCACAGGGAGAAGCGGCTTTACTTCTGGAGTTGCAGTGGCAAGAGAAGGACACTGAACGTGAAGGCACCACCACGGGTCCCTCCTCGTCTGGAGCAAAGAGGGAAGAAGACCGAAGGTGCATGAAAACCCTTAGCCCCCAGGCTCACCGACTGCACTGACACCCGTCCCCACGGCTCGGAGAGCGGACAAACTCGCCTCGCCGCCGCCGCCAGGGGTCACAGGGAAGGCCCTGGGCATTGCTGCTGTCGGTCGGGTGCCACCAAGTGGGCTCTGACCCACAGAGAGCCCTGCACACAACAGAAGGAAACACTGCCCCGTGCTGCGGCAGTCAGCGTGTCCATCCACATGTCAAGCGCCTTCCTCCACCTCCTCCCACACGATGCTTCTCCAGGGACTGGTCCCTCCACACGTCCAGAGCATGTAAGACAAAGCCTTGTCCTCCTGGCCTCTAAGGAGCACTCCGGCCAGACTTCTTCCAAGGCAGATTTGTTTGTCCTTTTAGAAGTCCACGGTACTTTTAAGAATTCTTCTCCAGACCCACAATTCAAAAGCATTTCTTCTTCTACGGTCTGTCCAACTGTCATATGAGGCGCGTAGGAGGCGATGCAGGATGCCATGGCTTGGGTCACGCACACCTGAGTTCTCAAAGCAACAGCCTTGCTTTTCGATACTCTGAAGGGGTCTGGTGCAGAGCTACGTAACACGGCACGTCATTTGGTGTCTGGACTGCTGCTTCCATGACCTGAGACAAAGCCCTCGACAACGTCAAACGTCAACCGTTTCTCCGTTTCCCAGCCTGCGCCCTCGGGGACCAGCTGGGAGGGCTGGGTCGTCTTTACCCGGAGCTGTGCGCGTCCAGCAAGGAAGGTGGTGTCACCGGCAGGCCGCGGGTTGTTACGAAGCCTGCGTCCGATGCCGATGCCACACTCTTCTTCATATGACCCACCTTCTCGATGACTTGTGCTCGGTACTCAGATGGCGCCAGTGTGATGAGAGGAGACAGTCCTGACGCTCAGCTTTCCTGATTTTAAACCACGCAGCAAGAATATAGTTACTGCACCAGAAAAAAAAGTTGACGGTCTACCAGTTCAAGCACGCAGGAGCGCCTATGGTGCTGAAGGAAGGTCACGGGGCAGGGTGTGACGCAGCACCCACCGAAAGGTCTAGAAGGCTGACCCACTCGTCTGTGCCAGCAAGTCTGGAAGACAGTCGCTGGGCCAACTGGCCGGAAGAGAATCCGTACACGAGCCCATTCCGCAGCCCGGTGACCCATCAGGATGCTCGAGTTAGAGAGCGTTGTGACTGGTGACTGGTGTCACACACGGCTAACGTTTCTCTTACTATCAGCCAAGGACCGTTGCTGCTGCGGCACACTGACAGGGAGCTGAGCCAGAGTTCAGGGTGGACTCGGAAGAGGACATGGAGCAAGGGACACCATGGCTGAGGTCAGACGGATCTCGGCTCAACGCAGAGAAGACCAGGAAGGTGCCGGCTCGCGTTTCACTGACTGTGCACAGGCACTCGGCTGTGAGGACCATAAGGAGCGGTGGACCGCCCTGAGGAGAACAGGGATTCCGGAACACTCCACTGTGCTAGCGCGGAACTCGCACGTGGATCAAGAAGCACTTGTGCGAACTCAACAGGTCCGGGAGAGCGCGGGAGAGGGTGGTACAAAACTCGGAATCAGAAGAGAGCAGGCTTCCCGGTTGGGTCACAGGGAGACTGGTGGGCCGCCAGGCCTGCGTCTGGCCCTTAGTCACCCTACAGGTCTGGAAGGAAACTCACCCTTGGGGCGCAAATTCCAGCCCAACAGACAGTTCTGTGAGGCAGCAGGAGACCAACAGCCACCAGAGAGGGAAAGAGCGGCATTACCCCAAGGGCAGGAGGGAATGGAAACAGGAAACGGAGGCGGTGGCGCGGGCGTGCCTGAGGGAACACGTGAGGGGTTGCCGTCAATGGGCTGGAACAAAATGTGTACAAATCACTGAAGGTAAAACCAATGATCTGATCTTCACCCAGCTGCCATAAAGGGTGGACACACATGCCCGATGTGCCAGGTGCCGCTAGGAAAGTAAAACGCCCGTGTCTGGGAAGGCAGGGCATGCTGCTCACCCACTGGGCCCACGTCTCTGACCTGCCCAAGCCCCCAGCACCCACAAACAGAAACCCAAAGGAGGGGAAGGGGGAAGCCTCAAGTGGCTCATGGGTTATGGTTGAGGGGCGGGCGTCGGTCAGATATGGACAGCTGCCATCTCGTGTTGCAGGGCCAGGGGCCCCATCTCGAGTCGGAGCAGACCTTCCCTGCGCGGGGCTGATTGTTCTGATGCAGAATGCCGGGTCCAACCCCTTAGTGAGCAGGGCGCCCCCCAGTCACCCCCCGCGTTTCAGTGAGATTACAGAAGTTCTGTACCTGAAACCAGAGGAACTAGATGGTGCCCAGTTACCACTACCAACTGCTCTGAAGGGATCACAGGAAAAGGTCAAAGGTGGGGGGTGTAGAACAAGATTCAAAATAAAATAACGGGACCAGGTTTGCTCACCAGAAATAGGTGGGGCCCCCAAGACGATGAAGGTGGCCCTGAAACTGCAGGTCCCTCGGTGTTAGAATCAGCAACCATTTGAGATCAAAAGGGTGGCATTTAACCCCAGACCAAGCACAGAGGATTAGGGACAGACACAAACACGGGGAGGAGGTGGGGCCCGGGATGGTGCATGGAAAGGGTTGCAATGGACGGGTTCATTCAGTGTCTGTCGAGTTACTGACTGTATAAATGATAGTCTGCTTTGTGAACACCTATTTTAGAATTTACGAAAACCCTACACCTTCCAAACAGTAGCAGCAGTCCAGCCACGTCTGATTAAAAAAAAAAAAATCAACTCACTGCCATTTAGTCGCTTTCTACTCTCAGTGCCCTTACAGGACAGAGCAGAACTCTTAGGGTTTCGGAGGTTGTATATCTTTACAAAACTGATGGCCTCGTCTTCCTCCCTTGGAGCGGCTGGTAGATTTGAACTGCTGAACCTGCAGTTCGCGGGCCAACTTAAAAGCCCCGTGCCACCAGGACTAGAAGACAAGAGACTGAGAGAAGCATTCCATCCAACTCGAAAGTCTGTCAGCACACCAAGGGCAATTTTGCCGCGATCTTTTTGAAGCCCTCGTGTGATAAGCAGAGCTCAGAGGGAAGCCCGGCGGCGTCACTGAGACTGCCGGGGCGTGGGCACAGTGGGTACCCCCTCAATGCTCGGAGCCGGAGCCCCGGTGGCACAGTAGTTACTCGTTCGTTGAGCTGCGATCCCCCAGGTCCGCAGCTCAAAACCACGGAGCTTCCTCCTCTCGTGGAACTGCAGTCTGGGAACCCCACAGGGGCAGTTCTGCCCTGTCCTGCAGCCTCGCTGAGTCAGCGTGGACCCAGGGCAGTGAGAGCGCCGCCCTCTGACTGTAACCGAGGGTCGAGAGAGACAAACCAGATCCTCGACTCAAAACCCAACGGGGTAACTTTAAGAGGAGCAGCAGCTCAGATTAAAAGAGGAAAGCAGGCAATCTATCGGCATTGACTCAGCCAGGACGCAGCCCTTGGAGGGCAGGTCAATGAGGGGTAAGCAGCAGGCAGAGGAACCGAGGTCTCAAGAGCAGAAGTTAGATGGAGACTGAGAGTGAACTCTGACCTCCTGGCAAAACCAGGAGGAGGGCAGGTGAGTCGGCCCTTCGTTAAAGTGGGGGCTTAAAGACAACGACTGGTCTCTACTAATCTGCACCAACACAGGAAACAAACCAAAAAGGGAAACCCAAGAACCAGAGGCTAACGGCTCTGGCTCCACGAAAGGTGGCCACCTCTACCTTGAGCCCAGAGGAACTAAAAAGTGCCCGACCCTCATGATCAACGGAGAGGAGGAGTGCTGGGAGTGGACGGGGACAGCGCTGGATACAAGCAGGGCCATAGGTCAGTGCCTAGGAGCTCCCCGTCCCTACCCATCACCTCCCAGGAGGCCTGCGAGGGTCAACACTGCAAGAAGCCAGCCCTAAGGAGGGGGCCAGGCGCAGCCAGCCAACCCTCCAAAACCCTCCAGGGCTCAAAGAAAGAGGGTGGGGGTGGTGAGTCTACCTGGCTACCTACTCCTAAGAAAGGTAGGTCTCCCAAACCATCCATGGCTGACTCCCAGCACCCCTACAGGGCAGAGTAGAACTTTGCCCTGGGGAGTCCTACCCAGCCTGTAGTTAGCAGCCCACCGCTTACCCAGCAGCACCTGAAAGGCAGCTCTTAGTTGGGCTACCAGGGATGGCTACCGGGGCTCCGCCTCTGTGTCAGTCTAGCTGACAAGAGACGTCCACCATCCAGAAGGTGAAATGCAGACGTGGCATGAACAGCCATGGCCTGCTGCAGACAGTGCCCAGAGCCCTGGTCACCACTGCCAGCCAGACTGTGGTGCAAACACTGGCCGGCCAACAGTCCCCAAAGGACCAAGCTCTCAGTGAACTCACTCAGCCTGGGCGAGCCTGCGTCCGAGCTGCTTTGGACACCCCTACTTCCATCCCAGCCCCACGACCAGTGCCTTTCACAAAAGCTGAAGGGAGTGCTTGGGGCTGGGGGCTGGGGGGAACAGGGAGGGGCTGTGTCTGGGTTCTGACGGTGGTGATGTGAACCCTTGCCTGGGGGAGGACCACCTAGAACCCAACGGAGCAGCTTTGTTCTGTTACATGGGGGTGCAGGGAGCCGGAACCGAGAACTGTGGACATGCATGCCTACACCCCTCCTTGGTGTGCTGCTGTGCATATTACACACAGGATGTTACAAGTGGGGACGGGACAGGGTAGGGTGCAGGGTGCGCACGAGTGCCCAGACTTTTCTTCCCAGCTTTTGGAAATGCCGCATTACTTAGAAACAGAAAAGTGAGCCCCGAAGAAGTAAGAGGTCAACTCTACTAGGAGACTGGAGAGGAGAGGGACCACGGGCACGCGCGCACCAAACTGCGCCAAGGCCGCTGCCCAAGGCACGGCCCACGGTGGGTAGAGGACACGCGTGGCGGAGGGGCAGCGCAAACGGGGGCAAGGATGGTGGCACAGCGAAGAACGGGACACGCAGAAGCCATCGGGAGTGGCCCGGGCCCTGCACTGTGTAGTCTGAGCAGCGACAGAACACGAAACAGGTCCAAGAAGAAATCTGAATATTCTTGCAGCCGACCAGCTCCAGAAGACACTCGGCTTGTCTGCACCAAACACAGCCACACCGAGCTCCCAGCCATGGGTGTGGGGAGGGGGCGGGGCCCATCTGATGGGGCTCCCCGGGGCCCACCTGGCTGTCCTTCGCAAAGCTTTCCCCAGGCAGCTCCGGGGTCACTTGCAGAACTCCCCCAAAGGAACAAAGACCAGGCATGTGGTCTCCGGAGTGTCCTGAGCTCCCCCTGGCTGGGGTCTGTGACCCCCAGCAAGCTGGCGAGAGACCAGACGTGAAGAGGACATGCCCGGTCCACCTTCCCAGGGACATTGACCTCTAGGCTCCGAGTTCCAGCTTCTGGTCAAACTGCGTTTCGGGGAAGCGAGCTGTGTGTTGAGAGGGGGAGGTCGGGAAGCAGGCACAGGGGTCTGGGGGGCTCCAGGGGAAGTTTGGGCACCTGGGAAGAGATGCCTGGTACGATGCCTGGTACCCTGCTTTTCAGGAGCAGCTGGAGCTCAGACACTCCAGGCTCAGAGCCGTCCACAGTGGGGCTGGCTGGGCAAGTAGACAGCGGCACAATGAAGACCCCTTCCCATACCCAGCCAGGGCATAGGCCCTAGGCCTCCTATCCCCCCACAGGGAAGTGTCCCTGGCATGGGGAGGATGGCAGGGGCCCTTGGGGCTTTCCATGCCCAGGTCACACAGCCAGCCTGCGGCCACTTCCTCAGAGCAGGGAAGGGCAGGGCAGCCAGGCAACTTCCAGGAGCAGCACCCCCTCTCCCCCTCAGAGCATTCCCCCAGACCCGGTCCTAGAAACGCAGCTGGGAGTCGCAGCCTCTCTTACACCCTGGGCAGGTGCTGAGAGCTCCCCAGACGTGAGAGGCCGCTGCAGCTTTCACCAAGTCAGCCCCGCTCCAGGGAGACAGACCCCAGCGTGTAGACCCACAAGTCGCCCGACTCGGTCTCCCTGGCTGATTTTCAGGAACCCATCTCCGGGCCTTCCTTCCTCGCCCCAGTCTGCAGCTCTGCTGGAACCCACCCGCTGTCGCAGCCACAGCCAGAGTCCAGGGACTCTCCAACACCAAAGACAAACCCACTGCAGCGGAGCAGGCGCCAACGCCCTTCAGCCCCACGCAGTCTGCACGGCGCGCAACTTCACAGCGACAGAGCGCGCGGCCTCGGCCCAGGAGGCGGTGGTTCTGCACTGCAGACGTGCGGCGAGCCGTCTGACACCCAACGTGCAGCACCCCCAGAGCACCGCCAACAGCCAAGAGGGCTTCCTGAGAACACCGGACCCCAGTGACACACGCACCACCTCCCAGCATCACAGCCCAAGTCCTCCAGAGACCCCAGTGCCCTGCACACCTGTCCCGGTCCCCTGCCACCACGAGGGCCCCTTGCATTGCTCGGGACCCTCCAGGCACAAAGTCCTGCCCCCAGGCCTGTGCACGCCACCCAAGCCACTGCCCCCCCACCAGACCCCACCCCTCACGCCAATCCCCCGACTTTGAGCTTCTCCAACCAGCACCAGTGTCTCCTCGTGGGACATCCCAGTCCTCGCTGAGGACACCTGATCCTGGGGTCCCCGAGACTCTACCTCACACCCAAGCATGCACACCCAGACAGGGTGCCTCAGCTGCCTCTGCCCACGTCCAACCCTGTGCACCCCCGCCTTTGCCCTCGCCCTGGGTGAACACGTCCTACCTGAGCTCTGGAACTGGGTGCCCGCCAGGGAGGTGGGCCGGCCCTTCCCGTTGGCCACGGGCAGCGGGAACATCTGTGGGAAGGGAGGGAGACGGAGACGGTGACGGTGACGTGAGGGCAACCTATCACCGTTCCCATCCCTCGTGCTTGTGCGAGGGCCACAGCTCTGCTCCGGCCCTTGTACCCTCTTCTCTCATCACACCAAAGCCTGGGAGGAGACCCCAGGAAAGCAGCTCCCGAAGGGGCAGGCAAAGCCTGGGCACTACGGCCATCCTGGCACTGGAGACCCCGCATCACAGAGCGTGGTCATGGCTGCCCGGCATGGTGAACATCACCAAGCAGGACATAGGTAACTCCGACCCCTCTTCCTCTGGGGCTAGTGGCTGCCACCTGTCACCCACGGCCCGCACCCACTGCTGGGAGACTCAGGGTTATTCACTGCCCGCTACTGAAGCCAGTCACCAGCTCTTTGCTGCTGGTCTCAATCTGAAAGCTCTGCTGACACTGCTCGGAACCCTGGTGCCACCCAATCACGGACACCAGCAGCAGTGGCCCGCCACCCCCCACGTCACCATCCCAAGTAAAAGCCAGCAGAAGAGGCCCAGGGCTGTCCCGAGCGAAGGCTCCAGCCCTTTGAGGATTTGCACTCGTCAGCTGGTGCTGGAAATGCTGCCCTGGCACCATGGCCCTGGAGGCAACCCCAGGTGTCCCAGCAGGCGGGCAACTGGACCCTGCAGAGCCCACCGGGTCCTCATACTGTTTGGCTGGGCAGGGGTGGGGGACTGCTTATGGAAACACATACACTTTCTTTTAAAGTTCGCTTAAACAAGCCAAGTCCACAGAACAGGCAACAGGTGGGTAGGGCCAGGAGGCACCCTCCAGAGGGAGCTTACTGTCTCCACCGTGTCCAGGGGAGCCCAGGACCCCACCGCAGGGACGGCAGACAGGGTCCCAGGCTGGGGTCTGAGCTCAGTGGTCCTCATAGCACCCAGAGGGCTAGGGGTCTGCCTGGCTGTCAGAAGGGGAAACTGAGGCACGACGAGGCAGCAAGTGGAGGTAGGCTGGGATAGGGCCCAGGGGTTCTGAGAGAAGCTGGAGGGGCTGGGGAAGACCCTCCCCCGGGGCCCCTGTCCCACAGCTTCCCCAGTGGCTCTTCTGGGCGTTAAATGTGGGTCCACCTCCCTTGCCCCTCCCCCTCCCTTCCTCCCCACTGCTCACTAAATCCTTGAAGATTAAACAGCTTAGCAGCATTAACCGGAAAAATCCAACATCAACAAACCCTTTTGCCACAGAAAAAACAAAACACACCCCTGGTCCTGCCCTGAGGGTCCAGGTTTTCGCTGGGGAGCAGCTGACAGCCCCAAAAAGCAGCCACGGCCTGACAGGAAGTGTGCCCACGCCCCATTCTCCAGGGGAGACTGAGGCCCCGCCGGGACCTGCTGCAGGAGCCAGAGCAAGGGCTCTTGGCCCTTGCTGGGGGGTGGAGGTGTCCCTCACTTAAGTGGCTCAGCCCCATGCACCCCCCCACGCCAAGGCATCACTGTGCCAATGGGGAAATGGAGTCCCGGGCTGGGGGAGGCTAGTCCGAGCCA
>NW_022111359.1:2092767-2095642 GCF_000313985.2 Echinops telfairi | reverse complement strand
GATAGACAAAGCGTTGGGATTTCATGAGTGAAGAATAAATGGAAACTTTCTCACCTGATTCTCTTCCCTGCTTTCATTCTCCCATCCCATTTGAGCATTATAACCAGCTCTCTTGAGCTCAGAATAACACTGATAATAAGAGAAGGCACCACCAGGGCAGAAAGTCCTCTTTCTTAGACACTGACGCATCTTGCAGGGTGGATGGAACTATTAACATCATAGCTACCTGGTGTTCTTAGAACAAAAGTTGGAAGGGCTGCTCTAGAGAACTCCTCCATGCGGTTCACTGGTAGCTCACAGGCCAGATCTTGACCCGACCTGACAATGAACCCACTGTGTTTATTTTCCCTGGGGTCAATCCTCTGCCATCTCTTAAGGATAATACAAGGGAGTTTGGCCTCAAGATTTCTGTTCCCCGGGGGGTGGGGAGGTGGGGGGTGGGGTGGAGGGGATCAGCTGTTTTTATCAGTTGGGGCCTCGGCCCCAGGGGACCAGGCTGACGTGGCACTGGTCGCAAAGGTAGTAGGCTGTGTCCCAAGAGCTCCTCAGGCTCATGGTCTGCCCAGACCCACCCCCGCAGTCTGTTTCCTGGCTGTGGAGTGGATATGGGGGCGTGAGAGGGGCCAGCCCACCCCCTGGGCGCCCCCAGAGATCTGGGACCACTTCAGGGGCTGTGTTCCTGCCCAGTCCCTGGAGCCAGAGAGCAGCAGGTCTGGGCAGGAACGCCCCATCCTTGGAAGAGACCCAGGGCCATCCAGTCCAGTCTGAGTCCCTGACCCTACAGGGCAGGGCAGAACCGCCCCTCCCCAGGAGGGGCTGGGGGTTTCCAACTGCTGGCCTCCGGGTGAGCAGTGCATCTCCGGCGCACAGACCCACATGGCCTTCGGTTCTCCCCTTGCTTATCCACACTGGGCCTCCTTTTCCTGAAGGCCTGACTGACTCCCCCACGCCCCGCTCCCCCAGGGCAGGCAGGCTGGGTGGCTGTGAGGGACACAGGGTGGGAGAGCACACCCCGCTCCAGACAGTCGGACTCCTCACCCTTCTCAGTTCCATCTGTGAAATGGGTCGGAGATCTCTTGGGGAGGGGGGAGGGAGTGACTCGGGGCTTGGGGGTGGGCGAGGGCCTCAGAAGCACAGTGGCCCATCCTGCAGGGGTGTACCTATGCGCACCCCTCCACCCCCAGCCCGTTCCAGGCCAGCAGCCCGTGACCTGTCAGTTTTAACAAAACAAGAGTGCTGCCCCTGCTTACTCAGCCGGGGAGACGAAAATAAGCCAGGGCTTAAAAATACCGGCACGGTCCTTCCGGCCGGGCCCTACAGCCCGAAGGCTGCTTCTCATAGCAAGGGGGTTGGAGGGACTATGGTGTTTCGGTTTGGGACTTTTGTTTTTGACAGCGCTCTGTGGGCCTTGCACCCACCAGAGGAGGGCAAACTCAGACCGAAAGCACCCCCCCCCCCCCAGTAACACCAACGGTGCTGAAAGTGGGGGTAAAATTCGGGGAACTGGCCAGAACAGGAAAAGCAAAACTCCTCAACAGTGCGAGGAAACACTGACCGTCACCCAGCCCCCCTCCCCCAGGGAACCCCACTGCACAGATGGGCAAACTGAGACCTCTGAGCTTTCTGAGTCCCGGAGAAAGGGGGCACTGAGGACCATGGCAAGCCAGGCTGCCCAGACCTGGTGGGCTGGGGGAGGAGGGACGCAGGCAGACCACACCCCAGCAAGGAAGCATGCCAGGCACTGCTCCCCAGGCCTTGCCACAAGCCTGGTGCCCGCTCAGAGCTCCTGGCAAGCCGGCTTCACACCCTGTCACTGCGGTGACCAATCTGTGCCTGCCCAGCCTCGAAGGGGAACCCCAAGTGGACTGGACCACCTGCCTGCCTCCCGGACTGAGGGTCCTCGGCCAAGATGGAGCACACGACCCCGACTGTTCATCCCACAGATGAAAAGGTCAAGGCCAAGCTGTGGCCTCAGAGCCCAGCACACCCCACAGAGGAACCGGAAGCCAGGGCAACCCCTCCCTCTGGAGGCCTCAGTTTCCTCGTATCTCAAAGGACCCCATAGCCCAAGTCCTCCAGGTCCATACCCGTACCATGGGGTTTGAGGATGCTTGGTCCGGGCCCCCCTTACCATACTGAAGTCCAAGAGGTCACTGAGCTCCTTGTCTGTGCCCACGGGCGCCATCCTGGGCGGCTGGTTCATTCTCCAAGGGCAGGGTGGCAGCCAGGGCAGGTACCACAGGACTAGACGGAGCCCTGGGCAGGAGGCAGGGGCAGACAGACAGACTGTCAGTCCCTGGGGCAGGGGACAGGGGGGAAGAGGGGAGGCAGGGACATAGGGAGTGTGAGCGTCCCTTTAGCTGCCTGTGAGACTGAACTCAGCAATGGCCCTGATGGAGGGGGTCTCCCTCCTCCTCCCAAACTATGCGGTGGCAGGCAAGGAAGTCAGGACTGGCGTGGCAGGGGAGACTGTAAAGACCCCTCCCCTGAGCCAGCGGAGGGTGAACAATGGGGGTGGGGGGTGAATACAAACTCCCAGAGTGACCACCAGGGAGTCACGTTGCAAACTTAACTGGGGACGCGCGCGAGCGGCCCTTGTGCCCAGCGGCCAGAACCGCCCCTCTCCTTCCTCACCACGTCTCGGTTTCCAACCACCCCCGCCTCCCCCAGGCCCCGCCTCCTGGGGAAATTTGGTGACCCCCCCTCCCCTCCCAGCAGCTGTCACAGCTGGAGGCCCAGTCACCCCCAAATCCAAAGTGAAAAAAAGTTAAGACATAAAGCCAAGCCCCTACCCCATTTCCAAAATTAATGGGGGGGGTGCCCCGCAAGGGCGGTTCTAAAAGGGGCAGACCCCAAAGTTTTCCCCACCCTTCCC
>NW_022111359.1:2086690-2091012 GCF_000313985.2 Echinops telfairi | reverse complement strand
CGAGCGCCCGCACGGCCGCTGCGCCCACCCTTCTCGGGAGCTTGGGCTTCCAGCAGCACTCTCGGGCTTCGAGGGGGCCAGGGCGTGGGGAGGAAGTGGGGACTATGTTTCTGCGCGGAGGCGCACTTCGGCCGAAACCTGCACGCATGACGAAAGCGGAGAAGGACCGTGAGATGGAAGGATTAGGCCAAGCGGCGGCGGCCAATAGGAGGACCCGGCAGGATGATGGGCGGGCGAGCCTCCATTCGCATCGAGGCCGCGCCCCCTTCGCCGCCCCACCCCCGCCGTGCTGCCTGGCGGCCAGAGGCGGAACTCTTGCGTGCGAGAGGCCGCGAGAAGCGGTGGGAGGGGGTGGACGCTGGGATTTTATTCTCTGGTTGGCGTGGCCGCCCCAGCGGACTCCTGGCCCTCGTCGTATCTGCGTTCCTAGGGTCTGCCCCGGGTGCTAAGTGTGGCGGGCGCATACACCCGTCTTCGTGGGGGAATCAGGCCCATTTTATGGGTGGGAATACGGAGGCTCGCCCTGCTTCGGGGTCCGAGGGCCCCACGTGGCACCCAGACTGTACCTGTGACCCTAGATGCCTTTGCCTGCCTCTGTCTCGTTTTCCTCATCGTCCAGGTGGAATTTGGGCCTGAGGTCACTTGGCCAGACTGGACAGGACCAGCGGGACGTGCGGCAGGACTTGCTGAAGTCCGTCTTCCTGTCAGTTGTCTGGGTTAGAAGTACCCCTCTTCCCCCTCCGACACACCTGGCATGGGGCCCTAACAGACACAGGATGAGAGTAATAACGAGAGAAACTTTCCAAGTCTACCCCTGACTCCAGAGGAAATCCCACTCTGCTTGGCAGTCAGGCTGGGAAGAGACCTCCGTGGATGGGAAGCTGCACCTCTGCGATTCTGACGGCAGCCATGATCCCACCCCACCCCACCCCTAAGGTGGAGCCCCCAGGTCATGGTTCAGCACAACTCCCCATCAAGGACACAGGGTACCCCTGGGGGGACTGTGAGGAGACCCCGGGGTGGGGGGCGCCCTCTCCAGTGGGTTCTGCTGTGTCTGACCTGGGCTGTCCCCTCCCACTGGGACCCTTCCTGGCTCAGAACTTCTCCCACCTGCTCCGGGTCTGTGGCCTCAGTCTGCCCATCAGGAAAAGGAGATATAGCCCAGGGTTGGGCATGGAAAGGCCCCTCTGGCTCACACCTGCATCTCTTGGCCTCCCCACTGAAGGACCTGGGCCTGTGCAGCGAGCCACCTTAATACTACCCAGCCCCTTCCCTGTGGCCCCAGCCTGACCCCCTTGGGTACCAGGCACTGGTGGTGGCAGAAGCAGTATCGGGTCCAGAAGAGATAGGCCCACTTCTAGTTCCCAGGGTGTTTCTGTGCACACGTATGCTTGCTCCCAGGTGATTAGACCCATTGTACAGATGAAGAGACCGAGGGTCAGAGAGGCCCACCTTGGGGCTCACACCTGCTGTAGCACCTACAAGCTACCATTGTCTTCCCCAGGGAGGCCCTGCTGAGGGCTGAATCACCAGGCTACGCAGCCTGTGGGGGCCCCCACTTGGCTGCCACCTCTGCCCAGCCCTGAAGCCTGGGTGTGCCCTCCAGGGCCCTGGCAGAGGGACAGGATGCCTTCGGCTGGTGCCAGGGGCCCCTCCAGGGCAGCCCACAGCCCGCCCACCCCCTCCCCTCCCGCCTGACTAAGGCCTTTGTTCTCCTGTGGGTGCCTGCGGGACTGCTGAGACCTGCCTCCTGCTCCCATGCACCTCCGCCTACAGCGCCAAGGGACCTGCTAGAGGGGCCCAGACCCCACTGCCCGCCAGGGAGGCTGGACAGAGGAGCCCTGTGGAGTGACAGGTGACAGCAGGGAAGTCGGCAGTTTGATCTCACCAGCGGCCCCTCAGGAGAAAGTGGTCTGCTCCTGTGTTGACGCCTGGGAAGCCCTGTGGGGCTGTTCCACCCTCACTCGGGGCCACTGAGGGCCTAGGTCTGTCCACTGTCACGTGGGGCCACCATGGGCCTAGCTGGACTCTCTCTTCCATGGGGCTACTGTGTCTAACTCAGTTGTCACACAGGATGGCCCTCAGCCTAGCCCAACTCTGCCACGCAGGGTCTAGCTCGACTGTCACAAGGGATGGTCGAGGGCCTAGCTCTACTCAGTGTTACCCAACAGCAAATCACAAAGACCAAACATGGGGGAAGTTTCTAGAAGATGCGCACAGCAGTTGTGCAGGCCTTGGCCATCCTCCATGAGCTAGACCTGGACTTGGGGCCCTTCCCCATCTCTATTTGTAGTTGCTGCCAATGTGGGGCAGTGCTGAGTGTGAGCACACTCTGGGCAGTGCTGAGTGTGAGCACACTCTGGGCAGTCCTGAGTGTGAGCACAGTGCTCTCCCCGTGCCCAGCTCCCCTAGAACTTCCCACCATCAGAAGCACCTGTGGGAGGGAGGAGCTGGCTCCAGCCAGCACCCGGGCCTCAACATCTCCAGAGAGAAGAGGCCACCACTCCTGGCTGCACTCAAACTCTCCTTGGAGAGCCCAGCCCTGCTGGCTCTGTGCACCACGGCCACCCTCCCCAATAGCCTGGTCTCTGCCCACCTGGGGTCAGAGCTCCGCTGGAGTGGAGGTTCAGCCCATTGTCAGGGGCTCAATGTGGAGCCCTGGCCAGGGTCAGGGCAGCCCCTCACTTCTGGGAAAGAATAGACATTTCCAGGGTCAGCCGATGTTCCTGCCGGCCAGGAATCTCTCAGAGGGGGCCATGGGCACTGGGGGCTCGTGACCCTCCCTGGAGCCACCAGCCTTGTTGGCTTCAAACAGATGTTCAGCAGCACCTGGCAGACTTCAGTCTCAGAACTGCCCCCCACTCCCCACCCCTGCAGCCCAAGCACGGTGAGGCCAGGAGCGAGGCTCTGGAAGCCAGGGGTTTGGGGAACCCAGCCTCTCCCCTCCCACTCAGGGTGCTTGGGGCAGCAGCCAAGCAGAGTGAAGTGGTGCCTGGGGGTTGGGGGCTGGGGTAGCTAAGAGCAGGGCCCTGGGGAACCATGGCAGGTGTTTGAGCGACAGAGGCACTGGGTCTGGTTGGGGTGGTACAGAGCTTCTGGGGCTGATGTGTGGAGACCTGGGTGCGGGGAGTATGTGAGGACAGGACAGGCGTGGTTGTGAGGGACTATGAAGCTTCTGTGTTTGGGGGATCGATTTGAGGGTAGTTTAGGGTTCATTCCCTTGTGGGGTGCATTTAAGGAGGCAGCAACCCATCTCTGCTAAGGTGACCCTGAGGGTGCCCTTGAGGGCAGGTGGGGGGCTGCTCTGGGAAAAGGAGGGGCTGGAATAGGGCAGGAAGTCCACACCCCCTGGCAGAGTGTGGGCCCTGGGGACATAGCCAGGGCAGCTGAGCAGACTGCGTGCCCCAGAGAGGGTGGGGGATGAGGGAGCAAGCAATGAATAAGCCCCCTGTCCAAGCTGAGCTCTGGTCGCAAATGTACCCCAAAACCAGATGAACCTCCAACCCCAGTTTAACCCCAGCTCCAAGCTGAACTCCAAACCCAAATAAGCCCTGAGCTCAGCTGATCCCCCAGCTCCAAGCTGAAACGCCAACCCCATCTAAGCTGTGGCCCGAGACTGGACCCTGACTCTACTTGAGCTCCCCTCCAGCCCAGGATGGAACCCCCACCTCAGGCCAATCTCAGGAGCATCCCCCACCCCACCCCACCTGAGCCACCTGCCACCCTACCCCATGCTCTGGGCCCCTCCTGGCTCCCCACTCCCCGGAGGACAGCCTGCCCGTCTTGGCCTGGTGCCCAAGGCCGCTCCTGACTCGGGGCCCCAGGGCCTGTCGTGCCACATTCCGGGGAGGCCTGTGCAAACACGGGGTGCTCCTCACCAGCCCCCGCAGGGCCTAGTCCAGCTCACCTACCTGGGGGGGAGAGGGCTGCTTGGATTACACTGCCCACACCCGCCCACAGCCCTCAACACTCCCCTCCCCCCGCCGCCTTCCGCTGGGAGGATTGGGGGTGTCTCCTCACCACAGGGCACACTGGGACACCCACTCCTCCGCCCCAGGGGCTCCAGCTCATGAGCTTCCCCCAGGGGATAGCAGACAAGGCCCCATTGCTCAGATGGGGAAACTGAGGCCCACACCAGGGAGATCCCTTGCTGAGGGCAGGCCTCAGAGTGCAGGAGGTCAGTCCTCAATATCCTGCCTCCTGGTGGCTTCCAGAGACAGGGGAGGCCCCCTGGGGTGGTGGGGCAGTGGGGCCCAGGCCAGCAGGGTCCCAGGACAGTGTGGACTTTGCTCCTCGGGGTGGGGTAGGGGGGGCGCACCTTC
>NW_022111359.1:2085552-2086179 GCF_000313985.2 Echinops telfairi | reverse complement strand
CTGGCCTGGAAGTAAGCCGACCATCGCCTAACCCAATGCACTGCCAGGGCTCTTCCTCCTGCCTCTCCCGTCCCCCCAGTTCCTCGGCCTCTCTGGGATCACCTTTCCTCTCTGGGTACCCAGCCCTCTCCTTGGAGGACCCCGGTGATGCAGCCAGTGGGTGAATGCCCCGGCTAATTGAATGGTCTGCTCCACGGGAGAAAGGCCTGTCGAAATACAGCCCAGGAAATCCCATGGGACCATGCAACTCAGTCACCTGGGCTCCCTGAGAGCCGGCCCAACATCATCGCCTCTCCAGCTAGGCTGTCTCCTCCTCCAGGGAGCCCTCCTGGCTTAGTGTCAGTGACATTAACGGGGGTCTTGGTACTGTTTGGGGGACACCCTGGCACCCATCCTGATCCAGGGCCGGAGAGGGCATCTGGTGTGTGTGCTCAGGGGCTCCCAGGTGCTGTGGGGCTGGAAGGTAGAGAGCTATGCACTGGGCTGGCAGCAAAGTCAGCGGTTTGAATCCACCCGTCACTCCATGGGAGGAAAACGAGGCCCTATGCTCCCAGAAAGATTTACGGGCTTAGAAACCCAAAGGGGCAATTGCATTGCAAGCTGGAATGGAGATGACGGCAGTGAGTT
>NW_022111359.1:2083023-2085024 GCF_000313985.2 Echinops telfairi | reverse complement strand
AGGATGGGGCCCCCGACACCCTGGAAAGGTTCTGATTCCCCCGGGATGCAGCAGCAGAGAGCCTGGCAGTGACCTACGTCTCAAAAGATGACCCCTTTGCCATGGAGATGAAGACGGCGGCTGCCTAGCGACCCCACTTTACGGAGCAGAACTGCATTGTTGCAGGTGTCCCAAGGCGGGGGTTAGGAGACCTCGGCTCACGGCCTTGGGACGTGTCCTGGGGTGGGGAGGGCAGTCTCCAACTCCGTAGAGAGGTAGCGAAATAGACGGGCAGCCTTGGAAGACTGAAGGATGGCCATGGTGGCTGCCTCCAGGGGCTCAAAGAGAAGGGCGAGGGGGAGGCTGGCACAGGACCCGGGCGGTTTGCGTGGTTCTGTTGCCCCTGGGTCGCTATGGGCCGGAACCAGCAACTGCGTAACTCACCTCGACCACTGCGATATTGACAGGAGTGGATTTCTAGGCCTGTTCTCCCTCAGGGTGGCTGGGTAGGTGTGAGCTAGCTAGCAGCTAAAAGAGCGCTGAAACTGCTGGGCCAACAGAGCTACTTTCAAAGAAACTTCGGACAAAAGCCACGGGGGTGGGGTGGGTGGGGGTGGGGGTGGTGGGAATGGCTGCTGTGGGTCTTAGCTTTTCCTCTCTCTCAGTCCACGGCGATCTTGGGAGGTGGGGACTGCACTGACAGTCAGACTTCCCAGGTGGGGAAACCGAGGCACAGAGAGGGCAGCCATTCAGCCGAGGTCGCAAAGACCACCTGTAGGCGCCCAGCTCCCCCTGAGCTGAGACCTCTAACGGTACTCCCTGAGAGCCCGGCAGGGTAACACCATGGGCTGGTCCTCTCCCTGCGGCCCAGCCAGTGGAGGCTGGGAAGGGCTGGATCCATCTCACAGAGGACAAAACGAAGGGCCGGGGGCTGTGATCCCTGCTGACACTGTACGGACCAGGTCAGGCTGGGAGCTTTGCAGAGAACATAATAAACACATTGCACAAACAGGCCAGCCCGAGGCTGGGGAGGGAGGTGGCCCGCCCGCCCGCCCTCTGGGGTGAGTGTGTGAGACAGGAGCTGGTGGGCAGGAGCCACCTGGCCCCACGGAGCTCCCTGGATTCTCAGGTTGGTAGGAGAGGCACAGAGCTGGGTTTTCGCCATCCTTTCCGGAGTGTGCTGGTGAGTGGTTAAAAGCTCATCTGCTAGCTGGTTCGATCCCCACAGCTTCTCCAGAGGAAAAAGACTAGCTGGTTTGTTCCTGGGTGACCTGGAGGGGCAGTTCGGCTGTCCTGCAGGGTGAAGACACACAATCCACTCCACAGCCGTGGTTTTTGTGTGTGTTTGCTGGCTTGCTTTCGCCCTTTTTGCCCGTGGAATCTGATGATAACCAGGTCTCATTGTAACAAACCCACTTCAGACATTTACCCAGCTCTTGAGTCTTTGCCTGGAGATCACAATGGCAACATTGTAGCAGGTGCAGGATCTGTTGCCCTTCATATGCAAAGAGCTGTCAGAAATCAATAAGGGGGCGCTGGTTACGGCTCAATAGCAGCCTGGGCAGACAGACACAATGAACTCACGGGCCAGAACCAGCATAAGGAGATGTTTGAGATGAATTGGACAAGGTGTCTGGCAAACCGGGGCTAGGCAGGCCAGTCTTCTGGGTTAAGAAGACACCCAAGTCAGACAGTATAGGGCAGTGGTTCTCAACCTGTGGGTCTCGGCCCCTTTGGGGGTGTCGAACAACCCTCTCACAGGGATTGCCTAAGACTATCAAAAAACACATATTTCCGATGGTCTTAGGAACCGTGAGACCGCTCCTCTATCTGTCTCCAGGCGGGTCTGCCCACATACAAGTACCCAGCGTGAAGACTGTTACCCATGCTACACCTCGCTTCCAGACAAAATGTCATTTATTTGTCATTAGAAATATTTCACAATATATAACGACATTTTTGTGATTCAACACTACGCTTTCATGATGTTCATTTTGCAACAATGAAAATACATCCTGCATA
>NW_022111359.1:2079303-2081961 GCF_000313985.2 Echinops telfairi | reverse complement strand
TCCAGGCGATGCCAGCTCCCAGGGTCCCTCGTGACAGGGTAGCAGTGAGGCCCAGGGTCGCCTAGGTTATCATCCTAGGGGGCCAGTGGCCAGGCCTTCCGAGTGCAGGCCGACTGAGTGCAACTGCCCACCACTCCGTTACCGACTGAGCACTGGGCCCTGTGGTCAACAGGACACAGGTCATTAGGAAACAGGCCTCTTTCCTAATTATAATCATGTTGTTGTTATGGTCAAGTGCTCTTGAATCAGCTCTACCCGCAGCGACCCCGTGCACCACAGAACGGGACTCTGCCCAGTCCTGTCCTGTCCTCACCCCCGCCTTCCCTGTGCCCAGGGATGCGGCCATGGTGTCCATCCACCTCGTGGAGGGTCCTCCTCTTTCATCATCCCTCCACCTTACCAAGCGTGACCTCCTTCTCCGGGGACCAGTCTCTCCATGGCCTTCGAGCCTGCTCCTAATCATGAGAAGGGCCCTGGAAGACAAGGCCCATCCATAGGCTAGGCAAGCTTCATCTTAATTAACAAAGAAACTCTGGGGACTGGAACCCTGTGTTCCTGGTGACACGGTGGGTTTCGTGTGGGACTGTGAACCACAAGGCTGTGGTTCAAACCCAGGAGCCACTCCCTAGGAGGAAGACAAGACTGTCCGTCTGCTCCCATCACAATCTATAGCCCTGGAAACCCCGTGTAGGGTTGCCAGGGGTTCCAAACCGACTCCAGGGCATAAGTTGGATTTTACGTACAAGGGAGTGCTGGTGGCCTGGCCAGTGACGCTCTAGGCTGTTTAAGCCAAGGTGTTTGAAGCCACCAGTCACCCTGTGGGACAGAGAAGCAATCGACCACCAAAAAGCCTGAGAGCCCCCCAAATAAAATAAAATGAAAGACCGACGGCCTCGGAAACCCTCAGGAGCAGTTCTACTCTGTCCTAAGGGACGCGGCACCCAAGGGACACAGCACCCAAGGGACACAGCAATATACCATCACTTCCTTCTTTTAGATCTGCCATTCTCAAACTGTGGGTTGCGACCCCTTTGGGGGTCGAATGACCCTTTCACAGGGGTCGCCCGATTCATAACAGTAGCAAAATGACAGTTAGGAACTAGCAACAAAAATACTTTTATGGTTGGGGGGTCACCACAACATGAGGAACTGTATTGAAGGGTCGTGGCATTAGGAAAGTTGAGAACCACTGTTTTTGTTTTTTGCTCCAACAGTTTTATTGGCAAGTAGTTTACATATCATATAATTCAATAGTTCAATCATTCAATCATATCAAGAATTGTACAATCACCCCCACATCTACTTTCTTTTAAATCATTTTATTGGGGGCTCTTACAACTCATCACAATCCAGACATCCATCGTCTGTGGTAAGCACATTTGCACATTTGTTGCCCTCATCATTCTCAAAGCATTTGCTTTCTACTTGAGCCATGGGTATCAGCTCCTCATTTTCCCCTCCCTCCCCGCCACCCCCGCCCTCATGAACTCTCGATAATTTATAAATTATTATTTTGTCATGTCTTACACTGTCCGGCGTCTGCCTTCACCCACTTTTCTCTTGTCCGTCCCCCAGGGAGGAGGTTCTATGTAGACCCTTGTAATGGGAGAACCACTGTTTTAGATGATCTTTACATTGTGATTCTAACATAACTCCTGCTTTACCTTAGCTCCAGCCTTTGCTGTTTTTTGCAGGAGCCTCTGTGGAGGCATTGTGCTGCTAGCTGCAGGGTCAGCAGTTCGAAACCACCAGCCTCCCCTGAGGGGGGCGGGGAGGACGTGGCTCTCTGCTCCTGTGAAGAGTGACCCACAGGGGCCTTTCTAGCCCGCCCTGTAGGGTGGTGGTGAGTGAATTCTAATGTGGGAGGCAGCCCCAGGTGGCACGGCGCTGGCTGCCCTGCCCAGTGAAGACCACGTTCTCAGAGCTGAGGTTTGAGTAGGTGCTGAGCCAGAGGGGAGGAGGAGGCCGCCTCACCCCAACCCCCCTCCTCTTCCCCTCCCCCTGCCCGGGCCTTGTCAGGAGGAGCTGCTCAAGTGACCCCCACGGAGCCGGCCCTCTGGTGCTCTGGCCCCCTACTTCCTACATGCCCTTCCTCCAGACCCTACTGGCAGTTAGCCTTTCAGGTCTGGCCTCTCGGACATCCCCACGTTGTCTGGGGGTCCAGGTCCCAGGTCCCTACCCCCCTGCTGTTCCAGTTCCTTCTTGTGTGTGGTGGCCAGCAGGCACGGGAAGGGGTTTCCCTGCTGCTCCTGACTCCACTTACAAGGTCTGCAAAATGGGCATGGAGAACAAGAGATCCACCCTCCCCCAGCCCCTCCTGCAGGAGCAGGGAGCCCTGGCTGGGGCTCTCTCTGGGGGTCGGAGCAGAGGGAGAGGCTTGAGAGAGGAGCAAGGGGGGAAGGGGCTTTAGCAGGCAGGCTTTGTCCAGATCTCTCTCTGGGGGGGCTGTCCTGGGGCCCCAGCCCACTCCGTTCCACCCCCTGCTCCTCTCCAGGAGCTCGGCTGCAGGCTGGGGGCCCACCGCGGGGTGTCCCCAGCCTGGGCCTGGCAGGCTGGGGGAACCCCCTGGGATGAGGCTAGAAGCCGGGTCCCAGAGGAGGAGCGTGAGGCTGGGGGCGAGGCCTGAGCCACCCCTGGGGCACCTGGGAGCCCTGGTCC
>NW_022111359.1:2068975-2078999 GCF_000313985.2 Echinops telfairi | reverse complement strand
GGCGCGGGGCTCTGCTGGGCGGGGCTGGTGCCCCAGCTCGGCCTTGTAGGCTCTCAGTCTCTCCCTTCTCTGTCTCTAACCCCCTCCTTGTCTCTCTGTCTCTTTCCTCCTCTGTGTCTCTCTCCTCTGTCTCTGTCTTCCCTGTTTCCTCCCTCTCTCTCTCTCCTTACTCCGTCTCTCGTCTCTCCTTCTCTCCCAGCTGTCTCTGTATGTCTGTCCCCCATTCTGTCTCTCTTTTCCGATGGACTCTCTCCTCTTTCTCTGATCCTTTCCCCTCTCTCTCGTCTCTGTCTCTGTGTGTCTCTCTCCCCTCTTTCACAGGCCTTCCTTGGAGCTGGGGCTGCTTCCACGGGGCCGCTTACAATCCCACCCGCTGCCTGCCCAGGGCCTGGCCGGACTGACTGCTCTGAAACGCCTCCTCCCCACCCCCCACCCCGCCTTGCCAGCTCTGCACATCCGTTTCCCCATCTGTAGCGTGTCTGTGGGAGCCCGGGAGCGTGAGTGGCGGGGTTTTGGGGTTCACAGGCTCAGAGCAGCCCCACAACAGGCATCAGAAGCATCTCAAGAAGTTTTGAGCTGGGTGAGCCAGGGGAGGTACAGAGAGGGGACGCTGAGGGGTGGGGGGCACGTGACCATGCTTGGAGACCCCTCCAGCCTCAGTCAAGTCCCTGGGCCCTTGCCCCAGGATGACAGTTACCCAGACCCGGCTGTAACTGCCCACTACCCCCCCCAATCCCCCAGTAGTCAGGGAGCAGGGGGGGGCACACCCTGCCTGAATGGTGGGGGGCAGGGGAACACAGGGAGGTAGGGAGCTGGCACCCCAGTACCACCACCCACTCATCTACACCCCAACACCCACCCTACTCAACCCTGCTGACAATAGAATCCATCACTGCAGAAATATCCTCCTGGGGGCTCCTGCTTAATCGCCTCCTGATTTGCATTTTTGCATATTAATGAGGCAGAGCTGCTAATTTTGCTTCATGAGTTTAAAGGCACAGGAGCTGGAGCTGCCAAGAGGCTGACAGTAAGCGGGCCTTCCTCACCTGACCTAGGGGAGGAGCGGGGGTGGGGGTCACAACCCTGCCGCAGGGGCGTGGAGTCTGTCTCTTGGAGGGGGGTCACACACCCTTCCAGCCCCAGGGTCTTAGGGGGTCAGGCTCCCCAATCCTGGGTCTCCCCAGCTCGTTCTCTGCTGTTGGCATTATGCTGGGAATGGAGATTCTGGAACTTTCCACAGGTAGCCTTGGCACTGAGAACTGCACGCTATGCTTGGAACGTGGGGGCGTCTTCCCATCTTTGGATTCTGTGTGGTAGACCCCATACCCGCCTCTCCAACCCTCCCACCCCTGCACCCCCAGCCACTCAGGCTCCCAGGTGCCTTGCGCGCGCTTCTCCCTGCGCTGCTGTACCCTTCCCTGTGGCTGCTCGGGCCCCTCCTCTCTGGAGGCCTCAGGACCCAGGCCCTCCACAATACCCACCTGCCTCTAATTACTGATGGCCCACCCGCTCCCAACCTGGGCACAGATCGGGCAGGCCGGTCCTGCCTCCTCCCTGTGGAGCTGGAGAGATGGAGGAGGGGCCGCGCTCAGGGTCACGAAGGGTCGCGCCCACCCCCGCCGCGTAAAGGCACGAGGGGAGGGGCGTGGGTTGGAATGGGGGATGGACTCCCTGGTCCTGGGGTCCAGGTGGGAGCTGGGAGAGGGGAAGTGCTGCCACCTGCTGGCGCCCAGGGTCCGACCATGTGTCCCCCACCCCACTCTAGAGCAGTGCAAGGTCCCAGGAAGCCCCCCGGTGGTGGGGGGCGGGGATACACAGCCGGGCCAGCCAGATCCCCGGGAAGCTCGTGCGGTGACACCCTGTCCTGACTCCGTTTGGCCCCTCCGGACCCTGCTCCGGACCCCGCCCTGCCCCATGCCACCCCAGCCTGGCTGCAGCGCTGCCCCCGCGGGGTGCCCGAGACTGACGAGCCGCGGCCGACGGGTGCCTGCAGCCCTCTTCCACCAGAGGGCGCGCGGTGCCCAGAAACCCGTGGAGCCGCGGCCAGGCCGGCGGGGCCAGGGCTTGGGCGCGTGCACGCGGGCACGCGTGCGTGCTCGGGCGTGTCCACTGTGCACACGTCCACGTGCAACCGCTCCGCTTGGCACCCGCAGACACGTGTGCAGGCGTGTCCGTGAGACCTGGTCACGCACACCCACACGGCTGGCGAGCATTCCGGTGTGACCACACACCCACGCACATGTGCCAGGCATGTCCACATGTCCTCGCATGCATTCACACGTGCGCCCACGTCCGCGTGGGCTCGGGGAATACCCATGCATGCGTGCGATCCCCCAAACCCGGCTGACACCGGGTGGGCTCCAACTAGTAGACACTATACAAACCTTTCCAAGATTGCTTTAATCTATATGCATATAGATTATAGAGAGATTCTATATATATTTGCTGTGAATTAGGAGAGGTTTACAGAGCAGATTATCAACATGGTTCAAATGTTTCACAGTCAACAACTCGTACACATTCTGATTGCCCTCAGTGTCCCTGGGGAAGGACCTCGGGCTTGGTAAAGTGGAGGGCCAGCGGGAGTCAGGGAGGGAGGGGAAGGCCCTCAGGGAGATGGATGGTCGCCGTGGCTGCAACAGGGGCCTGAGGCACAGGAACTGTGACGATGGCCAGGGCTGGGCAGTGTGTCCTGCTGTGCGCTCCATGGCCCTAACAGCCCGCTTTCTCCTCTGCACTACCCAATTCCACACGTTCCCACGGATCAGAGTCTGGTTCTGGGCCCTGCGTCTCTCCCCCCTTCACCCCACCTTCCTACAGCATCAAAGCTTCTGTTACAACCCCTCCCCCCCCCCTATCTCAGCCACCAAGATAAGCCCAAAGTACGTGAGCTGAAGTCTTGCCATCCTTGTCTCCATGGAGCGGTCTGTCCATACTTCTTCCAAGACACACCGGCGTGTCCTTTCAGCAGTCCCTGGTACTTTCAATATTCTTCTGAAATATCGAGCAGGAGAAAATCTCTTAAATCAGCGGCGGTGCCCATCCGTGCCCCAGCATTTTGCATGATGCTGGGGACTATTTAATGATCGGGCCTAGCCTTGTTCGCCGATCACAGTATGAGCGTCGAGAGTGAACTCCTGTAAAGAAAAGGGGCCGCAGACAGGACCCCTCCCACACACAAACGTTGGGGAGCAGATGCTGTGGCGGTGCGCATGGGTGGATATGCAGGAGCTTCTGGGGGTGCCATCACAAAGCCCCACAAACACTGGGGTGGCTGATAAGAGCAGCAAGCCCTCCCCTCTCCCCGTCTGAGCCAGGAGTCAGTAGGTTGCTTCTGGAGGCCGGGAGGTAGAGTCCTTGGCTTGGGGCAGTCGCAGTCCACCCTGGGCCTCCATTGCCTCCTCTGCCTCTGTCCCTTAGAAGGACACTGGCCACTGGACTGAGGGTGCACCCCAAACTCACTATGTTCTCATCCCCTGAGTTGATGCTCATGACACCCTTGAAGACCTTATTTTCTAGGAACCTCCTTCCTGAGGTTTGGTGGGGGGGCGGGGGGGGGGCGAAGCGGGGTGCCTGGTGGTGCAGTGGGACAGGTGGGGCTGCTAACCTTAAGGTCAGCCTCAAAAACTGCCAGCCACTCCTTGGGAGGAAGATGAGGCTGTCCACACAGGTCAAGGTGCGCAGCCTCAGAAACTAAAGTGGGGCAGGTCCACTCTGCCCTGTGGGGTGGCCTTGAGTAGGGACTGAACTTGCGGGGCAGTGGGTTTGGTTTTCCGTGGACGTTCCAGGTGGAGGTGAATTTTTCTGGGGGGGCGGGGTTGGTCAGGATGGGAGAGGAATCGTATCCAATCCACCCGTCCCTGGTGGCACAGCTGGTTAGGCACTCGCCGGCGAGGTGAGCTGTTCCCGTCCACCCAGGGGTGTCTCAGAAGAAAGCCCTGGCAAATTACTTGGGACAGGTCCGCCTGAGGGCAGCCGGTTTGGTCACATCCGCCAAGTCCCTTAGTGCTGAGCGCCGGAGGAAAGGGAGGCCATGGTTTCCACTTGGCTCATCTGTTCGTTTGCCTGGTTTAAGAAGGCACTTCCTCTTTCTGCTTCTCTGTGTTGAGAATTCCTGTCAAAGCAGACCCCTCAGCAGTCAGATTCTTGACACACCGTCCGGCCCGGGCCCTGTCATCTCCGGAATCAGGACAGAAACTCAGTGCCCCACCCCCTTCCCGCCACTTCCTGGTCAGCACTGCCCCTCTCTGCTTCCTATAGATTTGCAGGTTTCACATAATTTGTTCTTTTGCAGGTGGGGACGATTTTTTCTTGTTTAAATCATTTCACCGGGGGCTCCTACAGCTCTTAACAACCCTCCATCCACCATTGTGTCAAGTACATTTGTACGTACGTTGCCGTCATCATTTTCAAAACACTCTCCTGCTTGAGTCCTTGGTATCAGCTCCTTATTTCCCCCCTCCCTCCCCCATCTGGGGACGGTTGTCATGTGCACTGTGGGACAGGCCGCCTTAGCCCTGTTCAGGGACCTCGGCTGGCCGCGTGACCGTGGTTTTGCTGGGGTGCGCCGAGTCCGTTCTGGGCCCTGCAGTCAGGAGCCCCCAAGAGGAGGCTGTTGAAAGCACCTTGGCTCGGCTCAGGGACACCATAGTCCTGGAAAAGAACCAGGAAGACCGACCGACTCCAACGGCAACCCCGTAGAAGGGCACTGACTCTTCCACAGATTGCCGGAAGGACACATGGGTCTGCGTCCGAAGCAGCCCGGCCGAGTGCTCCTTGGAGGGGAGGATGGGGAGACTTGGTCTCACGGACTTTGGACGTGCTGTCAGGAGAGACCAGTCCCTGGAAGGACCTCACGCTTCGCAGCGTGGAGGGGCATCGGGAACGAGGAAAACCGTCAGAGATGGACGGACCCCGTGGCTCAGGCAAGGCACCATGGTGAGGTGGTGCCGACCGGGCGGTGTTCTGGTTGGTTGTGCACGGGGTCACTGTGGGTCGGATCAGAGTGGACTGCGCCTGCCCACTGATAGGTGCCATGTGTCCCTGTGTCGCCTCTGCTTCTCCTGCGCCGTCACCACCCTGCCCCGGGGTTCCAGCCTCAACCGAGGAAACCTACAGCCTGGAGATGGCACGATGGCTCTGCTCTGTTTGTTTGCTGCCTTGAGTCAAATGGGCCGCAAGCCACATGCTCCCCGAATAGACTTGCCTGTGCTTCCTACCGGGGACACGCTGGCATCCATGGTGTGCGCCAGACCCTCGTTCCACCTGAGAACCCCCACCCCACTTCCAACAGGAGACCTCCCTCCCACACCGCTCAGCCCCGCCCATTGCTCCGAATCTTCCCTCTTGGCTGGATCTGCTTCCTACTCTGGGCCTCGGTGTTCATTCCTCAAACATGGGCACGTGGCAGCAGGAACCACCGCGGTGATGGGAGCAATGGGGAGCCACGGAGGGCTTCGGAGGGAGAGCAGCACAAGGCAGATGGTGCTTCAGTGCCTCCCGCTGCTGTGAAGGGAAGACCATGGCTCAAAACTGGGCCATCAGGGACACAAATGGGCCATGCCCTGTTGGGAAGGGATATACTGGGACCCCCAGCTGGTTCATCAGCAGGTGGGAGGGGCTTTGGGGTCTCACTTTCCTAGAGGGGAGGGCCGAGGGTTCTTGCTGTTCTGACTTATACAGGAGTAAGGTGTTCACCTTCAGGCCGGGGAGAAGCAGCCCTGAGACCGTGTTACTGCATGATCAGTAACAAGGACACACCCTGGGCATGTAGTCACCCCAGCTGACATGTACACCCCCCACCCCCACATGGACACCCCCCAGCTGACACAGACACACCCACAGGGAGACACAGACACTGAGGTGGAGCACGGCAGGTCAGGTGCTACCGGGGCACACAGCCACATCTGCAGACACAGGGTTGTCGGCCCACATGCCTGTGGACATGCGTATGCACCCACCCACAGGGATGTAAACCCACGTGTGGACACACCGGTGCACACACGCACGCAGACACTTCCGACCTCCTGTGTACATACACGCACGTGGCCACACATGTCCTCGCAGGTGCACACACTCAGAGTCACGTATACAGACACATACACACAGGTGCCCAAAGTGGTGCACCCACTTTGCCTAGCTTACACTGGGGGCATACATGTGTGCACACTCCGGTGCACAGTCATGGTCGCATTTATCTGCTGGGTGCACACATGCACGTTCTCAGGGGCTTCAAGCCACACATGGACACACACACATACACGCACACACGTGCATCGGCACAGGCGAACGTGCTCACACGTGACGGCTACTCTCCCCAGCCCTGCTTCGATCCTGGCTGCCCACCCCTGCAGCAAACCTGCGGAGCCATCGATCTGCCCGCAGGAGGGGATGCGGCAGCCGGCAGCCGGGAAGGGGTTGTGGCGGGGCCTCCCGGGGCCTCCTCCGACTGAACCCTGGGGGCCTCTGTCGGGGCCCTCACCTGCTGGGTGACTTGTAGTCCCTTGGCCATGTCCTTACCGCCTCCTGCGGTCTCTGCCCACCCCACTCCCTATCCCTGGGGGGGTCCTTCTCCTCTTGAAGCACTTGACAGAGAGGGAGGGACATTGGGGAGGGACTGCCAGGCCCTGGGGACTGACGGGGCACCCCAGGTGGGCCGAGAGCTGAGCTGCCTTCTGTGCCAGGTGGGCACGTTCTATGGATAGGGTCTCCACAGGAGCCCCAGGGCACCCAGGCACACAACATGGCCTTCTCTGCTCTAAGCCTGTCCCAGCCAGGAACTGGGCTAGACACAGGGGACCCTCCCTGCTGCGGGCCAGCCCCACCCAAGCAACATCAGAGAATAGGGAGAAGCTAGAGAGCCCCCTCCCCCCAAGCCACATGTCCTAGAGACACCTAGAGACAGTGCCTCCTGCTGAAATGGCAAGTACCCCCCTAGACCTGGGGGTATATGCTGATGCACAGGGGCCCCTGGGACACAGACGGGAGCAGAAGCCTGGTCTTTCTCTCTCGGCACTGCTGCTGCTGCTGCTGCTGCTGGTTTTGAACTGCCGACCCACAAAGTTCGCAGTCCAACACGTATCCACAGCACCACCCAATCCCATGCTGAAAGATTCCCGCCGAAAAGAACAGGCGGGCAGGCCCTTTCTCTGGATGTAGGTGTAACCTGGAGGCCCTTTGGGGGTGGGGGTGCGGGGTGTCTTCCTTTGCCTGGTTCTCGGACTGGCCACTTGGGCGCTCCATTAGCTGGCTCCCTCCCCTACCATACACCCCCTCTCCTTCTGCTGAATTGAGGTACAGGAACACAACTGCCTGAGGGCACCACGCTGACCCCCCCCACCTGTGCTCCCCTGAAGACCTGGCCATCTAGACAAGCCTTTTGTCCAGATAAGGAAACTGAGGCTGGGGACCGCCCAACCCAGGGGCAGAGGGAGGCGAGACTTAAGTCCCAGGAGCTTAAGGGTGCTCTGGGGAGTCATACACAACACACACACCCCTTTGGAAGTGGGGGTGAGGGTGAGAGTGGGGGTGGGGTGGAGCTGGCCACTCCCAATCCATGCGGCCGGGGGGCCAGGCCAGAGGGAAGGTCTCACTGTGGAGGGCCTTGGGTGGAGCTGAGCACCGTGGGCTGCTTGGAAGCAGAGACATCTGAGGAGGGGGCTGCCTGCTGCGCTCCTTTACCTTCCCGGCCTTCCCGTGAAGATGGGACTTTGACTTTTGGCCTGGCTTTCCACCCCTTGTCAAAGTCCCATCCCCTGGGCAAATCACATGACCCAGGCAGAGCCAATCAAAGCCACCCATCCCAGAGGACAAGAGTAGGCTAAGGGATGAACACGTGATCTGAGCTGATCCAATCAGAGCGAGCCTCAGGCTCAGTGGGCCAAGAGGGTCATGAGACCATGGGGCCACTCGGTGGATTAGGATGTGGAGGGGCCCTGTAGGACGGAGTAGACAAGGGAGGCACCCCTCTGCTTCTCTGTGTCTCGGACGTCTTCCACGTCCTGTGCCCCTCCTCTCCTTCTCTTGGGTGGCTGGTGGAAGGGAAGAGGCCCAGGCTTGTGCTGTTGGATCAAGCCATACCTGCAGCTGGACCTTTCCTGTGTTTCTGCCTCTGTGAGCTGGGCGTCTGTTTCTCATGGATGAATCCCTTTGGAAGCAGGAGCCCCTGAGGCCCAGGGGTTGAGAGCACAGAGTCAACAACAACAGTGGGACCCCTGCCCCCAGCCCACTGCTCCTGGTGGGGACAGGAGTGGAGTTGGCTGGGCCTGTGTGGGCAGGTCTGTAGGGGTGGGATTGCTACTGTTATGAATCAGGTGATCCCGCAAAGGGGTTGAGACCCACAGGTTGAGAACCGCTGCCTTAGGGGCTCCTGGGTGTAGTGTGTGTGTGTGTGTGTGTGTGTGTGTGTGTAGGGAGTATAGTCTTGACTTTGTGTTCTGAAGGAGCCCTGATGGGGCTCTCAAGGGAAGTGTCCAGCGGCTGAGCACAAGGCCAGCAGTTCAAACCCACCAGCTGCTCCGAGGGACAAAGAAGATGCTTTCTGCTCCTGGAAGATCACTCAGCCTCGGACCCTGTGCGGGGTCAGACCCTGTGCGGGGTCACTGTGAGTCTGCGCCACCTGGAGGGGGCAGTGGGATGTGTTTGTGGTCACTCGGAGAGCAGGGGCGGAGAAGGAGAGAGAAGGGCCGAGAGGCAGGCGGAGACACGGACAGATATAACCAGGTCAGTGTGGGTGCCCGTCTCCAAACGCACAGCCGTCCAGTCGAGTCAGCCTCACGGCGACCTGAGAGGACACGTTAGAACTGCCCCAGGGGGTGTCCTAGACGGTAACCCTTGCTGGGAGTAGAAAGCCCCTCTCCCCGAGGAGCTGCGGTGGTTTGGAACTGCTGACCTTCCGGATCACAGCCCAGCGAGTTACCCCTGGGCACCAGGGGCAACGAAAGAGAGGGAGGCCCTCGTGGAGGTGGACGGACACCGTGGCTGCAACAGTGGGCTCGGGCACAGGAGACCTGTGAGGCTGGCGCGGACCCGGCGGTGTTGGTTCCCTTGTGCAGAAGGGTGTTGAGGGTCAGGACTGACCGGAAGGGCCCTGACAACAGCATCGGTCTATAGGTGCAAAGCCGTGCACAGGGTGGGAGAGTGTGCATGTCTCTGTGTGTGTGTGTGTGTGTGTGTGTGTAGAGATGATAACTGAGCAGGAAGCCAGCTCCCCCCCACCCCCGCCCCCAAGACCTGCACAGAGGAGACACAAAAGGGCCCACAAAGACGGAGGAAGAAGAAAAACACAAAAACAAAGAGGAATCCGAAGAGAGAGAGAAGCTCAGAGACAGAGAGACACATTCAGAGAGAGATGGGACAGCCTCAAGGGGGAATGGGTGGGAGTGACCCCTGGCAGCCAGGGGGGATCCTGCCCCGCCGCCCCTCCCCCTCACGGCCCTCTGCTCCCAATTAGAGGAGCCTGCCACCCCTCCCGCCCACCCCAGCAGCTATTGATCGGCCTGTCTGTCGCTGCAGCTGGGAGCCTCCCCGCCTGGTACTATTATCCCTGTTATTTGTCTGCCTGGAGATCCCCAGCCCCGGTGGACAGGTGGATGTGGGCTGAGGAGGACCCAGCTCCGTCTCTGTCCCTTAGGAAATAAGACGAGGAGTCCTGGGCCCCCCACCCCACCCCACTAGACTGCCTGGATGCCTCATCAGCCTCGGGCTGCCCGAAAGGGGTCCCCTAAGCACCTCCCAGCCCCAGAGAGGGGGCAGCAGGACCCCCTTCATGGGGTCATTGTAACACATCACTTTGCTCTGGAGAGAGAAGGTTCTCTCCTTCAGGAATCTTGGCCCTGGGCTCCGTGGGACTTGGGGTGCGGGGGGTGGGTGGTCCCCAGTCAGAGAGCTGGCTGTATTAGTCTAGGTACTTTAGAGAAACAAATCCACAGCAACTCATATATGAGAGTTTTATGTAAAGAAAGTGTGCATCACGAAAACATCCCAACCCAATGCTGCCCAAGCCCACAAGTCCAACATTAACCCA
>NW_022111359.1:2060820-2067736 GCF_000313985.2 Echinops telfairi | reverse complement strand
ACAGACCCAGACAAGTAGAAGCTGTGGGATTGACAAGGTCTCTTGTGCCTATCCTCAACCCCCACCCCACCCCACCCCATGCCCCTTTCCTGCCTTGACCCAGCTCTGACTCACAGCCCCCTGCAGAGTGGGACAAAGCCCGCCCCCCATTTCTGAGACTGTGCATCTTCCCACGGGGGTAGAGTTAGCCTCATCTTCCTGCTGATGAGCAGCTGCTGTGATTGAACCCGGACCTCGTGGTTAGCAACTTGGTGCTTAACTTACTGGACAGTCAGAACTCAGTAAAAAAGTGTGTGTGTGTGTGTGTGTGTAAGGTCATCAGGGGATGGCGCTGACCAGTTCTGTTTTCGGAGAAGTCCCTGAGGACCAAGACGCCTGGGACCCACATCATGGCATTGTTGGTCACCTGGCGTGAAAGGAACCCTGGTAGAGTCATGGTGACATCTTGGGCCGTTAACCGCCAAGTCAGCAGTTTGAAACCCCCAGCCGCCCCCGGGGAGAAAGAGGAGGCTTTCCACTCCTGTGAAGAGTGA
Source organism: Echinops telfairi (assembly GCF_000313985.2). NCBI lineage: Eukaryota > Metazoa > Chordata > Mammalia > Afrosoricida > Tenrecidae > Echinops > Echinops telfairi. Next base: position 2,067,203 of record NW_022111359.1, on the reverse strand, counting down.
GTCTCCGGAAGAAGGGGCAGTGTCCCCCCGTCCTGTAGGGCCAGTGCTGACCTGGGGACAGTGGGTTTGGTTTCTGGTGTGTGAGGGCTGAGCGGTGGGCAAGGAAGGCCGCAGAAGCGTCGAAGCCTCTGAACGGTGGTGTTGGTGGAGAATATGGAGCGTGCCACGGAGTGCCACGGAGGGCCACGGAGGGCCAGGAACAAAACTTCTTAGAAGTCCAGCCAGAGGCTCCCTAGAGGTGCGGATGGCAAGACTCGGTCTCCCGTATCTGGGACAGGTTGTCAGGAGAGACCCGTCCCTGGAGAAAGATGTCGTGCTCGGTAAAGTGGCGGGGCAGCGCACAAGAGGCAGACCCTCGAGGAGATGGAGGGACACCATGTCCGAACAGGGTGAGGACGGGGCGGGGCCGGGCAGTGTTTGCTTCTGTTGTCCGTGGGGGTCACTCTGAAGCAGAACTGATGTGGCTGCACCCAGCACCGACACCGTCCCCAGGCTGAGCACAGGATGCCCGACCACACTCTGTCTGGCTGAGCCGCTGACCCACAAGACCCCAGGGAGAGGCCAGGTCCACCCAACAGGAGCATGCTTGGCAAATGTTTTTCTAAGAGAGACATTGTTGCCGTGTTGAGAATAAACCCAGCAGGAGGTGCCAGGCAGGAACCAGGAGCGTCTCCGATGCCCCCGTACACGGAGCCGGACTCCTCTCCTCACCCTCCTCTGAACGCTCCACTCCGTGTCCACTCACTGCTTTCCATCTAACCTTTCAAGTAACCTGCGGTGAACTTGTGAGAGGGCAGTGCTCGAGGCAGACGGTCTTTATGGTCAGCGCGGTTTGGGGGGAGGGAGCCTGGTGGGGAGACGCTTGAGCGTTCCGTGGCTCGCCCACGGGAAGGTCAGTGACTCCCAAGGTTGAAAAGACCATCCAGATCAACAGCCTCGGAAACCCTTGGGGGGCGCTTCTGTCCCAGCCTCTCTATGGGCCCTTTCCGTATCGGAGCCCCCAAGGACCACGTTGCTTGGGTTAAAGAAGACTTTCAGGGGATGATTCTGGGGTGAGGTTTCAAGGTGATCTTGGGGTGACCGTTTGGAGAGGTTCATCCAGCCTCCGTGACTCCAGAAAGTCGGGAGTCTGAGAGAATTTGAGATTTTGTTCTGTATCCCCCACCCACCCACCCCTTTTGGTCAGGGCTCTTCCTGGGAATCTCTGGATGGAAGCATTCAGTGGTGGCAGCCAGCCACGCTCCAGGTCTGGTCTCGGCAAAGGGGACCCTTCTTAGCCACCAGGCTCGGAGACATGCAGGTCGGCACCATGGGCACGCAGCACCATAGGCCGAGGGGTCTCAGTCACCGTCCAAGGGGGCTGGAGGGCAGGCCCTTCTGTGGCCTCCTACCTCCCAGCCAGCCCTGGGTCACAAGGCCCGGCTCCCAGCCACCCACAAAGGCTCCTTAGAACCGTTTGCCTTGGCTAACTGTCAGCTCCATTAATGCGTAAAAATCATTAGGCCTCGGTCGCTGAGACCCCGTCGTAAAGGAGCCGGCTGGTCCCCCGGGCTCGGGGCCTGCCAATGGCCTGCATCCTGAGCTTCTGCGGCCCCCCCCCCAACACCCGCCCTCTACACTCCGCCTGACCCCCTCCATGCGAAGCCTCTTCCCTGATCGATTTTATGAAGGCCGCTCCGGCTCGCCAATGCTTCCGCCATCACTTTATGCCCCTGTTTAAAAATTCTTAATTAAGCAGGTTTTTTCTGTTTACACTTGAACTAATTACACTTTTAAAACCAACAATAAAACATTAGGCCCAGGCTATTAAGGGCTTCGCTGGAAGCCCATGGCCGGGCCGTCCGGGCAATTCAGGAACCGGCCCTTCCGTGGGAGATAGGGGTGCCCGGAGGCGCTTGAGTGCCCGGAGTCACTTGAGAGGGTCCCCCCGAGTCTTATCTGCCTTCCTGGAGGGTGGGGTGGGGGACAGCCGGCTGCCCAGCTGGGCCCGGCTTCCGTCCGCCCGCCCCAGGAGGGGTGGGGAGCCCTGGCAGGGTGGTGATCCGACTGCCTGCCTGCCCCATCTCCATAACCCATCTTCCTGGCTTCCTCAGATGACCAGGGTGGGAGGCCTGCGACTGTGGGGGTCTCAGGCCACCTTCCTGGGCACCGGGTCCGTGGAGGCCACAGCAGGCAGCAGGCTGAAGCTTGGGCGGAGGTCTTGGGAGGTTCAGGCAGGATGGGGACATTGTGTGCAGTCCCAGGGCCCCTGCGGCGTCCAGGTAGGAACCTGGATCCTCTGAGGGTTTTTAAAGCACTGCCCAAGCTGGACTTCTTTTCTGCCCCGCACGGCCCCCCAGCATAGGCACCGCATTTCCTCATGCCCAACCCCTCCAGAAACTCTAAATGCAACGTCTGACTCAGGCCTCCTCACCAAGGAGTGGTCACCATCACAGGCCCCACCTGCTTCCACAAGCCCCCAGGACCACCTCCAGGGCCCACCAGGCACACCCTCCAACCTGGCTTCTGTCTCCCAAACGCAGGTCCCCAGGGGCTCCAGGGCCCAAGACCCTCTGCCTGGAGGTGTGCCCCCAGGGAGTGGGCGAGCTTGGACAGAGCAGGGCCTCTCTGAGTGCCCCCAGCAGGATCACCGGGACCCAAGGCAGATTGCAGACCTGGGAGTGCACCCCAGGTCACGCCCAGCACCCATCTTCACATGCCCCAGGTCCCCGGCTCACCTGTCCTCCATCTCCCCTCTGAAACCTTCCTCTTCCTGCCCACATCTCCCAGACGGCCCCAGTGCCCCTGCAGGAGCCTCCAAACAGCAGACTCTGTCCCCTCTGCCCCATGACCCAGCACCTCTCTCCGAATCCTCCCAGCACCCTTGAGGCCCTGCATTCTGGGATACCTGCCTCGGCTGCACCTCCTCCCAGACCCCCTACCGCTGGCCTCATCTCCAGGCTCCCAATTATTTGGCCTACGGCTCCCCTTCTCAGGAAAAAAAGGACTCAGTGTCCCCTGGCTCTTAAAAGGTTTGCATTACAGCCCCTCACCCAGGATTCAGGGGAGGTATCCGCCGTTGGGGTGGTGGCTTTCGAGCTGGGCTGCCAACCCCAAGGACAGCCGTTCGAGCCCACCAGCCTCTCCGAGGGAGAGAGATGAGCCTTTCCACCCCTGTACAGACGGGCAGCCCTGGAAGCCCACAGGGGCAGTTCTACTCCATGCGGTGGCATTGCAGTGAATTTTCTGGGGTTCGAATCTGCTTTTGCAGCATCCCGCCCCCCCCCCCAAACCTGGATCATCCCAGATGCCGATCCCCTTCCCCGGGGGTTGGGGTGGCACATATTGCCCATTGGGGAAGCACTGGTCTGGGTGGTCGCTGGGAAGGCCCTGGGAGCGGTGATTTTCAGCACTCGGCCACACAGTCTCCAGTGGACTCCTCTGGTCAGGGCCGCAAGGGAGAAGGGCGACCCGCCCCAACTCCCGACTGTCCGAGCGGAACATCGCTCCCCAGTCTGGGTCTGCACCGTGGGGCTTTTCTGTAAGTAGATGGCCAGACCTTTCTGCAGGGGACCTGGGCCGACTCCAGCCTCCGGCTAGCTGCTGCTCAGCACCCACCATTGGCCACACTCGGAAAATAAAACATGGCTGATAAGAAAAATCTCCCCCACCCCTGGGGTGGGTGTGGAGAGGGGTAGAAGAACCTTTTTATTTTGGAGGGGAGGTAAGAAATCTTTGGAAATGTACAGGGGTCACGTCGCCGCTACAGAATCCAAACCCACTTCCGTCACCCCCGTGGGTTTCCGAGGCCGGCCGTCCTCATGGGAGTAGGAAGCGTCCTCCTTCTCCTGCCGAGCGCCTGGCGGTTTTGAACCGCGGACCTTACGGTTTGCAGCCCACGCATAGCCCACTAGGCCACCACCACCTTCAGGGCTCCTCCTTCTTAGATGCCACCAAGTCGGCTTCAAGTGGTCGGGATTGTGCGGACAACACAGAAGCACCGCCCGCTCCTGGGCATCCACACCATCGTGCTGAGCCGCTGACGCAGCCCCTGGGCGCACCCATCTCGGTGGAGGACCTGCCTCGCCCCCTCCCCTCCACTGCACCCAGCACGGTGTCCTTCTCCAGGGACTGGGCCCTCCTGACGCCACGTCCAAAGCATGGGAGGCGACGTCTCCCTGTCCTTACTTCTTTTTTTTTTTTTTTTTTCTGTCCTTACTTCTAAGGAGCGCCGTGGCTGCACTTCTCCCGAGAGACTGGCTTAGTCTCTAGGTCATCTGTGGTGCCGCTTGTCCATCCGTCTGTCCCACCTACGGCGGTGGCTTGTGTGTTGCTGTGGTGCCGGGAGCGATGTCACCGGGATTTCAAATGCCCGAGGGGTGGCCCCAGGTGAACAGGCTTCGGCAGAGCTTCCAGACGGAGGAGAAGAGGCGCAGCGGCGGAGGCACGGGCTGTCCCCTTGGGCAGGCTCAGCTGCCGGAAGCCTCATGAACAGAGTACGTGGAGGTGGGAGCACACTGTGCCTCATGCCCGCCCCGAGGGACACTGAGCTGCACTTGAGCAAACAGCCGGGGGTGGGTGGTGGTGGTGGAGGGGGGCGCAGGCGTTTCCCCAAAGTTTTATTGAAGAATGGTATCATAGGCGATCATGCTGGGGCGTGCACAGGTCTTTTCACCAGGAGGACAGGACCAAGTAGCTTATCGTGTGCTCTGGGACTCTCTTCCAAGCAGGAGTCATGACCCCCTGGGTTAGGCGCCGGGCAGTTTAACCGCAAGGTCTGTGGTTCAAACCCTCCCGCCAGCGGGTGCACCGACTGGGGGGATGAGGAGGCCGCCTGATCCTATGCAGACCGAGAGCCTCTGGAAGCCATTGGGGACCTCAGTGGCAATGGGTTTGTTGCTTCCGAAACCCTTCCTATCAAAAGAAGAGGGCGGGGGAGCGAGAGCCGGAAAGAAGAAAGAGGTTTGCCTACTCAGGGCTTTTGTTTGTTGTTCTACCCTCTCGGTCATCAGAGAGATTGTTTACTACCAGGAAGAAGGGCAGGATGAAGCCGATGAGAAAGAAGCAGAAGTGGAAGAGACAGAGAGTGAGGCGAACGGGGTCCCACTCCACACCTCTCCCCAATGAGCAAGACTGCCAGCCCCAAATCCAGCCAAGCCCACTGCTGCCCAGTGGATTCCAAACTCACAGCGGCCCCATAGGGCAGGGTGGAGTTGCCCCTGGGTTTTGGAGGCGGTCAGTCTTGACGGGAGCAGGCAGCCCCATCTTCCTCCCTCGGTGCTGTTGGTGGGTCTGAACCACCAACCTCAAGGTTAGCAACCTAGCTCCAAACCTGTGGCGCCCCGAGGGCTGTTCACCAGGGAGCCTCCGTTGCTGACATCCTCACCAGCACTGAGCCCTGGCCTGCGGTGGTTAGTTTGTGTGTGTCTTGCTTTTAAGTAATTCTCATCAGTGTGAGACCTGGGAATATTTACAGCAGGGCCGAGGCTGGAGAGTTTGCTGGCCCTCAGGGGTGGCCTAGGCAGGGAGGGGTGGTGTGTCCAGAAACCAGGGACTGTGTCCCTTTGGGGATGGCGCTGTAGGGGAGAGGGGTGAGGGTCTCAGGGCACTGATGGAGGAGGGTCACCCCCACGGGAGCAGGTATCTAAATGAGAGTGCTGCGGTCATGGTGCGGGGGCTGTGGATTTGAGTCTCACTCCCACCCCTAGGTCCCTGGGGGGCTCTGTGGACAAGGGGAGCTGGGCTGGGCAGCCTGGACTCTGTGTGTCCATCGCTGTCACTCTGCTCCTCAGTGGCCCCGGCAGTGCCAACCAGCACCAGGCCTGGGGCGCGGTCTCCGGAGGCCTTTGGCCGAGGGAGGTGTCTTTCACACAGTGTCCTGGAGTGGGGCAGGACCAAGCTGCCTCCAGAGAGGCTCCAAGGAGCCGGCCCTCCTCGTCTCCCCCAGCTTCTGGGCCCTGGTCCTTCCTGGGTTGGAGGCCACAGCTCTCCGACCGTCCCCCTCCCCTAAGTGTTACTGTGTCCAGATGTCCTTCTTCTTATGAGGTCAGCATCTGACCAGCCTCGAGGCCGGTGATTCAAACCCTGATGTCTGCTCTCTTAAAGATCTCCAGCCTCTCAAACCCCACAGAGCCTGGGACTTCAGCCAGCCTGCACGCCAGGCTGGGGGGTCAGAAGGACACCAGCGGCCCTGGTGGCCCCTGTAGTTAAGCACCTGGTTGCTCACCCAAAGGCTGGTCGTTCAGACACCTCCCGCCACCCAGTGGTGCTTCAGAAGAAATATCTGGCAATCAGCTCCCATAAAGATCCCCGCCAAGCCCTGTGGGGCGGGTCCACTCTGTCGCCTGGGGCCCCTGTGGGTCTGAATTGAGGCCACTGTCCCCAGGGACAAGGGCATAATGACA
>NW_022111359.1:2051963-2060198 GCF_000313985.2 Echinops telfairi | reverse complement strand
CAAAATGTATTCGTCGTTGCCAATGCCAAAAAATGCCATTGTTCATTAAGTCCAAACAGTGGTGGTCGAATTCTGAAAACTGATCAACAATGCGAACTTTGATAAGCAGTTCTCAATAATCAGTTCTCAACAATTATTTGTTATTATTAAAGGTTAACATTATAAAATTAACAAAAATAATATAAGACTCATATCCTGGCAAAACAGCCATATGGCAGCCGAAAACCATATATTCCCTTCCCGTTCTCTCGCCGTTCCCTAGCTTGTCCTGCATTCTTTCCAAAAATCAGGACTTTTTAAAAGGGATGTGGGACAAATTGTTAAAAATCGGGACTGCCCCGCCAAAAGCGGAACGTCTGGTCACCTTACCCAAGAGGACCTGATGGCGACTAATTAGTAAATTTCGAAAGGACTACTTACAAACAAGACCACATTGACAAGATTCAGAGAGGCAGGATTCTGGTGGGTGGGAATCTTGCTGAGGGTGGGTGTAGTCAGGTGGGACAGTGGGGTCCAGGGGGCTGGCCAAAGCTGGAAAAACAAACTCACTGCCATCGAGTGATTCCGACTCACATTGACTCCACGGGACAAGGTCAAACTGCCCCCAGGGCTTCTGAGGGTCACTCTGTATAAGGGACAGACAGCTGCATCTTTCTCCGAGGAGGGGCTGGTGGGTTTGAACCGTCAGACTTTGTGGTCAGCAGGCCCCTGCACCACCTGGGATCCAGAGCAGCCCTCACCTGTGCCCTGAGTGAATCTGGCTCCTGCAATCACTGGCTGTCACCCAAAGGGGCTGAGTATCCCTGGCGAGGGGGGGAGGTGGGGTGGTGGGGTCGTTGCCACTGGAGTGGGGGTGGGAGAACAGTGAGTTGGGGAAAGGGCTGAGCCATGATGGCGCAGCAGTTAAAGCACCGAGCGGCCAACCCAGAGGTGAGTCAGCAGTGGTTTGGGGTTTGGTGGGACAGGGTGGTCCCCGGTGGCGTCAGGGGTGTGGGTATCCACGCGCTCAGCTGCTCACAGAAACGCTGGAGGTTCAAACGCATGGAGGCCCTCAGAAGAAAGGCCTGGCGACCCTCTGAACGGTCACGAGACCTCTGTGGGGTTGGACTGGACACACGGTGGTTGTGGTTGTGGTTGTGTGGTGGCTGGTAGCACAGTGAGGTCAACGCTGGCAGTGGGGAGCGTGTGGAGGGCAGGACTCCTAAGAGAGGGGAGATGTGGGCTCGGGGCATTGGCAAGTGTGTGAGGGAGGGACCGCCGGAGAGACAGGAGATGGAAGATGGGGCTAGTGGGGGCACGGCTGGGTGTGGGGCTGGGTGTGGGGGGTGGGACGCCTAGAGAGGCAGGAACGGGGAGACATAGACTGCTGGGGGCACCACTGTTTCAGGGCTCACTGGGAAACCGAGCCCCCTGGATTCCTGGCTCCCAGCCGCCTCTTCCCGGGCTGGTGCAGGGAGCATTTCTGAGAAAAGACAGGAGTCCCTCAGGGTCTGGGGGTTTCTGAGAACCATCTCCACCACTTCTCAGAACTGCCTCCCCCAGACCCACCCACCCGTCCGCAGGCCGGGCCTGCAGCTGCCCACCATGGCTGCAGGCACTGCCCACCATGGCTGCCAGCACCTCTGTGTTGGCTGGCTCTCCGGGGGGGGTGGGTGTGGGTGGGGGGTGAGGTCTCTGTCCCCCGGGGTATGCAGGGCGCCCTCAGTTTGAGTGAAGGTCTGTTGCTGGTAAAGTTGAGGAAACTGAGACTCAAAGGTCAGGTCATTCACGTGAGTGTCAAGGGTCTCCAGACCTCTGGTAGAAAAGAGGGCATCCATCCATCCATCCATCCATCCATCCATCCATCCATCCATCCATCGTTCATCCATCCATCCTTCTGTTCATCCATCCATCCGTCCGTCCGTCCATTCCTTCCTTCCTTCCCCCTCCCTGGGCGGGAGACCAAGCACAGGCCTCCACCCACCGCAGGTGAAGCTGAAGGGGCAGCAGGCAGGGAGGGGCTCTTGGTGCTTAGCCCCAGCTCGTTGCTGCAGGACACGCAGCCATTTGCTCCATCGGGCCGCCTGTGGGAAGGCCAGCTGTTTGCGCCATCCCACGGTCCCTAGAGGATGGAGACCCCACTCAGGTTTGAGGGACTCACGTTCAGACTGTCCAAATGAGCATGTCCCTTCTCCAAATGCCCACCCCCTGGCGGTCAGCCCGGGCCAGAAGACAGTGAGCATCTTCCAGCCACTATAGAGGTGTCTGGGAAACCCCCCTCCAGAGCCCCGCTCCCCCTGCCCCCCAAACTCACTGCCCTCGAGTCGATGTAGGGCAGGGTAGAGCTGCCCTGGGGGTTTCTGAGACTCTTTACGGGAGTAGAAAGCTTGCTTTTCTCCTGCTGAGCAGTGGATGGTTTTGAACTGCTGCCCTTGTGGATCACAGCGGGACACGTCACCGGCACACCACCAGGGACTCTCACACACACACACACACACACACACACCCCAAACACTAAAAAAACCAACCCCACTGCAACTGACAAATAGATTCCGACTCGCAGCCAAGCCATAGGACAGACTGGGATCAGCCTCGGGGTTTGCAAGGCCGGGAATGACAGAAGCCAGCTGCATCTGACATCCAGCGGTTCTCAACCTGTGGGTCATGACCCCTTTGGGGGGTCAAACGACCCTTTCACAGGGGTTGGCCAATTCATCACAGTAGCAAATGACAGTGATGAAGTAGCAACGAAAATAATTTTATGGTTGGGCGGGGGTCACCACCACTTGAGGAACTGTATGAAAGGGTCGAGGCATAAGGAAGGTTGAGAACCCCTGGGCTGGTGGATTCAAACTGCCAACCTTCTGGTGAGCAGGGGCGCCTCAACTATGGTGCCACTGGACCTTAAGAGCGTCATGGGCAGGGATGGCCACTGTTACTGGGAAACGGGACTTTCTGATGGAGAAATCCGGTCAGAGAACCCTGTGGGGCCAGATACCAGACAGGGGGGTGTCTCCCCTCAGCAGGCTCAGATGCCCTTGTACAGATGGGGAAACTGAAGCCCAGAGCAGGACAGAATTATCCAAGTCTGTGTCCTTACCCCAGCCTGGAAGGCCCCCATGAGCTACCCCCTTTCCAATCTGTGCAGAGGAGTAAACTAAGCCCAGGTGGGGGGAAGTGGGCAGGCGCTCTGCCCCCTGAGTTGGCCACCAGTCATCTTGGCTAGGTCCCCCATGGTGGGTCACAAGCCCAGCAGGCAGTGGAGAGGGCAGGGGCTCAGCATGGCTGCCTGGAAATATATCTATGAATAATAATTCTGGGCAGCACAGCCGCCTGATCAATGTTTGTGGGGGTGGGGTGGAGGGGAGAGGGTTGGCTCAGGCCATAAGAGAGCTAGTTTCAGGAGGGGGTGGGGACTGCCCTACCTTACACCACTATAGGAGCTGGCCCGGCAGGAGGTGGGAGATGGGGGCTCTCTGGATTCTTTCCCAGCCTCTAGCTCCCCACCTCTGTGCCCCATCCCTATGTCAAGGGCCACCCCCAGACCCCCGCCCCACTGCTGTGTGAACCAGGTCCGCTCCTGCCCCAGGGCCTTGGCACCTGCCTGCCCTTTTCTGCCTTCAAGGCCCCCCTCCCTGTGCCCCTGCCAGGAGGAGCCGCTGCCCTCCTCTCGGCCTCTGCTCCAGTCCTGGGTCCCTCCCCCTGGTCCCATCCCAGCCCCACAAGGCTGAGGGCGGGCCTCTGTCCGGGTCCAGCTCAGTCTGCTCCCAGACTGGGGGCATCTCAAGGATGAGGTATCGGGCTCAGCATGGTTGGTTCACACGCTCTCTGGCTGCGGGTATTTGCTGTGGGGTCCGAGTCAGGGCTGCACGCCCACCTCGACCCAGCCCCTCCTAGGCCACGCCCAAACCACGCCCAGAGGCAACGCCTCCTCTGTAAGCCACGCCCCCAGGCCGTGCCCAATAAACCACACCAGAGACCATGCCCCAACAAGACACGCCCCCAGGAAAACGCCCCCAGAAGACACGCCCCCAGAAGACACGCCGGAGACCACGCCCCAGTCAGGTTGCCTGCACACCCAGCACGTCCAAGAAAGGGCCCTTGTCCAGCCTTACCGGACCTTTCCTTTCCGGATGTACTTTGTGGAGCCCTTTGCGGCCTCCCCACACCTCACCTCGTCCACCTCCAGGAAAACCGGCCTGGCTCCTCCGAGGTTTTCTAATTAGACATTCATTTATTCGTCTGTAGCCTCTGGGAGTCTGCGGCCATTGTGGCCACGGCGCAGCTCAGGAGACCCTCCCCGCCTGTGCGGCCGGCCACGTGCAGTGCTGGGGTGGGCCTGGGCCTCGGGAGGACGAGCCCGTGGTCAGGGAGTGGCCGTCCACATGGATGCGCTGGGAGCTGCTTCAGCCTCGGCTCCGGGGTCCCCCCCTCCCGCCCCTGCCCCTGCCCCTAGTCTCAGGCTGACGACCACCACCCCATTCCACAGAGGCGGACACTGAGGCCCGTGCGAGGCGCTGCCCGGGGTTCCCGCGGCGGCAGATGAAGCCGTGAGCCGTCCTCGGCCGGCCAGGCGCGCCTGACGGATGGGCCGCGCGCGCGGAGCGGGCCCCATCGATAGCCCACTCGGCCTCCGCCCGCGGCCGGCCCGGTTAATTTATGTGGGGCTGGAGACCACTAATTAAGTCTGTTTAAGAGGAAGTTAACTTTAATGTCCTGGCTGCCACTGTGCGAGGCCTGAGAGGCTGCCAGCTGCCACGGAAGCTCAGAGACCCCCAGCCGATGCCTGGGGGGGAGGATACCCCCAGGACAGGTCCTGATGAGTCTGGCCACTAGGCCGGACTTTAGCCCCTACAAGCTTCGGCAGCCCAGTCTGAGCAGAAACCCTGCATCGAGTGGATTCGGACTCACAGCGCCCAGGGTAGGCAGGGTAGAACTGCCTCTGTGGGTTGGTGATACCAACTCTTTACGGAGCAAGCAACCTATTGGCTTCTCCAGCAGCGGTGGGTGGTTTTGAACTGCTAACCTCATGATTGGGAGCCCAACGAGTAACCCACTGCGGATTGCCATCAGCACCACGCCGAGGACGGGCATCCTGTGTGGGCGCTGTGCCTCTGGTCTTACTGTGTGTCCACAGGCTGGGCACTGGAGGGGGCCACCTCCAGCTGGCACACAGCGGGTGCCACGGGGTTCTTCACAGCGCTGCTCCCTGCGCCTGCTCTCACCTACAGCGGGGTGACAATTACAGAGGGCACCTTGGGGCATGGCCTTCCTCTGCTTGAGACCTTCCATGGCTCCCCAGTACCCTCTGGATGGAGCCCAGAGTCTCAAAGCCTGAGACACTGGCTGCATGAGGCCACAGTCGAGCCAGTGTCCCGCCCCGATTGTGTTCCCATGTGTACCAGGCACAAGGTTGTGTCCCCAAATAGGGTTCTCAGGGGCCAGACCTGGGCTGAGGGCTCTCTGGGGCCCCAGCTCTACCCCACTCCCCACCACCAGTGGGTTCTGGCCACAGAGGGAAAAAAGGAGGAGTGAGTGGTCAAAGGGCATAGTTATGGCGAGCCTGCAGGGGGATTATTTTATTCCTCTTATTGTTCTTCTTACTATAGGACCAGTCCCTGGAGAGAGGAGCCGTGGTGGAGGGACAAGTTGGGCTGCTAACTGCAAGGTCAGTGGTTTGAAACCATCAGCCAGCTCCGAGGGAGAAAGACGAGGCTGTTCACGCCCATACACAGTCACCGTCTCGGAAACCCTCCGGGGCTGTTCCACCCTGTCCCACAGGTTCGCTGGGAGTCGGCATGGACGCGATCGATGGCGGTGAGTTTTGGTTTTGAATTCCTGGAGAAGAGACATCTCGTTTGGTGAAGCTAAGGGGCAGCGGAAAAAGAGAAAGATCCACACAAGGTGGGTGGACACAGTGGCTGCAACAATGGGCTCAAAGGTAGCAATTGTGAGGACTGGGCAGGAATGGGATGGCTCTCGTTCTGTCCCAACCCCACGGCACCTGACAACAGCCCAGAACCCTCAGGCAAGGCCCTGCTGTGTGGTGCAGCGGAGGGTGGATGGGAGCCAGGTCCAGGGACGGTGCACCAGGGGCTGAAGGAGCAGCCAGCCAGCCTCCCAGGAGCCGCTGATCTCTCACACTATGTGAAGAGCCAGGTCACAGGGCACCACACAGCTCCACCTTCTGAGTGAAGGTGTGTAGGGAGAGGGGGACACTTGAGCCTCCAGCATTAGACCCCGGGACGTGGCCATGAAGGCAATGGGGAGTTCTGGCAGGTTCTAGGGCAGGAGAGAAGCTCGAAGAGATGGTGCCTGAGAATTGGCCTGGATGGAGAGAGGCGGCACACCACAAGCCCGGGTTGGAGGCTTGGGTTTGAACCCTGGCTTTGGCATCGACCTGCTCGGCCATCTGAGCAGCTGCCTCAGTTTTCTCTGCTGTACGCTGGCAGCTGTTCAGCACAGAGACACTCATCTTGCACCAGCCCCCGGAAGACATCGTTAAGTCGAGGTGAGCATCTTCCTGGGAGCACGTCACCAGGGCTTTCTCACGCAGGGGCCTGGGGCGGATTCGAACTGCCATGCTTTGGGTTAGCATTGGAGTGCTTAACCACTGTGCCACCCAGACCCTACCAGAGCACCCTCAGACTCTCACTGCCGTTGAGTCGGTTTTGACTCACAGCACCTCTATAGCACAGGGTGCAGCTCCCTCTGTCAGTTTCCCAAACTGCCTCTTTACGGAAGCAGAAAAATCTCTCGCTTTTCTTCTGGCCGGCAGGTTTGAACTGCTAACCTTGGGGTTAGCAGGGCAGCACTTACAGGAAAGGACCACCAGGGCTCCTTACAAAGCAAACTAAAAACCCAGCTAACTGCCATCAAGGCAACTCCAACAGGGTAGAACTGCCCGTGTGCGTTTCTGAGACCGGAACTCTTGGCTGTTGTTTTTGTGGTTGCTAGGCGCCATCGCGTCTGTTCTGGCCCATAGCAACCCTGTGTGCAACAGAGTGAAACCCTGCTCGGTCCTGCGCCGGCCTCGCCGTGTTCCTGTGCCTGAGCCCATGGCTGCAGCCACTGTCTATCCATCTCCTCAACGGCCTTCCTCTTTGTCACTGCCCCTCTGCTTGACCAAACACGATGTCCTTCTCCAGGGGCTGGTCTCGCCTGATCACATGTCCCAAGTCTGTAAGACAAGTCCTGCCATGTTGCCTGTGAGGAGCACGTGGGCTCCTCAGATTGGTTTGTCATTTTGTCGGTGACGCCAGCACCGCCGCTCATATGCACAGATTCTCCCTCGGCCCCCCTTATTCGGCGCCCACCTTGCACATGCATATGATGCCATGGAAGATACCAGGGCTGGGGTCGGGCGCACCTCCGTCCTCACCTGGCTTTTCAATGCTCGGAAGAGGTCTGGGTGGCACGTTTTCCCAGTGCAGCGCATCTTTTGATCTTGACCGCTGCTTCCATGAGCATTGCTTGTGGATCCGCAGGACGAAATCCTGGACCGCTTTGAACTTTTCTCTGTTGACCATGATATCATCTAATGGTCCAGCTGTGAGGATTTGGGGGTTTCTTTATACGTAGTCAGTTGTAATGCATACAAATGGCTGCCATCCTTGATCGTCCTCGACAAATAGTTCCGTCCTCCTCACTCTCAGCAGCAAGGCTGTCACCCGCGTATCGAAGGTTGTAAGGAAGCCTTTTCCTCTGGGCCTGGTGCTGCATTCCTTCTCACAGGATCCAGCCTCTCTGATGATTTGCTCAGCAGACAGCATGAACCAGTACGCTGAGAGGATACAACCCTGTCGCACATATTTCTGGACTTTCAACCATGACGTATTCCTTTGCTCTGTTCACACAACCGCCTCGTGATCCAGGTTCAAGTTCCACACAAGCACAATGCAGTGATCTGGAATTCCCGTGCTTCTCAAGGCTATCCAGGGTTGGTTAGGATCCACATAGTCAATGCCTGTGCGCAGTCAGTAAGACACTAGTAAGCATCTTTTTGGTATCCTCTGCTTTGAGCTAAGATCCGCCGGACATCAGCAATGCTATTCCTTGTTCCACGTGCTCTTCTGAGTCCATCTTGGACTTTTGTCAGTTCTCTGTCGGCTGCAACTGTCCCTGGGTGGTCGTCACCAAAACTTTCCTCGCATCGGTATCCATACTACTGTTCTGTAGTTTGAGCGTTCTGTGGGGCCGCCTCTCTTTGGAACGGGCACAACTATGGATCTCTTCCAGTCCGTTGGCCAGGTAGCT
>NW_022111359.1:2048935-2051124 GCF_000313985.2 Echinops telfairi | reverse complement strand
CTGTGTGTGTGTGTGCATGTGTGAGACTGTGTGGCAGATTAACTTAGTTTCTGGTTTTCTCTGAAAGTGGCAGACTCCAGAGGAAGGAAGCAGTTTGAGGTGATGCCGAGGCTGGGACTGGAGTGGAGTCCGTGAGGAGTGGAGGGAAGAGTCCTGGGCGGGGGACACACACAGCACGTGCCAAGGCCCTGGGGAGGTAGGGATGAGCTTGGCAGGGCAGCCGCAACAGCCAGGGGGCATGGAGGGAACAACATGGGGGCAGCAGGCATCTGGATTTCATCTTGTGGGCACTGGGGAGCCACACATGGGTGGCCTTTGAGCAGGGGAGGCACATGATCTGGTTGAGCAACCTTCTGGACAACCCTTCAGGGCAGGAGCCCGGGGAGGACGGGCAGCGGGTAAGAACTGACAAAGACAAGACCAGCGTGCTAGCGGCTCCTCTGTGTCCACCCTCCCTGACCACTCCAGGGTTCCCCAGGCTCTGACCTCGGACACCCCGCTTGCCCAGCAGGGTGTGAGTGTAATCCTGACGGGTCAGCTGGGCACCAGCATCCAGTGTCCTTGTGGTTCCCCCCTCCACCCCCACCGCCTTGGGTCTGCGCCCCTCTCTGAGTCCCCCTGCAGCCCCACCACCCCCTGGCTTCCCCTCTCCAGCAACATCTTCATTACAGGGCTGAGTTGTTTAAATAAATGAATTAATATTGACGAACTATCAGTGATCTAATAAATGATTAGTTAAGGCGCACATACATCACGCGCGGGGACGCCGGGAGCCCTTAATTACTGCTGCGGCAGGGCCATCGGGGCTGCAGGCCCCGCACCCCCAGGGCCCTGGGTCCCTTCCCAGCCACCCCACTTGCCCCTGAGTCTTGGGGCACCAGGGGTGGGGGACTGCACAAGAAAACGAACCTGGCAGTGCTCCCAACTCTGCCCCTGCCTGGCACCTTTCCTTACAGCCCTTCGACCAGGAGGCTGACTAAAGTGTCAGGAATTGGTTTATATTCTTCTCCTCTAAAGCCCCTGGCGACTCCCCAGGGCTCTGGGGAAGAAGACACAGGGCACCATGCTGCCCAGTCCTGCCACCTCTCAGCCACCCTCAGAGCCTCCTGGAAGCCCTTCCTGCTTTCTGGCTCTAGTCCCCTCCTCCAGGAAGCCCTCCCTGTTCCAGCCTGGTCAAGCTCAGGACAGCTGCACCCATTGACTGTCTCAAGCCTTTATGCTTCTATATTTAGTTGGTTTCTTGGTAAACGCCCGTCTCCCTCCTTGGCCAGGACCCTTGGGCAGGCCTGGCCTGGCCACTGCTGGGAGTCTGTGTCAGGCATCGAGGTGGCGCTTGGTGGATGCTTTGAGGAACGGACAGGAGCAATGGGCCCTCCAGGCCTCTGCCTTCCCGTCTGTCCAATGGGAGTCCTCCGCTCTCTTGTCCTTTGGATCCCCAGCAGAGTGGACAGAAGGGATGAAGACGGAGACCTTTCAGAGCTTCTTGTTTCCCATCCCAGCTTATGCCTTGGGGCCAGGGGAGCCTCGGGTTGAGGACTGGTCAGAACTGGAACCTGGGGGCTACTCCAGGGCTGTGCTTCTCCACCTTCCTCATTCTGCGACCCTTTCATACCGCTCCTCATGTGGTGGTGACCCCCCACACCCATAACATGATTTCCGTTGCTATTTCATCACTGTCATTTTGCTACTGTTATGAATCGGGTGACCCCGGTGAAAGGGTCATTCGACCCCCAAAGGGGTCGCAACCCACAGGTTGAGAACCGCTGCACCCGGGGGGTCACAACCCAAGGTCAAGCGCGAAGAAATCCTTGACAACTTCAACCTTTTCTCCATTTATCACGATGCTACCTAGGGGCCCAGGGGTGAGGGTTTGGGTCTTTTTGACACGTCCACCCTGCAGGAAGGCTGCCATCCCCGGTCTTCAGCAAGGGCGGCAAGTCCTCCTGGCTTTCCGCGAGCAGGCTTGTGCCGCCTGCAGGCCGCAGGTCGTGTTGTGCCTATTCTGCTTGGCAAAGAGGAGGGCAGGGAAGGAGAGGAAAGGCCCTGGACAGGATGCAGCAATGGGCTCCAGTGGAGGAGGATCTCGAGGAGGGCGCAGGACTGGGCGGCGTCTGGCTGCTGCCCACCGGGTCGCTGCGAGTTGGCACTGACTCGACGTGAAACCCCCACCGTCATGGGAGCCCGTGGTC
>NW_022111359.1:2045469-2046746 GCF_000313985.2 Echinops telfairi | reverse complement strand
CCCAGGTTGTGTGGCCCTGGGCGGCAGCCCGGCCTCTCTGAGCCACCATCCCTCATCTGGAATCGGACCTGGGAGACCAGGGCAGAGCAGGCCCAGAGCCCTTCCCCTCCCCTCCCCTCCCCAGGTGGAGAGGCCAATGCTCCAAAGAGAGGGACCTGCCTCTACTCTGCAGTGTGGTGAGCCCTCCTCTGTCTCTGCCCCCAGCATCCCCTGCAGCTCCCAGGCCTGGCCCCCTGCCTACACCTGACCCCTCCATCCTGTCCTTATGAACGGACAAAAGCAGAGGCCATCACACCTGGCTGAGCCCTTCTGCATCCCTACTGCCCCCCGTCCCCTGCCCAAGTGCTGCCTCCTCACCAATCAGAGGGGCCAGCCACCCACACCTGCCAACACCCTGGCTCCCCACTTTGAGTGTTTATGGGATTCTGCCCTGCCCTCTTCGCCTGCTGTTTGGAAGAGGGGGAAACCTGGGGTCCCTCTGCAGGCCTGCTGCCTCCATCCCTGGGGCTGGGGTGACCAGCCCCTCAGAGCTGCGGTGGTGGTGGGGGGTTCTAGAGGCAGGCACGGTGGGCTCTTGCAGAAGTGATCCTGGCGGAGTCTTCCGGAAGCAACAGTGCTGCGTTATGTTACAAGTAGAGCTGGTGGAATCTCAGAAGCCGGGCTCCTGACCCTGGTGCCAGTCTCTCCCCCGTGTGCTCAGAGGGGGCCTACCGTGTTTGCCAGCATGGACTGGCACCCCTCTTCCCCAGAGCACCAGACGAGCAGGAGGTGGGGTGACAGTGGGAAGGAAGCCAATCCACCACTGACGTGGAGTCTTCCAGAAGCGTCCTCGGGGAGTTCGCGTATAAGCGGTCACGGTGGGGTGAGGATGCGGTGCCCATTGCTGTTGTGTGGGGGTCACTGGGAGTCGGCGTAACCGGACCAGTTAGGCAGTGCCTGCGGCCACCACAGGGATGGCGGGGCTTTCTAGACACGATGGTGGAGGCTCTGTCTGGACACTGCCTGGCTGGCCTTATGAAAACGGGGACAGAGCAGGGCCTTCATTCAGCTCGGCTGCGGGACCCTGGCACTCTCCCACATGGTGAGTGCCCCCAAAGACGCGGCCTTGACCGGGCTTGGAATCTGCCAGTCAGGGTGGCCCAGGACTGCGGCCCAGGGAGGGCTATACCATCCGTGCATGCCTGTCACACAACCCAGGACCTGCCTGACCTCTGACCCCACTGACCCGATCACCACCTCCGTTCCCCACAGGGTCCTCTCCAGAAACCCAGGACTGA
>NW_022111359.1:2042653-2045212 GCF_000313985.2 Echinops telfairi | reverse complement strand
AGGTGGGTAAAAGAGTGGAAGGAGAAGAGACTGGGAGGGAGGGCAGGAACCACAGCAGGGCTTAGAGCAGAGCCCAGAATTTACCAAGCCATGGAGGCAACACTAGCTCCTGGTGGCGGGGGATAGGGGGGTGAGGGGGTGTGGGTATGGATCAGACAAGGGAATGAGGAGTTTCCAGGTGGTAAGAAGGACAGGGGAACGAAACTATGATGGACAGGTGAACACATAAACTCTGCCATCAAGTCAATGGTGGCTCACAGCGACCCTGTAGGACAGGGTAGAACTGCACCTGTGCGTTTCCAAGACCGCCGAAGCCCATCTCTCTCCCTCAGAGCTGGCTGGGGGTTTTGAACTGCTGACTTTGTGGTTAGCAGCCCAACATGTAACCACTCTGCCCCCCAGGGCTTGTGGACAAACAGGTGGATGGTTAGGTAGACGGCAGAGAAGGCTGAGTTTGTGTTGAGAGGTTAGAAGAAGGAGGGGATGCCCGACTGGGTCCAGATAGATAGCTCAATAGATAATGGATGGATATAGATAATGAATGAATGATGGATGGGTATTTGGAGGGATGGATGGTGGACCAATGATAGATGATAGATGGGGGATGGATACTTGGATGGATGGATGGATGGATGGATGGATGGATACCTGGGTGGTCAGGTGAGTGAATGTGGTGATGACTCATGGATGGAGGACAAATGAATGGATGGATGTGTGTGTGGAGGATAGATAGATGGATGTTTGGATGGGTGGGTAGATGGACAGAGATGGATGGACTTGGTGGGTGGATGTATAAATGGGTGGATGATAAATGGGTATTTGGATTGATGGGTGGATGGAGAGAGAGAAATGGATGGGCTTAGTGGGTAGATGGATATATAAATGGGTGGGTGAGTTGTAGATGAAAAAATAGCTGAATTGTCAGATGGGTGTATGGTAGAGTAAGTATGTGTCAGTGGACGAACGGAGTAATGGATGGATGGGTGATGGACAGGTGGGTGGCAGATGGGTAGATGGATGATATTTGAGTGATGGAGAGATGCTTGGACGGGTGACTGCTGGACAGGATACACACGCACACATTCTGGGCCATGCTGCTCAAGCTCCTTCGGCTCCCGGGGGCCTGTGTTCCCAGGATTGGATGCAGCCACCTGCTGCCCTGGCCCCCATCTCTCCTCACACACTCAGAGGGCACCTGCCCTGTGTACCACCCCCACCCCCACCCTGAACCCTTTTCCCACAGGAGGGGCAGGCCTCGGAGCAACAAATGTGTGTGTGTGTGTGTGTGTGTGTGTGTGTGTCTCGGGGGCGGGGTGGGGGGAAGTGGTGGAAAGGAAACGAATCCCTGCAGAGGCGGGGAAAGTGTTAATTCCTTAAGGACGCTGGGGACACACTGTCAGCCTCCACCAATTAGTGACCTAAAGCCTGGGAGGGCGATCTCCGAGGCTCCGCGAGTTGATTACTCTAATTAATTTTGCATCGGTTCTCATGGATCTGCTGGGTGAGCACCAGTCGGCATGGGAGACAGATGCTGCCTGCCTGACTGAAGCCCCCGCCCCTCCCCCCTCTCCCTTTCCCAGCAGCCCTCTGGCCTCCCAGGTCCTGGAAGGTGGGTTCCCTCCCATCTCTCCTGAGCCCACCCTCGCACCCATCAAGGCCCTATCAGTGCTCACCAGCTCTGGCACCCACCTTTGCAGAGAGTGGGGCCTAACCCACCGGGCTCTCTCTGGCCTCGGTTTCCCTCTCAGTTGCAGGGGAGGGCCTGGGGCAGAGCTTCTTCCAGCTCGGACAAGAACCCCTCGACTGGTGCTGGATCCTGCATGGACGGACTAGCAGTCGGAGCTGCCAGGAGCGTGAGAATGTCGGGTGGCATGTACCCCGATAAAAAGCGTGTGGTAAGTGAAGCGTTATCCTTAATTGGCCTCTAGGGACGGCCTGCACTGGGCATGGCACGGTGTGTGTGTGTGAGGGCTGTGTGGACACAGGACTCATCCCGGACGGGCGGATGCATGAACAGGTGGTTCTGGAGGCCTGGCGTCTGACAGGAGGCGCAAGGTGCCAACCCGGCTGCAGGCCTTTGCTGCGGGCTCTAGGCAAAATTCCCCTTCTTGCCCTTTCAAGTTTCTAGAAGCCACCGGCCTTTCTTTGGGTTCACGGCCCCCTCAAAGTCAACAAAGGTGGTTTGACTGGTGAGTCCTTCTCACCGCATAGCTCATCTCTCTTCGATCCTTCCTGCCTCCCTCTCCCCCTGTGATGATGTCAGGCCCACCCAGATCATCGTCCACCACCATGTCTCATCTGGTCTCCTTGGCCCTGTAAGGCAACCCCCTCACAGGCTCAGCGGATTAAGGTGTGTGCTTTTGAGGGCCTTGCTTGTGTCTCAGGAGAGGAGCCCAGGTGGAGGAGAAGGTTATGCATTGGGCTGCTATCTGTGTGGTTTGCTGTTCGAAACCACCAGCCACTCCTCAGGAGAAAGATGAGGCTTTCTACTCCCATAAAGAGGTACAGCCTTGGAAGCCCAGGGGCGGTTTCTGTCCTGTCTGGTAGGGCCGCGATGAG
>NW_022111359.1:2039760-2042342 GCF_000313985.2 Echinops telfairi | reverse complement strand
AGGCGGACGCAGGACCAGGTAGGACTCTGTCCTGTCGTACATCAGGGTTGCTCTGAGGTGGAACTGGCCTGGCCGCATCTAACAACATCGTGCCAACCACAAAGGGGTCTGGATGCACCGAGGGCTGGGGACCCCCTGACTCAGAAGCTGGATCCAGCTGTACCTGACTGTACGATGTAACCTACGGACGGAAACAGAAAGTCACGTCAGGAGCTGACCAACACACCCAGAGGAAATTATATCAGGACGCAGACCCTCTTCCGGGTGTCCGAAGCCCAGTTTCGAAACCCAGAAATACAAGCAAGCACCCACAGACACAGGCTTCTTTGTTAGAGACTAGAACACGTTGGGTGCGGGAAGACATCGTCTTCTCAACAAGGGGCGCTGGAAAACTGAGACGTCCACCTGCAAAAGCATGAAAGAGGACCCGGACCTCGCCCCTCGCAAGGGGTGAAAGGCTTACAGACAAGCCTAGAGCTGTACAGATCACAGTGAAGAAACCAGGGACCCACCTAAGGACCCGGACGTAAAGGAATCCCAAGCACAATGACGAACACCCACACTGCAGAAGCCAAAGTAGACGACCAGGAGACAGACTGAAAGACCAGGAGACAAGACAGAGACAAGGCCACCTGACACAGTGCGTGCGTGTGGATTCACTTCTCGAGTCGATGCTGATTCGGGGAGAGATTCCTGGAGACCCTACAGGACAGGGGAGAACTGCCCTTGTGAGTTTCTGAGATTGTCACTCTTTATAGGAGTAGAAAGCCCCACATCTTTCTCCCTGGGAGGGGCTGGTGGTTTTGAACTGTCGACCTTGTGGATCGCAGCCCGACTAGCCACCAATGTGCCCCCAGCGCTCCACTTGTGTATCTCAAAAGACTTCACCAAAGGAGTAAAAAAGAAAACCCTGCTCTTTAAAAGACTATCTTTTCATCTATGTACATGTTCTGCATGGACACAAACAAGTGTTCGGGAATTCCCATTCTTTGTAATATCATTCGTAGTTTGTCATGATCCACAAAGTTCAATACTTTGTGTAGTCAATAAAACACAAATTAACATTAAAAAGAAAAAAGAAAACCCACAGATTGGGGTGGTGGTGGGAAATATCTCTGGCGATGATTTCTCAGATAAAGGGCTAATTTCGGAACACTCTAGAAACGGCAACACCACAGTAAGAAAAACACAGATTATCTGATCAAACCCAGGCAGAAGACAGGAACAGACAATGAATTCGAGACGACATCCAGGCAGCCAACAGTCGTGAAGAAATGTTCAAGATCACGAGCTGTAAGGGAAACGCCCGTCTGAACAGTGATATGAGACCACCTCACCCTGGCACTGGTCGCGACGTTTGAAAACTGGAAGCAGAAAAGAATAAAGGTCGGAGAGAAGAAGTGGAGAGACTGGACCCCTCATCGTTCGCTGGTGGGATTGCAGCAGGATGGAACCGCTACGGGAAGCGGCGGGCCCTTCCTTAAACCCACGCGGACGGAAATACAAGCCCTCGACAGGGTGCAGACGCCAAAGACATAAAGACAACACAGACAGATACTTGCTCCCCCAGGTGTACTGACTGCAGCACTATCGAGCTGCAAAAAGAGGGAGGCAACCCCCAAGAAACCCTGTCTGTGGAGGAATGGATAAATAAACTCTGATCCGAACGCACCGTGGAATCGGATGCATCTCTAAAAAGAGACAATAATGACACTGTCAGACACCCCATGACAGAGAGGAATTTGGAAGGCATTATGCTCAGAGGCCAACAGTCCCTGGAGAAGGTCAAGTGGAGGGACGGCGAACAGGAGGAAGACCCCCTGTGAGATGGACAGGCCACAATGGGCCCGGGCACAGGAACCAGGTGAGGGTGGCGCAGGACTGGGCGGGGTTTCCTTCTGTGGGGCACCGGGTCCCTGTGGGTTGGAGCCCCCTTG
The DNA here is from genome assembly GCF_000313985.2 of Echinops telfairi. NCBI lineage: Eukaryota > Metazoa > Chordata > Mammalia > Afrosoricida > Tenrecidae > Echinops > Echinops telfairi. Next base: position 2,040,405 of record NW_022111359.1, on the reverse strand, counting down.
ATGGCCCCCCGACAGCACAGTCAGTCAATCCCAGAAAGAGAAATACTGTTCCCCGTCACTGTTAGACAAGGGGGAATAAAAGGAAGAGAGATGGTTTTCACGCCCAGAGAAGTGGACTTTGAAGGGTACAGTGAGGGTGGGGAAGAAGATTAAAGGGGGAGAGAAAGGGAGAAGGGGAAATGGGCCCACTTGAGGAGAAGTGGGGGGTTCACGGGGTGACTGTTGTTCTGATAATTTGGACTCCACAGTGGTGTCTGACTGCTTTTTCCTGGGTGTGTGATACTCCACGATAAACAATCATCATAGCCCAGCTCCCCGCTTTCTCTAGCTAGGGACTGAATGACGGGACCCGCAATGTTCACCGTTTATACTTTTCTAAAACCCAGCAGGCTGGCTATTTTGTTTGTTTGGTACGAAAAGCCACCCTTTTGAACCATGTTACAGAATGTCGATATACATGTTCATAGAGAACATTTTCTGAGCATGTTGACCAAAACCTAAGGGTCAGGTTTTCAGTGATTTTCCGTTTTCACTTTCTTCTTTGTGGGTTTCCAGATTTGAGCTTCTCATGTGTTTGTTGGGTTGGGTTGGGTGTGTGTGTTTTTAACAATAAGCGCATCGGAGGTCATGGTAACTCACATCATG
>NW_022111359.1:2036125-2038666 GCF_000313985.2 Echinops telfairi | reverse complement strand
ATAATTTCGCGTCAACTTGAAGTGTAGGGGTGGAGTCTAGCCTGCCAATCAGGGCACAGCCTGACGGTGCCTCCTGGTGGGTGTGACCTCCTCCTCGTAAGGAGGGTCCTGGGAACCTCCCCACTCTCTCTGCCTTCACCTTCTGCTGATGAGTCATGCCCAGACCTGTGCCGGCCCTGGGATGCTTCCCTTGCCACTGGGTCCCCAAGACTTCTCACCCACCGGCCTGCCATCTTCCTGCATTCTGCATCAGTTGCTTGTGGCTGTGTGAGTCTGAAGAGGGATTTATGAACTAGGATCTGACTTATGCACTTGAGTTGGGCTGGGCTGGGATGTCTGCTTGGTATATAATTACTTCTTGATATTATAAAGCTCTCTCTCACACACCTGTGAGTGTCTCTGAATTTGTTTCTCTAGTCATCCCGGCCCACCACACGTTTCTCTACCTACATGATCACTACCCAAATCAAGATCTAAAACAGGTGTGTCACCCCAAAAGGTAGCAAATATGACTAGGAGACAGCTGGTCGATATAATGTATGTAGTAACACAACAGCTAAAAACGAGCATAAAATCCTAGATCCCGCTTCACAGATATTGAGGGTGGAGGATGTCGGAAAAAGTTCATTGACAGGTATTGAAGCAGTGGGTTCTGTTTGATTAATAAAAGGAGTCCTAGTGGGGTCCTGGCTCCTCACTGGGCTGCGATCTGCAAGGCTGGCAGTCTGAAACCACCAGGGCGCCAATGGAGAAAGTCGGGGCTTTCTACTTCCGTGCAGAGCGACAGTCTCAGAAACTTCAAGGGGCCCGAGTTCTATCCTGTCCTATAGGATGGCTCAGAGTCGACATCAACTCAATGGCAGTGAGTTTGTTGTTTTAAATTATTATCAGCGAGTGCTACTAGCTCATGAATTAGTAACACGAAGCAAGTGAGTGTTCTATTCATAAAACCGTTCACTCGAAACGACCGAGTGGCCAGCGGGAACACAGCCACCAAGTGCTCTCTCCTTTCCAAATTCCTCCATGAACGGTGCCAAAGCCGCACAGTCGAGAGCCACAGAGCAAGAGGCGCTGTGAGGAGCAAAAAGGACGCTCCGCCTTCAGGGTAACGCTAGAGACGCCTGGCAGATAGACACGTGTAACAGAGAGAAAGGTGCCTCTTCATTTCTAAAGGAACCCGGTGCCATCGTGGTTACATGTTGGGCTGGGATCCGAAAGGTCGGAGGCCGGAAGCCACGAGCCGCTCTGTGGTTAGAAAGACGGGGCTGCCCTCTCCCCGCCCACAGTGCCCGTCTGAGGGACCCACAGGGACGCCTCTACCCCATCCTGCCGGATCGCTGTGAGTCACATCGACTCGATGGCAGTGAGTACTGATTTCAAACGACTTCCCATTTGAGAGGCGAAGAGGCAACTACATGCTGCACACAAGATGCCAAGACACCACGAGAGACTCACACTACAAGATGCCTCAACTCAGGCCTGGGGGGCGGGCATTCTGAACGGGGAGAGGAAGTTGGTGGGAAATGGAGCCATCCCACTCAGGCCAGAGGGGGGGCCGTAACACTGGGCTGTGGTGAGCTGTGGCTGCGAGCTGACTGGGAGTCCCTCCTGCTGGAGGCCACCCCCCTGCGACCCAGCAACTACCCGTGGGCTCTTCTTGGAGCTCGCGTTTGGGGAAGCAAGTCCCGGGTCTTTCTTCCGCAGCAGGGCTGGCTGGGTTTGACCCCACAACCTGCGCGGAGCAGACAGGCACCCACTGCCATGGAGTGGATTCTGACTCATCATGTTCCTCTCTAGCTGCGGTTCTCAACCTGTGGGTCGAGACCCACTTGGGGGTCGAATGACCCTTACCCAGGGGTCGCCTAAGACCATCGGAAAACACATATTTCCGATGGTCTTAGGAACCTAGACACGTCTCCAGGTGGGTCTACCCACATGCAGATACGCCCACCTATACCCAGCATGAAGACTGTCACCCATGCTACACCATGCTTCAAGACAACATTTCATGGATTTGTCATTAGAAATACATATTTCGCAATACATAATGACACATTGTTTTGTGATTCATCACTATGCTTTAATCATGTTCAAGTTGTAACCATGAAACTACATCCGGCCTATCAGACACTTCCATTATGACTCTTAACAGTAGCAAAACGACAGTGATGAAGTAGCAACAAAAATGACTTCATGGTTGGCGGGCACCACCGCATGAGGAGCTGTATGAAAGGGTCGCAGCCTTAGGAAGGGTGAGAACTGCTGCTCTACAGGGGTTCCGGAGCTGCACACCTTCCCAGGAGCAGACCGCCTCCCTCTTCTCCCAAGGAGCAGCTGGGGGCTTCGAACCTCCCACTCGGCGGTGAGCACCAGAGCGCCTGCAACAGAAATAAAAGAACTCCCTGTGTCTCTCTCACTGTCTTTTAATGAAGCAGCAGCAAATGGATGTGTACAGAGGCACAAGCAAATGAGGTTTTTAGACGGAAGAAAGGGCCCCGGTGAGGAGGGGCGAGCGGAGAAGGCGGCGGGAGGTGAGGCGGG
>NW_022111359.1:2025506-2035591 GCF_000313985.2 Echinops telfairi | reverse complement strand
ATGGGAGAAAGATGGGCTTTCTACTGCCATCCAGGGACAAGGGCTCAGAGATCCACGGGGCAGTTAGTTCTCCCTGCTCTATAGGGGGCCTTGGGTTGGACTTGACCCAAGGGCAGTGAGCTTGCTTTTTGACTGTTTTGCTTTGGGTACAGAAAGAATGGGTTCTCTTCTCCTCTCAACTCCTCCTCCTCCTTCTTCTCCCCCCCCCTGAGCCCCTCTCCCCCAGGGGTCTGGGTGGTGTAGTGGCTACTCTTTGGGCTGCTAACTGCAAGGTCAGCAGTTCAAAGCCACCAGACCCTCCTTGGGGGGTGGGGTGGTGGTGGGGAGACAGGGCATTCTAAGTCGGGGCAGTTCCACCCTCTCCCCCAGGGGTCGCTGACCATCAGGATGGACTCAATGGCAGTGAGTTTGGATTGGTGGTGTTGGGTTGCTTTTTGAAGGGGGCGTGAATAAAGAATAGATTATTATCTCTTTTTTTTTTTAACTGTCTGGCAAAGAAAATTTACTGCCACCATATTTTTACCATCAAGAAACCCTGGCGGAAGTCACAGGTTGGGATCTGAACAAGAGGAGGCTTTCTCCCGCAAAGAGTTTCCGGCTGGAAACCCAGAGGGGCAGGGCCCGCCCGAGGCACTGTCTGCTAGATAGCAAGGGGGTTTGGCTTTGCTTTCTTTCCAGTCACCAAGACTTGTGATCTTGCCACTCCTTGTCTTTGTGGAAGACCCAAAGGGGTGCCCTGGCCACCCTCACAAGCTTACGTGGGACTCGGAGAATGTCACTGGTGGCATCGTCTTTCCGGCCGAATCCAGCCACCAGAACGTCACCGTGCCCCTCGGTATAGTTCACACACCCCGCTGGGTGCCACGCCTGTGGCTTTCTTGCTTCTCCACCAACGGGCCTCGGACACATCCTGATGCCAGAACCGGCTGCAGGGCTCCCACCTCCACTTTCCCAAGACAGTCCCCTCCGCAGGGGAGGCACCTCCCGTGCTTTGGGCTCGGTGTTCAGAGCTGTGCTCCACAGGGCTCTTGCACAGTGGACGATGCCGTGTCTGGTCCTGGGGGTGGCGTCGGGACTTCCTGGCAGATCCAAGACTTGGACACTTGCCCCTGTTGGCGATGCCGTGGCTCCCGACATACGTTAGAGACGGCACAGCCAGAAAGGAGGGATTCGTGGGTCGACGCAATTCCAGGGTGTTTTTGGAGCAGCAGGGAGCGAGGGAATCCTGCTCTGTGAAGGATGCAAGTTGCAGGCAAGCTGCCTCGTGGCCACCTTGGGAGTGTCTGGGCCAGACTGGCTGACTTTTCAGAAATAGAAACATCAGGCTGTCTTCCTTGGTGCACCCGGGTGGGCTTGAACCGCCAACCTTTCTGCCAGTAGCTCAAGCTGCTCCATCATTTGGACCCTGTGGGGGGACGCGTGGGCGGGGGGAGACCGGACATAAATCTGTTGTTTGCCTTCAGTACTGGCATTGCTTAAAAACAAACAAACAGAATCCCCAGCAAATATAAAGAAAGCCAGCAAATTCACACACCGGAGAGCAACGACGCCCCCAACAAAACTCACGAAAGAAGGGGAGAGCAGAGTCATGACAGTGGAAGCGCACATAATGACGAAGGAAAGAGGAACGCCGCAGCATCGGCCCAAACATCCCACTGCCCCTCCTTTAGAAACAAAATACAATGCTCTGAAATAGAGACGCCAGCTAGCAAAATCAAGAAAAAAGAGAGGGAACATGGAGAGAGAGAGAGAGAGAGAATTAAGGCGGGAAGCAATGCTATGAAACCACAAGTACACCGGACATTCAGACACAGCGCGATGAACCGCTGTGTGAGGCTATGCTAGTGGGCTCCAAAAAATGAGGATGAAATGGGTAATTTTCTAGGAAGACGCACATGTTCTCGATATTCCACATGCCACACCCAGAAACAAACAGCAGAATGCTCCAGGGAAAAGTCCAGAGGATTCTGCCCGACAAGGATGCTCGATCCAGGTGGCTTCATGGGCATCTTCCCTCAAGGATAAAGAAAAAAGGAAATGAACTTGAAGTCGTTAAACCCTCCCAATGCTTGGAAACTGGGGTGCAGTGGGCGGGGGGGAGGAGCCTTTCCCAAGGATTTCGAATACTAGCTGTTTTAATGTCCTGGGTGGAGGTCTTCAGACAGCTGAAATTTATTCTGTCTAGTGCTCAAGCCTGGAAGTCCAGCATCAAGGTTCCTGTCGGCTCTGTCCCTCGGGAAGCCGCGGTGGGGGAGCGGGTTACTGGTTGAGCTGCTAACCACGGGGTTAGCAGTTTGAAACCACCAGCTACTTCTCCGGAGAAAGATGAAGCTTTCTACTCCTAGAGAGTGCTACGGTTTCAGAAGGCACAAGGGCAGCTCTACCCTGTCCTATAGGGTCTCTACGAATTGGAATCAACTTGATGGCAATGAGTTTTGTTTCGTTTTTTGAAGATCATTTGACTGTGGGCTCTTACTGCTCTTATAACAATCCATACATCAATTGTATCAACCGCATCTGTACGGATGTTGTCACCAGCATTTTCTAGACGTTTTCTTTCTATTTGAACCCTTGGTATCAGCTCCTCTTGTTTCCCCTCCCTCCCCCTCCCCTGCTCATGACCCCCTTGATAAATTATTAATTATTCTTGTTTTCATGCCTTACACCGACTGCTGTCTCCCTTCACCCACATTTCTGTTGCTCATCCCCCTGGGAGGGGGTTGTTATGCATCAGTCATTGTGATTGGTTCCCCCATCCTCCCCTCCTTCCCCCATCTTTCCCCTACCCTCCTGGTATCACGACTCCCATTTCTGTTCCCGAGGGGTTTATCTGACCTGGATTACGTGAGTCGTGAGCTCTTACCTGTACCAGTGTACATGCTCAGGTCTAGCCAGAACTGCAAGGCAGGCCTGTGGTCATGATAGCGGGGGGTGAGGAAGCCTCAAGGAACCAGAGGGCTATTGTGTGTTTCATTGATGCTATGCTGCGTCCTGGTGGACTCATCCCTTCCTTGTGACCCTTCTGTGAAGCGACGTCCTATTGTCTACAGATGGGTTTGGGGTCTCTGCTCTGACCCCCCTCGTTCTCAACAAGATGTTCACTTTGTCTGATGATTTTTCTTGGTTTTGTTTTGTTGCCTGAAGGTGCTAGGGGAGAGTCTGTCATGGTCCCTCTCAGCTTCTGGTGGCCCGGCATTCCTGGGTTTGTGGACACACCCCTCTAATCCCCGGCTCCCACTTCATGAGACTGGCTTCTCTTTGAACCTGGTCTCCTCTCCTCTTCCTATCGGGACACACCGGTCAGTGGGCTGAGGGCCCATCCTAGGTCAAGCACGAGCTCATCTCACCTCGGTGACAACCGCAGAGACTCGACGTCTGGGTAGGGCCCCCCTCACAGGCTCTGAGACACACGGCGATCTCGGGCTGCACCGTCAACACCCACGCGAGGAGCTGTGAGTCAAAAGGCACCATCAGCAACAGGGACCGTAGCTGCTCCTATCCCAGGCAAACGCCAGCCCGCCCCAGCCCCCACCCTGCTCACAGGAAAGCACAAGGGAATCTGCAGGACATTGTCCCCCAGAGCTGAAGAGAGAAACGAGGAAACGCCACCACAATCAAGCAAGGACGAGTCCAAGACGGCAGAAGGGAGCCGGTGGGAAGCAATCTCCTCCCGGACTTGACGGCGTGAGTAGGTCGGCGGGGCAGACACTACGCACGAGGCAGAAATTCCAGGTAAAATAAGAAGAGACGTTCACCCACCGAGACCCTGGCCATCCTCCTGTGGGTTTCTGGGACTGAACATCTTTACGAGTGCGGAACTCTGCCTCCTCCTCCGAGCGAAGCATCTGATGGTTTCGGACGCTGGCCTTGTGTTTAGCAGGGCAATGCGTAGCCACTCGGCCACCAAGGGGACCTTAGGACCACTAAGAAAGGACAGGTTCTTCTCAGACCCCTCAGCACCGGCTCCTCTCAGGCCCTGCCCTGCCCATTTAGGCACACTGTTCCACCAGTCAGTTTTCTGCCCGAAGGTGCTCACCTCTCTCCTGCCGCTGATGGGCTTGCCCACTGTGACCGCCTCACTCTGGGCCGGGAAGCCCACTACACCTTCTCGGCACCATCTCCTGGGTCTCCACAGCGCTCCTGTCTCTTGTCTCTGGGAGGTTCTCAGCATCAATACCTGGGGTCCAAAGAACACACTGTGCCCCAGGACCCTCTTCTTGATGGTAGTGAGGTCCCCCTCAACTGCTGTGGATGGACACCTACAAGGGGGTACCCCCCCCAAATAAAACAATGGAATTGTGCTGGACTGAGCAGAACTCTCATAGTCCACATTTTCCCCACAAGCATCGGCAACTCACTCTGAGTTAGTGCATCCAGTGGCATCGCCTGGGAAGGTTCTCTCTGGACACAGTGCATTTTTTGGTCAAAGCAGTTTCACTCAAACCTCATTTTTTTGTGATGGCGGATTAAAGAAAACAGTGTGTGGCTGCGAAATTTTGTTTCCTGATGGAGAAAAACGCCGCAGAAACGGTTGTGATGTTGAACACGGTTTACAAGGACAGCGCTATGGAAAAACTCAAGTGTACGAGTGGTTTCCTCGTTTCAAAAAAGGCGAAATGTCAATGGATGACAAGCGTCCTTCTGGAGGCCTGTCAACTTGCTGAGTGGAAGAAAACATCGACTCTTAGTGCATTTGGAGTTTGTTCCACCAGGTCATACTGTTCAGCAAGCTTTCTATTGAGAGGTTCTGAAAAGATTGCATCACTGTGTGCGACAACAAAGGTCTGATGTGTGGCAGACGGGGGGCTGGTTCTGCCCTATGACAATGCACCTGCTCACGCAGGTCTCTGTGCGCCAGCACACCTCTCTTGCTCCTCCCATTACTCACCTGGCCTCGCTCCCCGCAGCCTCTTTTTGTTTCCGCGATTGCAGAGGGACCTGAAGAGACAGTGATTTGACGACATGGACCAGGTGAAGACGACAACGAGGGAGGTGCTGTCAGCCATCCAAGCACATGAGTTTGAAAAATGCTTCCAAGACTAGAATCTCAGCTTCGACAAATGTATTAAGCATCCTGAAGAGTACTTTGAAGGTGATAAGGTCGTTTTGTTAAAAAAAATTTTTTCTAATACGTAGTTTTGAAAAATAAATCTGTTTGGTGGCGAGGGGTACCCCCTCGTATACCTGTGAGTGGCTCAACCGTAATGGGTAGGTTCTAAGCAACCTAATTTTCATAATTACTGACCAATACCCTTTCTGGGCCGAGCTGTCCAACCATTTGCAAATGGCTTCACGTATTTGCATAATAACTGGCATCTTCACAGGGACCGGCTGCTTCCCTGGACAAAAATAGCAAGCTTCCCCAAAGGTCTAGGACAGGGGTCCTCAAACTATGGCCCGTGGGCCACATGCGGCCCCCCAAGGACATTTATCCGTCCCACTGGGTGTTTTTCCGCCGCTGCTGCCTGTCCTGCTTAGCAGCCGACTCCTCCGGTGTGCACAGCAATTTGTTCATAGTTTTTTAAAAAAACTATAGTCCGGCCCTCCAATGGTCTGAGGGACAGTGAACTGGCCCCCTGTTTAAAAAGTGTAAGGACCCCTGGTCTAGGACATGTGTAATGAATAGTTCAAGCCAATGAGGGAGGAAAAAAAATCTCCCAGCCTATTTTCTTTGCATACTCATTTTCACAGAATCAAGGCCAGAGGTCACATAACGAAGGTCATTTCACTACAGTGTGGGGTGAGGAGAGGGGTCCTGGGTGAGGAGACCCGCCCAGACCCAATGCCCCTCCAAATAAATATCCCGAATTCTCTGAAAACACTGCACCTGGAACATCAGCTCCGGGGGAAACAGCAGCCCTTTTGGATGGGGTCCTTTAAAAGCACAACGAGCACGCAGTTGCCGTAGAGTGGACGCCACGTCCAGGCGACCCCGTGCACATGCAGGCAGAACTCTCCGTCGTGTCCATGACGACTGATTTTTTTTTTTAGAAGCAGATCACCAGGCCTTTCTTCCAAGGCACCCCTGGGTGTGCACGAACTCCTGGCCTTTCGGTTGGCGGCCAAGCGCTTCACTGATTGCGCCACCGGACACCCCCCCACCCCCTGAGGCAGGAGAAGGTGAGCGGCTCCTCAGCGCCTAACAGCAAGCACCAAATTCTCGTGCTGGGGAGTTAGCGCCGGCTCGCGGTGGTGTGTGTGAGGAGTGGAATGGCCTAGATTGCATTGTCAAGGTCTGTGTGGTTTTTGGCTGTTGTTTTGCCTTCTTTTGTTTTTCAATGAGCCACCAGGCTGTCCTTCTGAGGCATCTCCTGGGAGAGCATGAAGCTCCAGCCTGTTGGGTAACAGCCTCATGGAGTCACCCAGGGGTTGAGGGGACCGTCCACCTTCCACCTCTTCCAGGGAGCCTACCAGGAAAGGCTGACTTCTGACAGGACTTCACCAGCGTTTCCCCCACGGTTGGGTGTCCGCGCACGGGAAGGGCAGTGTGTTCGCTGCCACCGAGTGGGCTTGGATTCTTGGTGACCACAGGGCAGCAGGTTGCCTGGACCTGCGCCAAATGCACCATCCTTCATCAGGGGTTGAGTTGCGTGCCCTCCCACCGAGGCCCTCATCTTCCGGCCCTCTACATCAAGACCGCCCATTTCCGGTTGTGATCCAGGGCCTTTCGCTGGTGCATGTCCAGAAGTAGGTCCCTAGGCCTTTCTTCCTAATCTCCCTCGGACTGGACGCTCCACTGAAACTTGTCCACCGGGGATCACCCTGCCGGGACTGGGAATGCCGCCAAGGCCCGCTCGAGTATCACAGCCACACATTAGCCGCTAGAAGAGCGCACGCCGGCAGATGGACGAATGGCGACCCAAGTGCTCTTGTTGTCGGTTCCTGACCCACAGCGACCCGTGCACAGCAGAAGGAAACACGCCCGGCCCTGCGGCAGCCTCACCATTGTTCCTGTTGTGGCAGCTACTGTGGCCGTCCATCTCCTGAGGGCCCGCCTCTTCTCCCCCACCCTCTGCTTTACCGGGCCTGAGGGTCTTATATCTCAGGGACGGATATCTCCCGACCACCTGCCCAAAGTCTCGCCATCATCGCTTCTAAGAAGCATTGTGGCTGGACTTCTGAGACAGATCGGCTGGTTTTTGGCCGTCCGTGGTCCTAGCAAGAGTCTTCTCCGGCCCTGTCAATTCAAAGGCATCGAATCTCCTTCAGTCTTCCTTATTCAGTGTCCAACTTTCCTGGGCGTCGTAGGCGATGGAGAACACCGGGGCTTGGGTCAGGCGCACCTAGTGCTTGATGTAATGCCCTTGCTCTCCAACACCTGAACGAGGTGCCGTGCAGCAGATTATGGCCGGGAGTGCTCAGTGAGACAGGCAAACCAAATACCCCCTGCCCTCGTGTCTGCTGCAGCGCACAGCAAGCCTAGAGACAGAGTGGAACAGCTTCTCGGGAGTTCGGAGAGTATAAATCTTTACGTCTTTCTTCCTAGGAGCAGCTGAGCGGGTTGGGTAGCCGCCCTTGTAGTTAGCAGCTCAACACAAAACCCGGGATGCCACCAGGACTCCTGTATTAGTCTGGGTGGACTAGAGAAACAAATCTAGGGAGACCCATATGTGTATAAGAGAGAGTTTTATATAAAGGGTAATTGTGCATTAAGAAGGCATCTCAACCCAGTCCAGTCCAAGCATATAAGTTTGATATTAGCCCATATGTCTGATACCAATCTATAAAGTCCTCTTCAGACTCACAAAACACATGCAATGACGCCGAATGCAGGATGATCACAGGCCAGTGGGTAGAAAGTCTTTGGATCCAGTGATGTTGTAAGCATCTTAGTATTGGCAGGGGTCTCTATGTGGCTTCTCTGGGTCCAGAGGTCTGGTTGCATCAGGGTAGGTCCAGGTGGCTTCTCCAGCTCCCAGGGCATAGCGCCATGTGTCTTGTCAGGAGAGTGTCTCTCAGGGTGTGAGCAGAGAGAGAGAGGTGTCTCTGCCTCCAAGGAGGAAATACCAGGAAGTCCCAAAATTCTCAGGAGAAGGCCGCGCCCACCCAGAGGCCTTATTGGCTATGATCCGATTGACAGACTAGACTCCACCCCTTCACTCTTAATCCTCTCAAATGGACACCAGATGATGTAACTACCACAATGCCTTTGGACAACAACCTGGATACAGTAACAGAAGGACGAGGCCACACTCTTCATTTCCTGTTGTGGTGAGGGGTTTGTGGTCATTTCTGACGACAGGAGTAGAGGCGACCAGCACTGCTATTTCACCACTGTCTGTTAGCGATGCGTTCTGTGCTGGCCGGCCAGGGGCTGACCTAAGAACACACACATTTGTTTTGGGAGGAGTGTGGCCGGAGTGATCCTTAGACGCAAGGATGGAGAGACTTCATCTCATGTACTGTAGCAGGGACCTCATCCACTGTCAATGTGAGCAAAGGGGTGGAGTCTAGCCTGTCAATCAGCTCATAGCCAATGAGGTATCGGTGTGGGCATGGCCTTCTCCTGAGGATTCTGGGAACTCCTGTCTTCCTCCCTGGAGGTGGACTATACACTTTCGCTCTGCTTGACATTCCTGTTGACAAGCTGAACAGCGCTACACTGATGAAGCCAAAGTCCTGGTGCTGGAGAAGCCGTGTGGAGATCCACGCCATCGCTGAGGTGCTTCCACTGCCACTCGATCCACAAGACTGTCCACCCACTGGGCTGTGATCTTTCTGCATTCAGGGTTATAGCATGTGGTGAGTGAGTCTGAAGTGTTTATAGACTGGTATCAGACATATGGGCTAATATCAGACGTCTGGACTGGGCCTGGGGTGTTTTCTTAATGTACAATTACTCTTTGATATACAGTGAACCCTCGTTTATCGCAGTTAATCGGTTCTAGACCCTACCGTGATAAATGAAATTCCACGAAGTAGGATTCCTTATTTGTAAATCAAATATTTTCGTAGTTAGAGCATAGAGGACATGAAAAAACACCCTTTAGTCACCATTACACTCGTATTACCCAATTTATTAAACGAAAAAGGGAAAATACAGTAAAACATTTTGGACGTTACAATGATCATTTATTTTTTATTATTAGCGATGCAGACAGAAGCGTGTACAGTATGAGCCAATCAGTGGCAGTAATGACAGAGCATGCGCTGTTACGAAAAAGCTGCGATAGAGTGAAGCCGCGGAAGTCGAAGCGCGAAGTGGGGAGGGTTCACTGTAAAGCTCTTTCTTCTACTCATATGAGTGGCCCTGGATTTGTTTCTCTAGTCAACCCAGACGAACACACATACTTTGGCCACGTTGTCCAGTCGCTGGAGAAGGACCGCTATCACTACTACTATCAGATGATCTCATGGTGCTCCAGTCGTGAACTGCATTGCATGTGGAGCTGCTGAACCGCAAGGTCAGCGGTTCGAACCTACCAGCCCCTTCAAAGGGAAAGAGATGCGGCTTTCCGCTCTGGTAAAGACTGACCCGCTGGGGCAGTTCTGCCCTGTATTATAGGGTCGCTATGAGTGGGGGTCAACTCCACGGCAGTGAGTTTGGCTTGATGTAGAGTGATCACTATGCTCAGTGGAACCCCCAGAGGGAATGTGTGGGGTGAAGAGGAGAGAGGGGTTCCCCACAAATCATCACAGGTCCGGTAGGCGCAATTGTACAGCGATAATAAGTAACGATGATAGTAAAGTCATCGAGAGCATGAGAGGTAGAGGAGAGATTGGAATAATGGAGTCAGACACAATTCATGGTCACATGCTCACCTCAGCCCCGCTTGGTGGTCCTCGTGGGGGGAACCCGGCCACAAGAGCAGGAGCAACCTCGGGAACCAAGAACCGGGGGAGCTTCCTGGCCCGAGAGCCAGAGAGGGCCCCAGGAAGCCAGGACTGGGGAGAGCTCCTTATTGCTAACCAAGCATTATCTCACTTTAGGGGGACATGATTACAGAATCACACGTCATAGGAAGGGGCAGTACAATAGGCACACACATTTAGGAAGGGGATCTATGATAGGCATAAGTGTAACAGGAAGGGGATGAGCTAGGGGTGTGCCCATAGGAATGGGAAGGTCTAGGGGTACACATGTG
>NW_022111359.1:2014316-2024147 GCF_000313985.2 Echinops telfairi | reverse complement strand
GAGAAGACATCATCAGAGATGGAGGGGTGGGGGCGAACAAAACGAAGCTAAACAAAATAGGAGTGTGTTCCTAGTAGCAATGAGAACAAGCGCAAAACTCAAAAGTGGGTTTTTTTGGGGGGAGACGATGAGGGGGGGGATCCAAAGACACAGTCACGACTTTAAAAAAAGAAAACAAAAAACATGCAGCTATCCAAGGGCACGAAAGACCATGGAATAAAGACAGAGACGTCCCCACGGCTGGGCGGAAAACTCGATAACATAGAAATGCCAATTTCCTCGAGATGAATCTATAAGCGGTTATTTCAATACCCATCAACATTCCGATCTAATCTTTTCCCCCACCCCCCAGGCAAAAGAGGACTGGGAAATAAAACAACCCCCAAACACCAGTCTGAATTCCCAGAGCGGAATACACAGCGGTCCTTGTCGGGGGTGTGAAGAGCAGGCGGCTGGAGAGCCTGCTCCTGCCGGGAATGTAAGCGTGCAAGACGGAGGTGGAGAAGTAAGTCCGAGGCAGACTGGAAGTCTGAAGATGAGGAGCGAGGCATGGGGGGCGAGGGGGGACTTTCCTGGCCAGAACCCAGAGGTGGGAGAAGTCCCCTTCGAGACCGAGCCCTCGGTCCACGTGAAAGCCCAAAAAGACCCGCAAGAAAGGAAGCGGCCAAGCTGCGCATTGCCCCAGGGCAGCTCTGCTCCCGAGACCCCTTTAGGGTGTCCAAAGACTGAAGCACCCCTCTCAGGTGCGCCCCGAGCCAAGCCCGTGGTATTTTCGGTCACCGCGTGCGCTGCCCCAGCTGCCCGTCGGATAAGGCGGCGGAGGGGAGGAGAACTAGGGGTATGAGCTGCGGAGCGACTGCAAACGGCCAGAAGTACAGGCCAATCTGCACTGGAAGAAGGACAGCCAAGCTGACCGTCAGACGTGCGGATGGGGAGCTGCCCTCGCCCCTACTTCGGATGTGTGATCGGGTGAGGCTGGTCCCTGGAGCAGGGCGCCGTGCTGGGCCATGTGCTGGCTGATTGAAGAAGAGGAGGACTCTCAGTCGGGTGGATTGGCATCAGGGCCGTCACAATGGGCTCAGACACAGCAACCGCCACGAGGGGGTGCAGGGCTGGGCAGGGTGAGGTTCTATCGTACATGGATGGGATCGCCATGAGTGGGACCCCAGTTGGACGGCACCCCGTAAAGAGCCATGGGGAAATCCATAGCCACCATAGGTAGGGAGGGCTCTTGTAAACCACTAAGAAAAATATAGTTAGACAAAAAACCCAAAAAAACAAAGATATACCTGATGCCAGGGGCTTCAGTGGAGAGCAAATGTTTTGAGAATGATGAGGGCAAGGACTGTACAAATGTGCTTTACATAATTGCTGTCTGTATGGGTTGTGATAAGAGTTGTATGAGCCCCCAATAAAATGGTTTAAAATATGTATATATAGGTGTCCTGATTGGGGGGAAATGGGCAACGGGCAAGAACAAGCGAGTCATCAAAGCTTTCGCGGATTGCCAAGACCAGAGAAGGTGGTCAGAAGGAGACACTGGCTTCTTCGTGCCAGGTCATCAAAACGGAAACGCATGCTAACACGGACAGGTACTGGCAACACCCACTGCTGGGGCGGTGGGATGGCCGGGCCGGCGAGCGAATGCTGTGGGCAGCTTTTCACTGAAGGGATCTGGAAACATGGACCAAAGGACACACTGCACCTGGCAGAACCACTGGCACAAGGACCTCTTGCAAGTGTTGACCAGCAAGGGGTCCCCTTGAGGACTGAGAGGCACCTGCCCCCCGCCGTGCTCCTTTCCCATCGGCTCCCCAGCGCTCAAGAGCAGGACACGGAACAAGGGAGCCCACCAAAGACCATGGGTGCGCTTGCATCATGCTGTTGACGTGTGTTGACGACGCCACCGGCCTGTTCTACGGACAAGCAAATCCGTGTTGGGAGAAGGACAGCCAGGGCTTCTTTCCAGACTCAAGGACGGCAAGACTCTCTCCCCCGCCCCACACCCCTATCCTTTGGATCCGCTGTCGGGAAAGACCAGGCCCTGGAACAGGACGTCACTCTGGGTCACACAGAAGTTAAGTGAGCACGAGGAAGGATGGACACAGTGGCTACAACAAAGGGTTCAACCATAGCAACCGATGGGAAGGTGACGCAGGACCAGCGCTGCTCCCTTCTGCTCGGCACCTGGCTGCTATGGGCCGGAACCAACCAGGTGGCACCTGTCGACAGCAACCCATAGTGCCTACATATATAAATATAGATATTTATGTATATAGTCAATGGGCTGTTTCATTTTTATGAAACAATCAGAGAAGTGTCTAAGATGTGGTCCAAAAATGTGCATCACAGTATCGTGGATAGCAGAAGAAAACTGTACACATATTTAGATGGCAGGCAGATGGTTAGGGACGTGGAGATAGATTGCAGATACAATTTGGGGGTCAAAGATGTGGGAGAGGTATGCTATCTCCTGGCCTAAAAAAGTGGTCCAAATGCTCACGCCTACACCAAACCACCGCCATCAAAACAATTCCCATGTGCGGAGACCCCACATAGTGGTTCTGAGACTGTAGCTCTTCATAGAGCAGACAGTCTCATCTTTTTCCCTTAGAGGGGCTGGGGGGTTTGAACCACCAACCTCGTGATTCAGAGCTCAATGCCTAACCCACAGTGCTCACAACACATTATTCAGGAGGTCACGGAATGGCACGTTGATCCCTCCTGATCAGAAAAGGGCAGTTCCTGGAGAAGGACATCATGCTTAGTAAGGGTCCTCACGGAGGGACGGCCCCGTGGCTGCCACCACGGGCTATCACGAAACAATGGCGTGGCCGCCGCAGGCCTGGGCGGTGTTTCTTTCCACCGCACAGCGGGTCAAGAGGAGTCAGAACGTGCCGGACGACATCTAGCACCACAGATGGCTCAAAACCCAAGTGGTCTAAATAAATGCGCCCCTGGAACCGGAAAAGGACAGTTGTGGACATCTAGGAAAGGAAAGAAAAAGCCCCAGAAAGGCAGGCGTTTCGTTGATATGAATGCATCAGGTCCGTTTCTGAGTTGGGACCAATGCTCTGTGGTTACGTCAACATAAGGAGAAGCTGGGGGATCTGCTGACAAGCCGGCTCTGTCTTCTCTTGGTGCACGCCTGGCACACCTGAGACAATGCCCAGAGAGAAACTGCACGAGCGAGAGAGGCGAAAGGATCAAGAAAACCCACCAAATGCCGCCTCCATGGGAAGAAATGAAGTGATCAGCGATTTTTAATTTTCTTTGTTATACTCTCCTCCGGCGTTCCCTAATTATTTCGGACCCTGGAGATATATGACTTCTCTAATCAGAAGGCACGACTCCCAGGTGATGCGTGGACCCCGGCTGGTCAAGCCCTTTCCCAGGAAGGCGGTCATTTCGCGAGAACTCACCTCGCCGCCCTGCAGGAAACTGCAGACGGCTCTCTCTGAGTTGCGGGAATGGGTATTCTGGGTGCGTGTCGGTGGGTAGCAATCCGTGGCTGGTGTCATAAAATATAATAATCATAATAATATGATTTATTCTCCTACTCCGAGATTTCCCCTATGGCCTCCTGCAAATGACCTTCCCCAACACCCACAATAATCGATCCTTAATCAAATATTCAAATGGGTGCTTCAAGGAAAGCCACAAGGGCTCGGCGACTCAGCTGGAAGATAAATAATATTTCTCTGCTTCTCTCCCACCCCCGCCATGCCCCCTCCCTGCTGCCTCCTGCTCCCCAAGCCGCCCCCCAAACCACCAGAGCCCCCCAACAACACCCCCCACTCCACTGCAGTCTTACAAATATCTTTTGGTTTTAAGAGTTCCCTGGGGAAGCCTGGTTCTAAATGAGGTGTAAAAATCTAAGCGCCACCAAAAAAAAAATGTGCGAGGTTGGAATCAATATTCTCTTCACAGCTGCATCGATTAACAACCATATTCTTCATTTATTAATTATGAAGGGGGATTTCAGAGCCGGCAGCTCCTGCTTTGATGGTAACATGGCGGTCTCTCCTCCCACCTGCCTCCCGCCAGCCGCCAACCCCTGCACTCCTGTGGCCTCTCTGTGTCCTGTCACCTCCCCGCGTGCCACCTCCCCAGGCCTGGGGTCTGTGGTACCCAAGATCCAGCATCCCTGCATCGTTGGGAAGGAGAGGAGGAAGGCGAGCATCCTTCCTCCACCTCCAGACCTGGCTTCCAATGTGCCTCCTGGCAAATTCTGCTGTTTCCCCGGCCAGCTGCTGTTCCCTTGTTTGCTTCCCTCTGTGTCTCTGACTAGAAGCTAAGCTCCTGGAAGGGGCCGGTCTTCTTTCCCCTGCTGTGTTTGTAACGCCTGGCCCACTGCTCCTCCAGCTGGAAGGGAGGGACGGGGTGGGAGGTGGGAAGGGGGCGCGGCTCTGGTCCTTGTTGTTAGTGGCTGTGGACTAAGTCCACTTCAGGGAGGGCCCAGAACCACAGAACATGTTGCCTGGTCAGGAGGCAGCCCCGCCACGAGGGCTGTAGATCCAGGGGTTTCCAGGCTTCTCCTGTTCGTCTCTCTTGGTTTGGATGCTCCCATGAACCCTGCACATCATCATAACAACACGTGGGAAATCCCCCGTCCGAAGGGAGGCTCCCTGGGTGAGAAACCGAACTCCAGCATCGTGCGCAGAGGCGAGGAGTCTATGCTTGAACCCCAAATGGCCCCATGAAGTGAGCTTGAACCAGGCTAAAATCCTGTGGACGGGCCCCCAGAGACGTCGGGAGGGCTGACTTGGGTGCCAGAAGGTCCTCTGCTCCCCACCTGTGTGGACGCTGTTTGTGTTCACTGGTAAAATGTCACCTTCAAATGAGGTGTTGGTTCACGACTGGGCTGAGCCTGGTTAGTCCAGGATATGTGTGTGTGTGTGTGTGTGTTCAGTCTTGGAACACATCCGCTCAAGAATCCAGTGAGACACAGCTGTATCCCCCGAGTACAGCAATGGGAGGGGTGAAAGATGATCCCTGAAACTGCTGTTGGTGGGTGAGTGGATGAGTGTACAGCTGGTGCTGGCATGCTAGGTGTGTGAGCAGGTAGCGAGCTGAGTGGACAGATGTGTAATGAGTGAGAGAGTGGATGGATGGGTGATGCATCAGCTGTTGGATGAATTGGTAGGTTGGTGAATGTATTGCTGGATGGATGAGTGGATGGATGGGGGATGGATGGGTGGACTGTGGATGAATGGATGAGTGAAAGGGTGGGTGGCTAAAAGGATAGATAACTGGATGGGCAGTGGGCAGGCAAATGGATGGATGGATGGATGGATGGATGGATGGATGGATGGATGGATGGATGGATAGGTAGATGGATGGGTGCAGAGACAAGTCACTGGATAATGGGTAGGTTGTTGGATGTACGGTTGGGTGTGATGGGTGACTAAATGGAGAATGAATAGAGAGTGGGATGGATTGGTAAATCAATAGCTGCATGGATGGATGGGTGATTAAAAGGGTAGATAAAAGGATGGATGGACAGATGGATGGATGGGTGGATGGATGATTAAAAGGATGGGTGGGTGAATGGGTGGATGGATGGATGGATGGAGAGACAAGTCACTGGGTGAAGGGGTAGATTGGTGAATGTATTGCTGGCTACATGGGTGAGTGTCTGAAGTGGGTGCGTTTCTTGGTGGAAGGCCTAGATGGGTGGATCGTGGGTGGGTGGGTGAGTGGGTCGGTAGATGGGGGCGGTTAAGGAACTCCCACCTGAGTGGGTTTCTGGAACCGGCTCCAGAGCACCTGAAGGCAAACCGTGTGCCTTTCATGCTTTCTGAAGCCCTGTCACAACCACGGCCCAGATAGGGCGGGTGGGATGAAGGTGAGAGGCAGGCCCATCAGCAGGGAGCTGGGAAGGGGGCGGGTTCCTCGAGGTGTCTCAAGCTGTGGATGGGACCTGGGACCAGGCGCAGTGCTTTGGGCCAGTAGCCAGGTTCTGTCCGAGGAGAAATTCGTGGTGGGCAAGGAGCCCCTGGCCCTTCTGGATTGTCTTGGAAGCAGCAGGGAGAAGATCTGAGAGACGCAAAGCCGGAACTTGGCTTCACCATCCGGGGGAAACTGAGGCCCATCTGTGTGGGGGAGGATCCTGTCGCCCTCCTCCCTGGTACCTTGAGGGTCCCCCTCCTTTCCTAGCCCTGCTAACACCTGAGGAGCCACCCCCCCTCCCCGTAGGCCCTGTGCCCCCACCCTCTGTCTACCGCGCACCTTGTCCGCTATTCTTGGGAGAAGAGGAGCCGAGGGGGGCGGGCCGAGGGGGGCGCCGCGGGGCCGCGGGAGCTGTCAGAGCGTCGGTCGCGGGGAGGGGGCTCCCCGCCCGAGGTCGATGGGAGCTGGGGGCCCAGGCCGCGGTTTATACTGAATCCACAGAAATCACCGAAGCCTGAAAAGTGCTCAATACGCCATCGATCGATCGCTCTCTGCTGATCGATTGGTGCCGCCGCTGCGGCGGTCCGCTTTGGAGCTGGGAGGGGGCGGGGCACGGCGGAGCCCCAACTCTGCCTGCCTGGGGAGGCCCTGGGAGAGAAGCCTTATATAATCTGGGGGTGCAGACTGGGGCTGCAGGGGGGAGCACGAGTGGAAGAGCCGCTCAGACTCACCCTGCTGACATCCCCCAGCCCCCAACGGAGACCTGGGGTCTGCAAATGCCTCCCAGAGGGGAGGGTTGAAGGGGGGGAGGCGGGGAGAAGGACGATGAGACCGTGGTCCACCCGCTGCCCTCCTGATGTGTGGCCTTGGGGAGGGGGTGTTCCAGGCTCTCTGTGCCTCAGGTGGAGCCGTTTACCCCCCAAAATACGGTCACCACCAGGGCCCTTGGGAGCCTGCCTGGCTTGGCTTGAGTGTTTTCCAACAGGCCCCTCGGCCCTGCCCCTGGGAGCTCTGGGATTTAGGGACTCCATTCTGTAGGCCCTGCCCCCCACCCCTGGCTTCTCTCGTCTGAGCTGGGGGCGAGGATTCCCAGCCTAGGGAAGAGCAGGCTGAGGGCCAGGGCCCTGCAGTGGTCAGGAGACAGACTTCCAGTTGGAAGGAGGGCATGGGGGACAGGCTTGCTCCTGTCTTTGGGACTTCTCCTGTAGGTAGCAGGGCAGGATCGTGGGGTTCCACTGAAGTGAAGCTGGCTGTTCCCCCAATATGTGTTGTCAATCCTGACCACGTCCCCCTTGGCAAAAGGGACGTGGTTAGACGGTGATCAGGTCGTACTGTTGTACGGTGTGCCTTACGGCGCTGAACGAGGAGCTGAAATTCGGCCTGTAGGTGGAAGAAGGGGTGGCCACACCAGGGGACCACCAAGGAATGGGGGAGGAGAAGCTGAAGACTGACCAGGATGGACGGGGGATGGGGGGTGGGGTGGGGGCCAGGAGAGAGGCCACCCACATCCCCCAACCCACTGCAGCCGATGGATTCCCACTATAGCTGTCAGTCTCAGCCAGAGAAGACAGACAGCCTCCTCTTTCATCCCTCAGCGCCGCTGCGGGGCTTGAACTGCAGGCCTTGCGGTTAGCAGCCCAGAGCCACCTGCCTCCTTGTGCCTTACTCAGACACCTCACTCAAGGCCCTGGGCTGGGCCTTGCGGGGAGGGGGCGGGGTGCCTCCACAGTGAGGTAATGGACCCCTGTTTGTTAAGACTGGGGTGTGTCAGCCCTCGCAAAGCTCGGAGCTCCCACTGCGGTCAGCCCGTTAGGATTCGTCCTGAGAAATCTGTGCCCCCTTGCGGGTCTCAGCCCGCCTGCCACCGCCCCCACAGCTCCGAAGTCACCACTCCCTGGTCTCCCCCAGATGACCCCACCCGTGCTGCCTCTCCCCTCTGCTAGTTCTCCCTAGCTCCCTACCACCGGCCCCACCCACCCACGCACCCCATCCTAATGCTGACATTACCCCACGCCCCACGACTGGTCCCACTGCCAGCCTACCCACATGCCTCTCAGCCTTTCCCCTGGAAGCTGTTTCTGCCTGGAGTCCAGTCAGTCCCCACCCCACACGTTCCTCATCAGACCCCTCCCTCTGTGCTCTTGAGATGCCCCCCACCCACCTCCCCCTTCTCCAGCTCGGCTCTGCCCTCCTAGTGCCAGGCCGGGATCACCGTGTGTGGGGGGGTGTCAGCCACCAGTTTTAAAATGAACCGGAGGGACCAAAGTGGAACAGAGGCTGGGGGGAAGGGGACAAGGGGTGGGCCCAAAGCCTCTAACAGTGGGGAACCTGAGACCCACCTGGGGGGGCAGTCCTGCCTCCTCAGCCCCCCTACATCATCCCACACTCTGAACATGACCCCCACCCTGGGACATCCCCAGGAAGAAATGAGGAGAGGAAAGGAGACCAGTACCCCCTCTTCCCTGGGGCTGCAGAGTCTCAGCCGGACCCCTGGGGCTCCCACCTGACCTCTGTGGGAGGGGGAGGGGTTTCCGTGCTCCCCACCCTCTCCCCAACAGTCAGGGAGTTCATCTCATCCCTGTGTGTCTCTGTCCTGCACCTCCATGATTAATGATGGAAGGAGATGGATTTCTTTGGAGAGGGCCGGGTGGGGCAAATGGGGAAGAGCAGCAGCTAGTTTGTGCTGCAGGAAGGCTGGGACCCCTGTGGGGAGGGACAGGTGAGGGGAGGGGTCGCTCTACAGCCTGGGACCCCGAGGGCGCCAACCCATGACCCAGACTTGGCCCTGGCAGCAGCCCCGCAGGGCAGGTGGGGACTGAGAGCTGGCCCCGCGTCCTGGAAACCAAAGGCTTTCATTGGGGACAAGACAATGTTTTCCTGCCCCCGTTTTACAGATGAGAAAACTGAGATGCCAGTCAGGGAAGTGACCTGCCCAAGGCCAGGCGGTGGCTGGGCTCCAAGTGAACACTCCTCTCCCCATCCTGTCCCCACCATCGCTTTATCTCACCTCCCTGCCACTGCCCCACTTCCTGTGCCCAGGACTGGAGCAGGCACAAACCTGGGGAGCAGAGGGCAGGATCTGCCTGCACCCCGACTGGCCAGGGCCTCCGTGCCACGCCGACCCACATCCCTGAAGTCCTACAAAGCCTGTGTGCATCTCCTAATTTGCACAACACCCTGCTTCCCTGTCACTAGGGCTGTGCTCGGTGCCTCCTGGGTGCTGGTGCCTCAGGTGGGGTCTTGAGGGCTCAGCCCCGTGGGGAGGGGTGCTTTTGGCCCTACCTGGACGTGAGAGCCTGAGGTGGGGGGCAGGCCTAAAGGTTCTGTTTGGGGCTGTAAGGATTGAAGTGTGCAGTCCTTCCCAGCCTTGTGTGTGTATGTGTGTGTCTTTGTGTACATATGTGTATTTCTGTGTGTGTACCTCTCTGCATGTGTATTTGTGTCTGTGTGTGCGTCTCTGTATGTGTGTGTATTTCTGTGTGTGTATCTCTCTGCATGTGTGTTTGTATCTGTGTGTGTATCTGTGTGTGTTTGTATCTGTGTGTGTATCTGTGTATGTGTGTGTGTGTTTGCATCTGTGTATGTGTGTGTATCTGTGTGTGTTTGTATCTGTGTATGTGTGTGTATCTCTGTGTATGTGTTTGTATCTCTGCGTGTGTATCTTTATGTATGTGTATTTCTGTGTATTTCTCTGTATGTGTGTTTCTGTGTGTGTGTCCATGTTTATCTCTGTATGTGTGTGTGTGCTTGTATCTGTGTGTGTATCTGTGTGTATCTGTGTGTATCTGTGTATGTGTATGTTTGTGTGTGTGTATCTCTGTGTGTGTATCTGTGTGTGTATCTCTGTGTATCTGTGTGTGTGTTTGCATCTGTATGTGTGTGTTTGTATCTGTGTATGTGTGTGTATCTGTGTGTGTTTGTATCTGTGTATGTGTGTGT
>NW_022111359.1:2012809-2013913 GCF_000313985.2 Echinops telfairi | reverse complement strand
TGTGTGTGTTTGTATCTGTGTATGTGTGTGTATCTGTGTGTGTTTGTATCTGTGTATGTGTGTGTGTCTCTGTGTGTGTGTTTGTATCTTTTTTTTTTTCCGCCATCCATTTTCAGGGCTAGTTGATTCGGCAGGTGAGTTGTTACACACTCCTTAGCGGGTTCCGACTTCCATGGCCACCGTCCTGCTGTCTATATCAACCAACACCTTTTCTGGGGTCTGATGAGCGTCGGCATCGGGCGCCTTGCATGTGTATCTTTATGTATGTGTATTTCTGTATATCTCTCTGTATGTGTTTCTGTGTGTGTGTGTGTATCTCTGGTTGTGTGTGTGTATCTCTATGTGTGTGTGTGTATCTCTGTGTATCTGTGTGTGTGTGTATCTGTGTGTGTGTGTGTGTATCTCTGGGTGTGTGTGTGTGTGTGTGTGCTGAAACCCTCACTCCAAACCAAAAACCAAACTCCTTGTTGTCGAGTCGATGCTGACTCACAGTGACCCCGTGGGCCAGGGTAGAGCTGCCCTTCTGCTGACCTTGCGGATCTCCCAACCACGCAGCCTCTGGAGCTCCTGCTCCCGTTCCAGCGGCTGGGAAAGGTTTTCTCCTGAAACATCAGCTCCACACTGGGCTGCTCACCATCAAGTCGGGAGTTTGAAACCAGCTGCAGTGCTGTGAGAGCAAGACGAGGCTGCTGCTCCTGTAAAGCATGACCGTCTCAGAAGCCCACAAGGACAGGTTTCCTCTGTCCCACAGGGCTGCTATGAGTTGGCATCGATTGGATGGCAGGGAGCAAGCTTTTCTCATACGAGGGAAAAACACACACAGAGGGCAGAGATGCCAGGTATGGGCCATTGCCACCCAGGGTGGCCAGCGGTCACTAAGAAGCAGGATCGAGGCCACAGAAGGCTTCTACGTGGGCCAGACCCAGAGACAGTGTGAGACACTGAGCTCTGTCCCTTAAAGGGTTCCTTGTGTTGTGTGTGCCAGTGTGGCCCTAGGAAGCTAAGGCCACCACGTGTCTGTCTGTCCATCTGTGGTACTGCCATGGCCCGTGTGCTGCTCTGATGCTGTAAGCTGGGTCACTGGCGGTTCAAATGCTGGCGGGG
>NW_022111359.1:2007417-2011674 GCF_000313985.2 Echinops telfairi | reverse complement strand
GTTGAAGACGTTCCTGAGACAGCACAAGAGGAGTTCATCGAACTTCTTATCAGCGATGCAGCGAGAACGGATGTCTCTACAATGCCAGGTACAAAATCCTGGATCACGTGTTTGCAGTCATGTCCTGTTCTGTCTGAGACTGTGTTGCGCCTTCTTCTTCCATTTCCAACAGCACATCTTTGTGAAACAGGTGTTTCCAGCTTGCTGGTTTTCAAGTCTAAATACAGAAGTAGACTTGTAGAAGATGATCTTCGTGGTGCTCTTGAAAGACGGCCCCGAGCATTTCTGATCTGGTGAGAAAGAAGCTATCTCAACCTTCACACTGACGATGGATTTTTACCCATACTGTCGCCAAATGTAGCAGTGTAGTTTACTGCTGTAATATGAAGACTGTTACCCGTGCTACACCACGCTTCAAGACAAAACTTCATTTATTTGTCATTAGAAATAAATATTTCACAATATAGAATGACATACTGTTTTTGTGATTCATCGCGATCCTTTAATGATGTTCAATTTATAACAATGAAAATACATCCTGCCTATCAGATATTTACACGATGATTCATCGCAGTAGCAAAATGACAGTAATGAAGTAGCAACGGAAATTATGTTCTGGTTGAGGGTCCCCACACATGAGGAGCTGCAGGAAAGGGTCCGGCATGAGGCAGGTGGAGAGCCGCCGGTCTTGGAAGTAGTGTGGCCAGAATGTCCCTGAGAAGCAAAGATGGCGAGACTGTGTCTCACGTCAGGAGAGAGCAGTCCCTGGAGAAGGGCCTCGTGCTCGGTCCAGTGCAGGGGCAGCGCACAGGGGCGAGACCCTCAGCAAAAACGAGGGGCGTGGCGGCTGCCGCCACAGGCATCCATATAAAAACCGTCGGGAGGATGGCGCAGGGCTGAGCGGAGTCCAGTCCGGGGACACATCTGGTTGCTGTGAATCGGAGCCCACGGGACGGGTGGGCACCTAACAACAGAAGGAAGCCCTGGTGGCAGAGGGTTATGCATTGGGCTGCTCAGCGCAAGGTCTGAAGTTTGAAACCACCAGCCGATCGGCAGGAGAAGGACGGCTCTCTGCTCTGGTCAATAGTTGAGGTCCCGGAAACTCACAGGGGCGGCTCTGCCTTGTGGAACCTGTAGGGTCGCTCCAAGTCGGCCTGGGCGCCACGGCAGTGAGCTAGATTTTGGATTGCCAAGCACAAAAGACGCTGAGATGGTGGCCCGGGGAGGGAGGGAGGGAGCAGAATTTGGAAACAGCGAGGCACGATTTGGTCCCACTTTGAGGATGTAACTAACGCCCCTGAGTGGTACCTCGACAACTGCCAAATGGCCGGTTTTAGGCGATGCATCTTTTATCACAAGAAATTTAAGAAGAAAAAACAACATCAGGCTAAGGATGAAGCCGCCTGTCCCCAGTCCTGGGGTCTGGGTTTCGGTGATGTCTCTCTGTGAGGAAGGGGGGTAAACGTGTCCAGTTTTAGATGTGAATTGCAGGCGCGTCCTGGGACTACTAAACAGTAAGGTCAGGGGTTCGAGGCCCACAGCTGTGCCTGCAGGAAGCCTGCTCTCACGAAGGTTTACAGGCTCAGAAACCTGCACGGGGTGGGCCGAGATGGCACTTAGTGGGCTCAGTTCCATTCAAGGAGCCTTGGTGGCACGGTGGCTACAGCTTTGGGCTGCTAACCACAAGGTCAGTAGTTCCAACCCACCAGCCGCCCCACAGGAGAAACATGAGTCTCTCTGCTCCCGTAAAGATCGACACAGACTGGTTCCATCTGCCCTAAAGGACTGACTGCGGAGATTGATAAAACGTGCCTGGTGGTGGTGCCCACAGGCTACCTCTCAGCTAGCTGTTCCCAGAAGGTGTGAGTGACCCACCCCCCCAAGAGACCTTGGAAGAAAGGTCTGTTGATGCAAATCTAAAATAAAACAGCCCCTGAGAACCCTGGGAAGCCCAGCTCAGCTCCATCGAGCGCACGTGGAATTTCCAAGACTGTAGATCTTCACAGGAGCCGACAGCCTCATCTTTCTCCTGTGGGGCAGCTGGTGGGTTCGAACTACAGGCCTTGTCGTCAGCACCACCCGAGGTTGCTGGGAGTGGGAGCCAGGTCAGAGGCACACGCTACACACAGTAGTTTATGGGGATTGTGTCAGTCTGGGTGGACTAGGGAAACAGATTCATAGACATTCATTGGCGTATAAAAAGGAGCTTCATATATAAGAGCAGTTATATATTGAGAAAACATCCCAGCCCAGTCCAGATCAAGTCAATCAGTCTGATATTGGCCCATACATCCAATCCCAGTCTATACATTCCTCTTCAGAATCACACAACACAAGCAGTGATGCTGAATGCAGGAAGATCACAGGCCAGTGGGTGGAAAGGCTTGTGGATCCAGTGGTGGTGGAAGCATCTCAGCGCTGTTGTGGGTCTCCACGTAGCTCCTCCATCTCCAGGGCTCTAGCGTAGCTCCATGTGACTTGTCATCAGGATTACAAATCAGAGCGCATCTCCTGCCTCCAGGGAGGAAGACAGGAGTTCCCAGAATCCTCAGGAAAAGGCCATGCCCACACCGAGGCCTCATTGGCTATGGCTTGATTGACAGGCTAGACTCCACCGCTGAGCAAGTTGACAGGAGATTATGTAACTGCTACAGGGATAAACTGCCCCATGCCAGCTGTTTTAGAAAACCCAAGAGCTCATCCATGCAAAGCACTTCACACAGTGCCCCAAGCAAGCAAGCCCACTGCCACCCAGTCCTACTGACCCACAGCAAACCCTGCAGGATGGAGGAGAACTGCTTCCTGGGCTTCTGGGACTTGAAGAACGGAGCAGTCAGCCTGGCTTCTCTCCCTCAGAGCTGCGGGTGGGTTCGAACCACCGACCTGGTGGTTCTGAGCTCAACGCTCACCCCACCGCCATTACGGAAGAAGACGGGCCCCTGTGGGTCTCTGGGCAGTGACCTCCCCTCTCTGGGCCTCTTGGTCAGCATCAGAGGACTCATGAGGCTTCCTCAATCCTCCCTACTGCCCTTTACACCACGTTACAAAACCAGGTCCCTGTCTCCCATAGGCCTGAGCCCTCAGAGGGAGACATTGATCTGAGGGGTTATCGGAGGAGGGAAAGTAACACTGAAAAGGACTAGGATTCTCATGTGACTTAGGAGTTGTTTTCCACAAAACGCTTCTTCGTAATAAGCATCTGTGACCACCTTGTGTCCTTTGAGTCAATCTATGAAGCGGCCCCTTTGACTCCCCAAGGACAGTCACCATACACTTCTGGGCCGACCTCACTGGCCCCAGCTGGCGCCCTTCTTCCAAACCCACTGTGTTACCCGGACCGTTTGGGGAAGACAGCCTGATGAACACACGGTGAGTTTCAGGACAGAAAGCATGACCCACGCCGTCCACAGGTCTCAGGGACAACCGCCCAAGCTCACCACCCTGGGGCTCCTTGTGGGCAGGGCAGCACCACCCCTGTGGGTTTCTGACACTGTAAATCTTCCGGGGTGGAGAAAGCGGCATCTTTCTCTTACAGAGCGGCTGGTGGTTTTGAACTGCTGCCTTATGGCTCTAGCAGCCTAATGTGTAACCACTAGGCCACTGGGATCCTGAGATCCAAATTTCATTTTGTGCCTTATAAACCTGTGCATCTATAGCGGTGGGAGTGGTGGGGGGGCACAGCCACCATATAGCCAAATCCCTTGCTAAGCAGGGAGTCAGCTCTGACTGGTGATGACCCCATAAGGGCTGGAATTGTACTCAGTAGGGTTTTCCTAACAGGTTGGTGGTTCAAACCCCCAAGTGGGTTTGAGAGACCTGGCCACCCACAGCTTAGGGGACAGTAGAGGTGTGGGCAGAGAGCTGCTGTAGGCAGCTTCCAGCAACATTAACAACCATCGTGTTGTGGGATTGCCAGGCCTCTACTGTGCGATGCCACTGGGGCTCTCCAGGCAGGATAGTGAAAGCAAACGGTCTGCGACACCTGGAGGTGTGGGTGTGGGGCGTCACCCCACACAGGAGGTGAGACCGTCCTGGGTCAGAGAGCAGGACTCTGCAGGGCGCTCTGCTCCTGAGCGGCGAGGACAGAAGTGGACCCGGACCCTCCCTGTGCGGAAGGACCCCGCCAGCCCTGTCTACTGTTCTTATTACTGAGCGGAAGGGGTTCAGGTGGTGGGGCATCCGGACCCTCCTTCCATCCACCCCACCCCCAACCCAGTCCTGCTAGAGTTTATTAAGCGCCTCCGGCCGCGGCGATCA
>NW_022111359.1:1996505-2006830 GCF_000313985.2 Echinops telfairi | reverse complement strand
CACCAGGGCACCTGGTCTGGGAACTTTATTGAGCCGCCACCCTGGGCCGACTGGTCCCTCTCCCCGGGCAGGGGGAAACTGAGGCTCAAAAGGCGAAGCGGCTAGCTCAGGTACCGGGATGTCAGCGCATCCTCCGATGACACCCAGACCTTCCCAGTCCTTGTCCTGCCTGCAGCCGGACGCTTGCTGCCTACACCCGAACGCCCGTCGGTCTGTCCGTCGGGGACGGGCAGTGGCTTACATTAAAATGTACTGTAGGCACTGCAGAATCCCGAAGGGATGCCGGCCTTCTCTCCCAAATGACCCGCCCGCCGAGGGGAAGGCCCGACCCAGCAGAAGAGACTGCAGGGGGCAAAAGGGGAATTTAAAAGGGGGGGAGGGGGCGTCCAGGGCAAGGCTGATCCATCCGATCTGGCTTTGTAAGGAAGCAAACCCCCAAGTCCCCCAACAACTAATTGGGTTTGTTAAAACGAACTACTGGGTTCTGTCCCGGGAAGATTGATTGTGCGAACCTTGCTGTCGGTGGCCGTCCAGTCGATTCCAATTCAGTAGCAACCCAGGTGACAGACTGGAGCCGCCGCGGGCTCTCTCAGCAGGGTGGGGTGGGGGCAGGGCTTCTGCCCCAGAGCTGCTAGGGGGACTCACACTGCCAGCTCTCTGGCCGCTGCGCCACCGGGATTCCTCGTCGCCGCCAGGACAGAGGCGACATTGGCAAGGGGCCCGGCTCCCCGTGTGGGATCACCCACCGCGGTCAGTCTTTGAGGGAGAAAAGCCGGAGAGAATAGTTGGATACAACCTTGATCCGTGGGGGGTTGCTTGTTTTATAAGTCGGGTGCCCAGCCCAGGGCTTAGAGAGTTATTGAAATGACCGCAGTGAATCACACACATGCACACTCACTGACACACGTACACACTCACGTGCACACTCGTACACCTCACTCTCACACACACATTCACAGTCACACTCATATACTCACACATACACACACCCAGTTACACACATGCACACCTAGTCACGCACAGTCACACTCTGTCACACTGTCTCACACACACACACTTCCATTCTCACAGTCACACACATGCACACTCACGTGGTCACACACGCACACAGTCACTGTCACACTGTCACACACTCACACACACTTTCATTCTCACAGTCACACGCAAGCACACAGTCACACACATGCACACTCACATGGTCACACATGCACATTCAGTCACAGTCACACTCAGTCACACACATGAACATGTTATTTGTTTCTTCGTCTGTGTGAGAGGGGCCTGTTTGTCACTACAGGATCCAAATCCATTTCCGTTTGAATTTTCCTGTTTGTTTTTTTCCAGCCAAGCAGACCACTGCTTACGTTTGAGGGATACGCACGCGGAGGGGTTCTTTGTTTCTGCTTATAAAGAAACACACTAACACACGGTGTACATTCACACAGCCCATCTCAAGACGTGAAACCAACAGCCCTACCCTGCTAACCCCACGTAGGTGATTCTCCCTCCATCCTCCCTCCCCGGCCGAGCCGGCCTCCCCTGTCGCCGGCCTCCCTCTGCGAACTCCTCCCACTCTGGTCCAGTGGTCTGTGAACCTTGGTCAGTTTATAGACAAGCAGAGGGCAGTTCTGCGGCCACTGGAAGGGAGCGCGACAGGACCAACAGCTGGCCCAGCCCGGCCAGCTGTGCTCACTCTGCTCGGTGCCCCCTCACCCCACTCCGACTCTTTTCAGAACCATGTTCTTCTCTTCAACCCCGCCCCCCCACCACCACCTGTGCTCAAAGGGCTCCACCCACATGCGCCTCCGTGGTCCAGGAAGGGAGCACCGAGCACAGCACGGCTCCAGCAGGCTGTTTCTGGAAGCAGTGATGGATCCCGTGTGCATTGTCGCCTGGTTATTGAGTGGGGAGCGGAGGGAGAGGGGCTGGCCAGCACGTGTGCACGGCGAGAAAGTGGGATTTATCGAAAGGTGAGTTACTTTGAAAATGGCGGCACGCATTTTTCATGTCTTACTGGACACATGGTGACCATGAAAGACTGTGCATGTGCGTGAGTGTGAGTTTGTGCTTGGGTGAGTGTGCATCAGGGGTGTGTGTGACTGTGCACAAGTGTGTAAGTATGCAGCATGGGGTGTGAGTGTACGCATGTGGGTGAGTGCAGGAGGGTGTGTGTGTGTGTGCAAGCAAGTGTATTTGTGGCCGTGGGTGGGACCCTGGACATGCGTGTGCATGTGAAAGAGTGTGTGGTGGGTGCATGTGTGTGAGTGTGAGCAAGCATATAAGTGGTTGTCTGGACGTGTGAGTGGGAGGAAAGGGCCTAAGGCTCTCCAGTGTAGGTGATGTAGCGTGTGCTGAAGTGCGTGTATGTGTGCCTGAGTGTGAGTGTGTGAGCCTGTGTGGAGTACAGATATGTGAGTGTGTGCGCACATGTGTTCCTCATGCATGTGCACCAGGGTGCATGTGAGTGTGCGTGAGTGTGCGTGTGGTTCCACGTGAGTGGGTGTGAGTGTGCAAACAAGGACTGTGGTGGAGCTGTCGGCTGATGACCAGAGGTCAGCAGTGAGTCCGCAGTGGCTCGTGGGGCGTCAGCTGTGGCTATCTAAAGAGTCACCGAATGGGAGCCCCACACCCCCAACTCCAAGGCAGTTCTCCTTTGTGCTGTGAGGTCGCTGTGGGTCAGAATCCCTTCGTGGTGGTGGGCGTTGGGGTTGCCATGAGTGTGTGGATGGAGAAAGGTCTGGGATCTTCTCCCACAGAACCTTCAGCCTAGGGCACCACCCGAGGGGGACGTCCCGCCCCATCACACGGGGTCCCTGTGACCAGAATCTGGACAGTGACGCCCAGCAACAGCAAGTGTGTATGAGCTAGTGCGTGTGTGATGTTCCTGGATGTGCACAAGTGTGCATTTACAATGTTACTGTGAGTGTGTGTGTGTGTTGTGAGCATATGCGTGTGATGTTCGTGGAGATGCACAAGTGTGCATTCAAAATGTTACTGAGTGTGTGTTGTAAATATGTGTGTGCTGTTTATAGGTGTGTGTGTAAGTGTGCATTCACAATGTTACTGAGTGTGTTGTGTGTGTGTGTGTGAGAGAGAGAGGGCAAAGGAAGTGCGTGTGTGTGCATGAACATGTGTGTGTGTGCCGTGTGTGTGCGCGTGTGCACCTCGTGAGCGTGTGCAGGAGGGTTTCTTGAAGGCATGGACCTGCACCCCTGATGATCCCCCATGTCCCTTTACCCATCCTTTTCCTCTCTCACTGAAGCTCAGCTCCCAAGCTCCTGGCCTCCTGCTATTCCTGTCACAGCAACATCAGTCCATCCCATGACCCTGATTATCCCTCCTCATCTCAGGCCCCCCTTCCAGGGCCATCTCCTTCAGAGTCCTACCAGAGAGACCAGCCCAGGCCTGGTCCCCAACATCAGCACGCCAGACCTCACCTGGGGAGGGCGTGTCACCAATGAGTTCGATGCTTGCACTCACACAGTTGTTGGGCGTGTGCTGGCCTCACTGGGGAGCTCCCGGATCAGGAGCCTGTCTGCCCTGTACACTCACTGATCACTAACCAGCATGGCCGGGTCCCAAGGACCAGGTCCTTACCTAAAAACTAAGGCTGTTTGAAAATGGAGGATGATTAGACCATTGTAGAACTACCAAAGCACATCATTATTATACAACTAACTACCAAAGCACATCCCTGCAAAACAACCACATTTCATCAGTGCATAACTGCCAAATCACACCACTACATAGCCACCAGCTCACTCCATCCCATAACTGCCAGGTCACACCATCGCATAACTGCCAAGCCACTGAGCACCAAGACCTTCACAGCCACCATTACTCTCACCTGGCACCTTGGCACGGTGCTGTCAAATATAAGTGGTTAATGTGCAAAATGGCCAGATTGTAGAGTTTTACTGATTGGCACTGGAGAGGCTGTGGTGCCCTCAGGACACCTCCCTCCAAAGCTGGTGGGGCTATACGTGAGTCCGGCCACTGCGGAAGCACCATAGCGCCCCTCAAATGCCTGGGAACAGAACGTCCATGAGACCCCGAAGTACCTATGTGTTCTATAAGAGGAGAGTGCCAGCCAGTGAGCAGTTGCTGTGTGTCTCGGGCCCTGGGGCCCAGGAGAGGGGAGCCTGACACGTCGTGAGGGACTGCGGGGTGCCAGCCTCATGTGTGAGGACCCAGCACAGGTAGACGCTCACTATGTGGACATGCTTCCCCAGATGTCGATTCCCCAGGCCTGGCACATGACCCCAATGGACACAGCCAGGCACGTGGGTCTCTGAAGCCAGCTCTTCACCCAGCAGCTTTATTAGCCCCTTCAAAGGACCCCCTGGTGGATGGCCCTGCTTAGGTACCCTTGCCTCTCCAAGGCCCTTGCCCCGTCTCCACTTACCAGCAGGGGCGGGGGCCAGGGCTCCTCTACAGCCACGTCTCAGACTTGGCTGGTCTTCCTTCATCCTGTCCAACTGTCTCGGGTGTAGGAGGCCATGCAGAAGACCATGGCTGGAGTCCGGCGCACCTTGCTCCTCTTTGCTCTACACAAAAACCAGAAATAACTACATGTCCAAAATAGGATGCTTCAAAACCCACGGTTATTGAGTCTATATCTGACTGATAACAACCCAGTCGCACAGGGTAGAACTGCCCCGCTGGGTGACCCAGGTTGTAACTCTAGATGGAAGCTTCTTCCTTCTCCTGTGGGGCGACTGGTGAGTTTCAACCACTGACCTTGTGGTTGGCCTCTAGATGCTTAACCTGCTGTGACACCAGGCCCCCTTAATAGGACCCTCCCTAAATCCATGTCAGACGGTCAGCCCGTGGAAAACTGTGCACAAGCAGGAGTGGCTCTCCATGTTGTGCCTGGGTGTCCCTGAGTGGTGTATTCAGTCATTTAAAATAAATGAACTATCAAAAGACCCAGACCCCAAACAACCCTCACCTCAAAACAAAACCAACCCCACCGCCATCAGGTCATTCTTGACCCCAGATAGGGCTTCAGAGGTTGAGGTATTCGGTCATTCACCGAAGGTGACACGCAGGTGGTCAACACACACAAAGAACAGCTCACGGGCACTAGCCATCGGGAGATGAGATGAGGCAATGGTGAGATGCCACCGCACACCGACACGGCAGCCGAGTTCAATGTGATGGAAAACGATTGGCACTGGAGAGGCTGTGGTGCCCTCAGGACACCTCCCTCCAAAGCTGGTGGGGCTATATGTGAGTCCGGCCACTGCGGAAGCACCACAGCGCCCCTCAAATGCCTGGGAACAGAACGTCCATGAGACCCCGAAGTACCTCTGTTAAGGAAGGAAGAGCCTGTGTTCGTCCAGATCAACTAGAGAAACAGATCCAGAGACACACATAGATCTGGAAGAGCGAGCTTTATATGAAGGGTCATTGTAGATAAAGAAAACATCCCAGCCCAGTCCACATCAAGTCCATGAGTCGATATCAGCCCATAGGTCCGATACCAGTCTGTAAATTGTTCTTCAGACTCATGCAATGACATCAAAGGCAGGAAGATCACAGGCCGGTGAGTGGAAAGTCTTGTGGATCCAGTGGCTGTGGAAGCATCTCAGCGCTCGCTTGGGTCTCCATGTGGCTCCTCCAGCTCCAGGGCTCAGGCTCCATCAGCGTAGCTCCATGTGGCTTCTCAGCAGGAATGTCTCTCAGAGAGACAAAGCAGAGATTCTGTGTGTATCTGAGCCCCCCCACCCAGTAAGTTATTTATCTCTGTGGCGCCTCCCAAATGAGGACATCAAGCTGCAACCTCTACCGCTCTGCAGGTTGACACCAGATTATGTAAGTACCATAAGCCCTACCACCAATGTGTGCCTTCCCATGCTCAGTGCATGCTCGTCTGACCACAGAGACACGATAGCCAGGAAGAAGATGCCAACCACCTACATGCCCATCAGTAGAGGAATGAAAAAGAAACCCTGGACCCGCGCACGATGGAATACTATGGAACGCCGCAGGAGAGCGGCTCAGCCATGAAGCAATTGGTGACGCGGATGGGCCTGAAGGACATCAAGCTGAGGGGAAACACAATCACACAAGGACAACTATGATCCGAGACCACGGTTATACAAGAGAAGGAATCAAGACAAAGGCTTTGCAGCAAAGGGAACAGACTGTGGAGATGGCTCGGTGTGGGGACGACCCGGGCGGGAAGAGAAGGCAGAGGGCTGGACAGTTGAAGGGTGTGAACTGGCCAGAAATGGAAGAGAGTCATCCGCCAGACGGAGAAGAAGAGTTTGCACTGAGAACAGAGTTGATGATATGAAACATCAACCCCCACCTAGTTTACAACTTAAAAACTAAAAGGAATAAAAGAGAAAGAAAAAAGTAAATGAGTCATCCAAAGACCAAAACCCAAACACCAAAAAAGCCCACTGCCATCAAGTTGACTGGGACTCATATGGGTCCTTTTTAGGGGTTGGGGGATTGTTGACCTTTATAAGAGCAGATTGTTGACCTCTGCTTTCTCCCAGGGAACAGCTGGTGGTTTTGAACTGCTGGCCTTGCAGTTAGCAGTCCAGTGCCTAGCCCATACAAGATAGGGAAATAAAAAGAGACCAGGCTTACTTATCAGATAGAGATTGGTGAGCCCCCCCTAGACACCCTTCACATCTGAGAATGAACTCCCCCTCAGGCTCACTTTTCAGCCGAGAACACGAGACAGAAGTATCAGGGAACAGTTGAGTAGAGAGATGCACACACACACACAAGACTAACCAACCGTTTGCGATCAAAGGGGCAGCACTGACCTGAGGACAAAGTCCAGAAGGGTTAGGAAAGAAGGAGGAATGGAAACAGGAAAGACCGGGAGGAAGTGGGATAAAGGATGGTGCATTGTGGGTAGCATAATCATTGGCATGACACAAAAGTGCATCTGAATCACCCAAGAGATCTGTCAGCCTTCACCCAATTCCCAATGAAAGTTAAAATAAAAACAGACAGACAGACCTGGAGGACCCTTGAATGCCTGTTGCTAAGTGAAAGAGGGTCTGGGCTATGAGGTCCCAACTGTAGGGAAAAAGCAAAACGAGGGTGAAAAGAGCGGTGGTTGTCTGGGGAAAGGGAGGGCCGGCTAGGTGGGCCACCGGGCATTTTAGGGCAATGGAAACACTCTGTGTGGCACGCACTGAGGTGCACTTGGCCTTGCGCATTTGTCAAAACCCATAGCACTGTACCACACAGAGCAGGGACTCTACCATAAACCCCGGGCCTTCATCCATAACAAGGTGTTGTTGCTAGTCTGTTAAAGGCAATGCAGCAACTCTCTTGTGGTTGGTGTAGGTGCCACAGAGCGGGATCTGACCCACAGACCCTGTCAACCCTGGACCTCAGTTAGACAGCGTGTCGAATCGGTGGTGTTAGATGCCATCGAGTTGGTGCTGACCCAAAGGAGCCCTCTGCCCCACAGAGCGAAACCCTGCCTGGTCCGGCGCCATCCTCACAACCACGTCCGTGCTTGAGGTTGCAGCCACGGTGTCCATCTGTCTTATTGAGGGTCTCCCTCGCTTTTGCTGTCCCTCTCCTTTACTGAGCGTGATGTACCCAGGCCAGACTTCCATTGATGGCAGTGTATCCACTCTTACTGCCACGGACTCCCACAGCCATCTGATGACCTCAGTTAATGGCAGCAAGTCCACACTAGACCTTGGCTCAAAACAATGTATCAATCCTAGACCTCAGTTAATACAATGTATCAGCTCTAGATTGCAATTTAGAACAATGTATCGGCTATATAACTCAAAAGAAAGACTATGTATCAACTCTGTCTTGGTTAAGAATTATGTATCAACTGTAGAACTCAGTTAATAACAATGTATCAGCTCTCTGCCATCAAATAGATGATGACTCATAGTTTAGAGCTCAGTTAATAATAATGTATCCCAGGAGGGTAAGGGGAAGGTAGAGGGAGAAAGAGGGAGCCGATCACAATGATCTACCTATAGGCCCTTTCCAGGGGGATAGACAACAGAAAAGTGCGTAAAGAGAGACATTGGCCAGTGTAAGACATGAAAAAAAATCTATAAATTATCAAGGGTTCATGAGGGAGGGATGGAGGGGTAAAATGAGGAGCTGTTACCAAGGGTTCAAGTAGAAAGAAAATGTTTTGAAAAGGATGATGGCAACAAATGTACAAATGTGCTAGACACAATGGATGGATGGATTGTGATAAGAGTTGTACGAGCCCCCAATAAAACGATTTATTAAAATTAAAAAGAAAGAATCAGGAAAAAAATGTATCAACTCTGAACTTTATTTAACAACCATGTACTGATCCTTGGGCTCTTGTTAGTAATAACACATCAACTAAATTCCTGCTAGTAACAACGTGTGGATGCTGTTATTGTTGTTAGCTGCCTTCTCAAGGGCTGGAGGGTCCAGTCCACCCAGATACCTGGTGTGTCCAGTTACATGAGCTCCTGTCAACATTCGAAGGGGT
Source organism: Echinops telfairi (assembly GCF_000313985.2). Classification (NCBI taxonomy): domain Eukaryota; kingdom Metazoa; phylum Chordata; class Mammalia; order Afrosoricida; family Tenrecidae; genus Echinops; species Echinops telfairi. The sequence continues at coordinate 1,998,357 of NW_022111359.1, read as the reverse complement.
GTAGTCTAGCCTGTCAATCGGGTCACAGCTTGAGGACCTCGTTTGGAGGCTCTAGGGAGATAAATAGCTGACTGGAGGCCAGACACTGACATCCTCTCTCTCTCTCTCTCTCTCTCTCTCTCTGCTTGTCTCCCTGCAAGACATTCCTGTTGACAAGCCACATGGAGCAATGCTGATGGAGCCAGAGCCCTGGAGCTGGAGGAGCCACGTGGTGACCCATGCAAGCCCTGAGCTGCTTCCACCACCACTGGATCCACAAGACTTCCCACCCACTGGCCTGTAATTGTCCTGCATTCAGCATCATTGCATGTGCTCCATGAGTCTGAAGAGGAATTAAAGACTGCTATCAGACATATGGGCTAATATCAAACTTATGGACTTGATCTGGACTGGACTGGGATAGTTTTCTCAATATACAATTGTTCTTTTAAATAAAGTTCTTTCTTGTACACATATGAGTGCCTATGAATTTGTTTCTCTAGTCTTGCCCCTGGGAAGAAAGGCCTGGTGACCTGCTTCCCAGTCTTCAGTCAATGAAATCCTATGGCTCACATGTCTACTCTGACATCCACGGGGCTGCCATGAGTCAGAAATGTATCTTTCCCATGCAGATATGACCTGCTCGAAACCAGATGGAAACGTCACTAAAAATACTGAGGTCTCTTTTCAACTCCCTTTCCTGAAGCTGTGGCCTCTTTGGATGGCTCTGTCTCCTCCTTGGGACTCAGGTCCCCCTCCCATCGTGATGCCTGCTGGTGGCCTCTGGCGGGCTCTGAGTGGAAAGAAGGGGGAATCGTTCTCACCTATCCCCCTTGCGCCTCTGTTCCCTTCTGTCAAACAGAGTCATCAGATTGTCCGGACAACACAGTCCTCAGTCCCTGCCCCGGGCCTCCCTCTCTCTTCCCACATCTCGAGGGAGCAGCCAGCGGCCTTGGCTCAGCTAGCCTCTCTCCCTTCTCGGCCTCCCACCCTCCAAGCTTTTGCAAAGGCCCTTCCCACTGCCTGGAATGCTGCTCCCAGTCTGCTCAATCACTTCCCGCTCTGCCCACAGCTTGCGCTGGCACCCCGACCCCTCAGGGAAGCTCCCCCTGGCCCCCAGAGCCCTCTTCTTTCCAACTTGGCGGCACAGCCGGCCACCCGCAGCCTGACTATGCACTCGCGGCCCCTCTGTCCCCCACGCACGTGCGCACACAGTAGGGGCGCGCAGGGACCAGGGACCGCTGGGATCCCGAGGAACCCACTGGCCTCAGCCGGGCGGCCTCTCTGGCAGTTATTAGCCGCCCCCCCTAACCGGGAGCGGGTAGTCGAGGCGCCTTCAAGGGTTAGCACCGCCGCCTTCTCTTCTCGGCTGCCGGGGGCGGGGGTGGGGGGCGTCCACCCACCTAAGCGAGACTCGAGCAGCCCATTAAGCGATTTTTTTCCCCTCCACTTACAGCTCGCGAGGCATCGACAAGAATACTCCCTGTCTGACAAGGTACTGCCCTTGGAAGAGCGATCACGGCCGCCTCCAAGAAATATTCCCTCTCGGCGGCTCCACGCCCCCTCCCCGTCTCCCAGCCCTCCGCTCCGCGCTGCCCCCTCCCCGAACCAGCCCAGCTCGCTTGCTCCCTCCCTAGGCTGCCTCGCGCCCCCACCCACCCACCACCACCTTGCGCCTTTCAAAGGGAGCTAGTCTGAGCTTCATGAGTGGGGAGAGGGGGTGGGGGAAGGTGGAGAGCCAGCCAGGCCCCCCGCCCCCCACAAACACACCTGTCCAAGTTCTAATGGGGTTACCTCCCCCAGAAAGCCTGGCTGGGATAAGTCTGAGAGCTAGGCTTCTCTTCCTTGAGCCGGGCGGGGCGGTGTCGTGCCG
>NW_022111359.1:1994508-1996373 GCF_000313985.2 Echinops telfairi | reverse complement strand
TCTCTGGCCTTTCCTGCGACGGAGCGGAGCGCGCCGGGCGAGTTGGGTGGCGTCTCTGTCGCCCGGGCGAAAGGCCAGGAGCGCACCCAAGTCAGAGTCGGGGTTTGGGGGTTCGGCTTGCAGCGGCGGAGAGGACGGCCAGCTCTGGGCGTCAGATGGCGGGCAGCCCTCCGGCCGACGAACGCCAGCTGGCAAACACCCCCGCCCCACACCAGGGACCCTCGCGACCCGACTTCAGCACCAGGAACAGCCCCCCCCCCCCCCGCCCGCTAAAAGGTTCCCGGATGTCAGGGCAGCCAGGCCCTGGGGCCCCCAAACAAGTGTCCCCTAAATCCACACAGCTGCCTCCCGCTGGGGGCTTAGAGGGTCCTCTGTCCCTGGTGCTAATTCTCCATCCTGGGGCAGAAGCCTGGGGTCAGCAGGTGGGTGTGGAGCTGCTTGGGAACTCAGCGTTCTTGGGGTCTTCCTCGGCGCCCCGGGAAGACGGTCCAGACGCGCGCCTCCGCAGAAAGGCCAGCGCTGAGAGGTCACCGCTCCACAGGTCCAGGGAAGGACCGGCTCCACCCGTCCAGATCCACCCAAACCCCTGGGATATAAAAAGGGAAACTGAGGCCCGAGGAGACTGTGGCCGTGCACCTCCCCCTCCCGGATTCCAGAACCTTCTTTCCAGGCCCAAGAGACTGATGTATAGAGGAGGGAGGGGAGAGGAGGGCGAGTGTGGAGGGGAGGCAGTTTCTCAAGGGGACTCCCCCCCCCACACACAAAACAGGCCCCGCTTATTCTCCAAGGACTGAGTGGCCATGTGGGGGGAATGTGGAGTGAGATATACGGGTACCGGACTGGGTCCGTACTAGGGGAGTCCCTGAGAGGCACTGGTGTTGTATCTGGGAGGGAGGGGGGACATTGGATCTGGGTTCTGAAGGTGGAATAGAAGTTTCCTGGGAAGGGGGGTAGCAAAAGCAATGAGGGGCGGAGCAAGACAAGGACGCCACCTAGACCCTCAGTTAGACACCTCCCCCCACCGCACCCCACACACACAGAAGGCGGGTGGAAGCCAACCAGTAAGGCTGGGGGCTCTGCCTTTCAGGGGAGAAATTCAGAGGTGGTCTTGAGGGGGGCAGGGCCTGTTGCAGGGACCCAGATAGTGCGAATGAAGATGCTGAATCAAAGCCTCGCCACACACACGCATACACACACGACTCGTACACACCACTCTCTCTCACCAGACATCAAATCCAGACACCGCCACCGCCACCCCCTCCAGGTTATTAATTTTTCAGGGAAGAAAATGCGTTTTGTATTTTTTCCAGGCAAAATATTGATAATGGGCTTAATGCGCCTGCCTTCCCTGCTTTTGTGTGTTGAGAGGGCTCTTCCATCGGGGCTGCTGCCCGCCCCCCACACTACACCCCATCCCGAGGGCCTCCCCCCACTATCGGGCGCCCAGTGTGCAGGGGTGCACTGGGAGGGGGGGGCTTTCTCCCTGCTTCAAGCAGCTTGGCGCAGCCCCCTCCCCACCGCTGCTTCTCAAAGCCAGACGCCCGCCCGCTGCCGCCGCTGTGGGTCGATGCGCCCGGCAGGGAAGCTGCCGATTTGGAGGCTGCAGGCCGGGCTGCGGCTTGAAGTTGCTGGAGATGGTGGTGGGGTTCTCTGGCGGCAATCAGGAAGCAGGACAGAAAGCGTTCATTCGTTCATGCATGCATTCATTCATTCGCTCATTCACCTGCTCCCTCTGGCACTTCTTGGGCACTGGGTCTGAGCCTTATCCCGCCCAGAATGGCTATGGGACAGCCCACCCCCACCCCCACTGAGAGAGAGCCTATGCCTGCAGAGGGAAATAGGGGCTGTTCTTAGCTGGTGTGGGG
>NW_022111359.1:1992352-1994349 GCF_000313985.2 Echinops telfairi | reverse complement strand
GAGACAGTGCCAGGCCCTTCTCCTAAGGCGCCCCAGGGTGGGTCCAGCCTTTCAGCTAGCCGCCTGTGCACCTCGCAGGAACACCGCCACAGACCATGGCAAGCCTCCGGAAGAGAATGCGGCAGGGGGGTTGGCTGGCAGAGGCTGGGGCCCCAAGGGCACCCCCTGAGGTGGGGAGCCCTGGAGGAGGAGAAGGGGACTCAGTGGAGGCCACAGCAGGGAGTAGGCTCTTTGATCAGAGGGCAAGGCCCAGGCAGAGGCTCAGAGGCTGGAAGCATCAGGATTGACCAGCGTCAGTGGCGTAATGGTTACACTTTGGGCTGCTAACCACAAGGCCAGCAGTTCAAACCCACGCGCAGCTCCGAGGGAGAAAGATGGGGCTTTCTACTCCCTTAAAAAGGGTTTCCCATCTTGGAAACGCACAGGGGCAATTCTACCCTGTCCTACAGGGTCACTGTGAGTCGGCATCAATTCAATGGGAGTGAGGGTTTTGTCTTTTTTTTTTTTCATTTTAAGATATATATTTTTAAGATCCACAGGCAAAATATTGATAATGGGCTCAATGTGCCTGCCTTCCCTGCTTTTGTGTGTTGAGAGGGAGGCTCTTCCATCAACCCACGCTCTTACAGCAATCCATGCATCCACCGTTTGGAGCACATTGGTACAGAGGTCACCATCATCATTTCCAACACGTTTTCTTTCTCCCTGAGCCCTTGGTATGCGCTCCTCTTTTATCAAGTTTTGGGTTGTGGTGGTTCTTGAACTTGAGCACAGACCAGAGTTCCCTGTGGGAGTGGACACTGGGGCCCCACCCTGGTCCTTGTGACTCAGCTGACAGGGGCTGCAGCCTTTTCCACGGGTCCCCAGGATGCCACCGTCCCCAGAGCCTTGCTGGTGGGACCGCAATCGGGGAGTAGAGCCCGTAGCTTGATGAGAGGCAGCAATGGACCAAACTCCACAGCTTAAGGGGAGGAGAGGCAGGGAGCTGGAGCCACCCAATCCCAGAGCCACCCCACCACCCCCGTGCATGCTCCGGAAGAACGCACATGAACTTTCAGACCTCCGTTTGCCCAATCTGAAAAATGGGCGTGGGAATAGTGCAACGAAGGGGTCTGGGGCGGCACAGGACGCGACAGACACTGGGGAGGTCGTGGTGGGGACTGGAACTCGCATGCGCGTGCATTGCTGGGGGGTTTGCGGAATGGGATGACCACGGCGGAAGGAAAACAGGATGGACACTGGAGACAGCAGGGCCACCGGACTCTGCGATTTCTCCACTCCGGTGACACACGACAGGAACTAACTACATGCATGCGCACATTAACACAACACAAACGCCCGTGATTGTCTCAAAGATTTCCAGAAGGGCACACGGATGGGAACAGCCCAAACCCCATCTGTGGAGGAGCAGACAAACCAGCTCTGGTGCACAGCACGCAGTGGCATGTCATGCATGTTTTAGAGCACAGTAGCGGGTCTGCCAAACGCCTCATGACTTGGACAACAGTGGAAGGTGTTACCCTCAGCGAGGTCAGTCGATCTCCTGAAGGTACATTATCATGACACCAATATTATAAATGAGGGCATGGGGGCGGGTGTCTCACACCCAAGGAAAAGACTTTGAAGACGATAATGAGCCCGGTGAGTGGGTAGGGGGAAAGGGGAGGAGGGACCGGTGGGGTGGCAGAGAAGGAAAAAGCCCCACATGCATGGGGGATGATATTTACTGAGACATTGTCACTGTCCTAACATGACGGGCTGTGTGGCTACCAGAGTATGTTCTTTGTATGTGTGATAGGCCACAAATAAAGGGGTGTGTGTGTGAAAATAATAAATTTTAATTCAGAGAGAGAGAGAAGTCACGTAGTCTTAAAAATTCTCAAGAATCCTCTCCCCTCAGATCTAAACATTGGTCTGAGTGGTCACAGAAGGAGGAAACATCACATTGAAACTCTGTGATACACAAGTAAGGAAGGAGGAGGAGGAGGAAGGAAGAG
>NW_022111359.1:1989245-1991595 GCF_000313985.2 Echinops telfairi | reverse complement strand
CACACACACACACACACACACACACACCCTGCAGAGGCTGGCAGACACAGACACAGGGGCCGCCTCCCTGCCCGTGAGCGGAGAAGGGCATCGTGCTTGCTACAGTGGAGGGACTGTGGACAAGAGGAAGGCCCCCTATGAAGCAGATGGACACAGCGGCCACACCAATGGGCTCGGGCGCAGGAATAATTGTGAGGATGAAGCAGGATCAGGCCGTGTTTCCTTCTGTGTTGGGTCAGAACAGGCCCAGTGGCACCTAACAACAAGGACGAGAGCAGTAACAACACCTGTGCAGAGTTGTAGGCAGATAGATACTTGCAAGTGTTTCTCTTTTTGCCTTGCCTGCTGGGGAGCTCGGAGCCCAAAGGATAGCACCACCTGCAGTGGGCCCTGTGGGCTCACTTCTCTCCCTGCTGTCCTTTTGCTGGGCCTTTGCTTCTAATGTATTTCTGTCAATAGCAGTGTCTCTTTGCCACCCTCTCCTCCCGAATCCTTCCGGTCTCCAAACCGGCTGATGGGATCAGAGGTTCTGGGGGCCAGACATCTGAGCACTGTTCTGAGTTCATGAGCGTTGTCGTTTGGCTCACCTCATGTTGTAGCGAACTAGCCTACCCCGAGGGACCAGCCAGGAAGGGGCAGGGAGAGAAGCTAGATTCTAAGCTGGGAAGGAGTCCCACCCGCCCACCCCTCCCCACCACCACCCAGTGGGCACAGTGGCTTATAAATGGGTTTGCTTACTGCAAGGTCAACAATTCAAACCCACCAGCTGCTTCTTGGGAGAAAGACGAGGCTCTCTGCTTCTGCAGAAATTCACAGCCTCAGAAAGGCACAGGGGCCGGTTCTACCCAGCCCTGGTAGGGCCACAATGAGCCGGAATGGACTGGTTGGCCGTGAGTTTAGGTTTTTGGTTTGTTTGTTTTTTTCTGAGGCTGAGCCATCCCGCCTGAGGGCTGAACTGCCCACTCGCTGCTCAGCTGAAACCTCACTGGAAAGAACAGGCAGGTCGACCTGCCAGGGAGGGGGGCTATATCAGCCAGCCCCTCCCCTCCAGATTCTGAAGCAGGGGCTGCAGGGGGTGGGCCAGAGGCATAAATAACCCTCGACACACGTGGCTCTAGCCACACATCGATCCATGGGCAGGACAGAAAGTGCTGCGTCAGGGAAACGTGGTCCCTTGAGCAGCATCCAGGGGTGTGGACCAATGAAGTCCACCCGCTGGCAGACCCCGGACTCCCCCGCCCTCTGCCTGCTCTCCACTGCTCCAGGGTCAGGCTCAATCCTGCATGGCTCCTGGAGCCCCCCAAAGAGGCCCCAGGGTCAGGGCCCAGCACGTCACGCTCATTTGAATTCACTCCTGGCCATGGCAGTTCACAGACTCAAAGCTCCAGATGAAATAGAGCGGAACTAAAGGGCCCTGGTGACGAAATGGTTTAAGCACGGGGCTGCTAACTGCAAGGTCGGCAGTTGGAACCCACCAGCCCCTCCGAGAGGGAAAGAGGAGGCTGCCTGCTCCCATGGAGGTGAACAAGACTTAGGAACCCTACATGGGATTACTGGGAATTAGAATCATCTTGACAATAGTGGGCTGTGTTTTCGGTGTTCTTGGGGTGGACTGGCATGGGGGACATGGGAGCATCAGGGCAGCCCAAACCCTGTTTGGGCCTTCTGGGGCTCCCATCCCCAATAGGGTGGCAGTGAGTATCCTACAGAGCAGCCCCCAGACCAGGGTGGTAGAGGGCCTACAGTGAGGAGGCAGCATCCCTGAAGCCAACTCGGAGCTCATATTGAATTTTGGGCCCAACGGGCTCCAAGCCAGGACAATGGATTACGTGGGCCATTTTGCAGTCAGGAAGCTGAGGCCCACAGATATGGAATGAGCTGCCCAGGCCCCCTAACCTGATATTGGCAGCTCCTGTCCGTCCAGTTCCAAGGGGGCCGGGCCATGGGTGCCTCAATGGCTCACCCACAAAATGGGCGTCATCGACCTCAGCTGACCCGCCCTACGGTTCCCATTGTTCCCTCCTTGTGACCAAAAAGGTCACACACGTGTTCACCAAGTCAGCCCAGTGGCATCAACTATGCCCGTCATGCGGTCAAACCACCGCCACCCTTCATGAAAACGTGGGGACCCCCCAGCCATGCCATCCCCACGCCCAGCGCTGGTGACCACGAATACACGGAGCCACCCCCACTCAGTGCTCAGAGGCCCACAGCGCCTGTGCTCCTGTGACGGACGCCGTGGCCAGGTCCACCACGAGCCCAGGCCTCTGTCCCTGTGGAAGGCCCAGTCATGTTCTCCTGTCTCCGTGCACCAGCCATGCGCTGCTCTGTCCCTGGGTTTGTTTCCACC
>NW_022111359.1:1985191-1986313 GCF_000313985.2 Echinops telfairi | reverse complement strand
CCCTCCTGAGAGGGAACCCCTGGAACACCATCCACAACCAGGCATGGAAACACCCCCACCCACCCCCGCCAGGCACGCCAAGGAGCCTTTCCCGAAAAAAAGCTCGCCCCCTTCCCCAAAAGTCCACAGCCGGCCCCCAAATTCCAAGTGAAAGAAGGTGTCCGGGTGGCCATGGCCTTGATTGGGACGTCCTTGGGTTGGGGGACTGGGTAAAAGGTCTGGCATGGCCTGGGGTTCAGCGGGACTGCAATGAGGGGGGTGAATATCGCCATAATTTATTAAAACCTTGCTCTAAGAACGAGCGCAAAAACGCATCAGTGGCTCACAGTGTGCGCAGCTTCCTTTCAGAGTGGGGCAACTCACCTCCCACACACCTGGACCTAAGAGGTGGGGAGGGAGTCCTTCCACACACACTCTGTCTTTGCGGACTCCTATTTGTGCAGACTGAGGCTGGGGGAGCTCAGAGACCAGGGAGGACAAGCCCAGCTCCCCTCTTCCGCTGGCATCCAAGGCCTGAGTTTGTCTGTCCCTGCCCCACACCCCCAGTCTCCTCCTAGCTTTATCTCATTCAACCATTCAGCAAATACTTCCTTAACAGAAGTCTGTGCGGTGCCGAGGTGAGGTGGCTAGCACCAGCCTGCTGCCCCTGCTCTATAACGCCCCGCCCCCTCGCCCAAATTACAAAGACTCCTTTCATGCCTCCCCAAACTCCTACATTTGCTTCAAAACCCAGGCTCACCTGGTCCTCCAGGGAGGTGACTGTCTGGGCTTTGTCTCCCCCTCCCCAAAGTTGGGAGCTCTGAGGAAGAGAAGGGGGCTGAGGTTCCAACACATGGGGGTACACCCCCCCCTCCTCATTTGGTCAAAGATTCATTCCCCCAGTAAGGCCTGCAACTCATCCACCACCTCACCCCCTTCCGGAGTCAAGTAGGGTCCCTTGTCCACGAAGAGGCGCGCTGGGGTGGGGGCAGTCAGCTTTGTGGGGAGGGGTGGGGCAAAGCCACCTGGACACCCCCCCCCTTGTCCCGGCTGGGCGGAAAGGGCGCGGGTGTGGTCAGATAAATGGCGCGTTAATGGAGCGCCAGCCCCACAGGCTTCCTGGCCAGATGCAGGAGCTCCGCG
>NW_022111359.1:1983866-1985091 GCF_000313985.2 Echinops telfairi | reverse complement strand
GGGTGGTAACAGGGGCGGAGGGCGCACAAGGCCTGTGGGGGGGTGGCTCACTGTCCAGAGTCCAGGAAATGGGCACCTGCAGCCCCCCTCCCATCTCCCTATCTGCTTCTGAGCTCTGGAGAAGCATCTTTGGGGAAGCCAGGGTACTGTGGTGCCTTCCCCCCCACCCCACCCCCGCAATACTTTGGGGGCTGCACTCCAGTAGGCACACACTCCCTGCAGTCTGGCCGGCACTCCCAGGCTCTACACGTCTGCCAGCAAGGATTAAAGCCACAACACACTTTGTCAAAGGAGCGTCCCTGCCGAAGCAAGGCGCCGCGCTGGGGGTTGGGGGTGCGGGGAGGCTAGCCTCAGAAGGGGCGTCCCTGCCGGTGAAGACCACCCCGGACCTTGGGCTTGTCGGTCCTGGGCTCCAGAGCCCCGTAGCGGGGTGGCCTAGGGCCCCTTCGGGCGCGAGGCGCCGGACGCGGGTTTCGAGGTCAACGCAGTCCGGGTTGGGGGTGTCCTGAGGGTCCCTGGACCCCGCGTCCTACGCCCGCACCCTCCGGAGGGGTGGGGCACAGCTTGCCTCAGTTTTCCCGCCTGCCATCTTCGCCAGATTCGTAGGGGTAGTATGAACAGGGCTAGCGACAGGGAAGGGCGAGGCGCGGGTCCCAGCGCTGGCCGGGCATAACCCCTCCGCTCCGCGGGCAGCCTCGGCAGTGGGCGCGCGGGCGGGCACCGAGGAAGGGAAAGTAGGCGCGGAGGGGCGGTGGGGGGCAGGCCTGCGCCCAGATCACCTCGCTTCGTCCCCGGAACCACACCGGGGCCAGGGGGAAACTGAGGCGCCAGGGGAGCCGTGCGGCTGCTATGCGTGTGTCCCCACAAAGCGGCCCAGCTCCCCCGCGGCCACCTACCCGGAATCGTTGTGGGGAGCCGCTCTTCTAACTGGGTCTCTCAAGTTCTGGGGGGAGAGGCGCGGGCGCGGGACCCAGGGACCTCCGCCCGCCCGCTGCCCAGCCCCAGGTGCCCTGCGCAAACAAACGCCGTGTTTGCCGAGCGCACGCCGGGCGAGGGACTGAGAGCGATGGGGATTCCATGGAGCAGCGTGGCCAGGGCACCCGGGCCGGGTCCCCGGATCGATGGGGCTCAGCTGTCGCGGCCGCGCCCCGCGGGAGCCTCCACCCGAGGGTCTGCGCCGCCTGGAAGACCCCAACCGCGGACGGAAAGCCCTGCAAGTCGAGCC
>NW_022111359.1:1980744-1982799 GCF_000313985.2 Echinops telfairi | reverse complement strand
AGTCAGAGCACAGCTTCTGTCAAAAGTGAGATTGATGCTGGCTCATTGCTGGGGAGATCCGAGTCCTGGTCTACCTCCCCAAGCGGGCTACAGAGCACTGGTACCCCGGGATTCCAGGGTTCAGTGGTGCTGGGAGGTCCCTCCCTCCCGACTCCAAGAGACTTGACTTTAGCGGGTCGTGGTCACCATCTGAGTCCCCCAGGCAGGGAGGGCATGGGCAGCTGGCCCCTCTCTCAAAGTCAGCAATTCTCTGCTTTTCTTTCAAAATGGACGCTTCGCACTAACAAAAGCCACACACACACACACACACACACACAGGCTTGTTATGAAAATGAAAATGAAATGATAATTGAGCCAAAGAGGCGGAGACATAAAGAATCAGGCAGCAGCACCCCAAGATCTGAAATGCCTGGAACCCCAATGTCAGCTTTTGGGGACTATTTCCTCTGCCTGGGCATTTTCATGCCCCTGAACAACTCGCCCCCCCTCGCCACACACACACCTGACTTCCCCAGACTCCAGATTCATGCGCGGTTTCTGGAGTCCGGGACGCTCGCGGGATCTGACTGCGCATCGATTTTCAGATGCCATGATTCTTCTGAATCCTTTGCGATTGTTGGAGGGTAGGGAGGCCAGGCTAGCCCTCCCGGACTCAGATCCGACCTGCCTCGCTCTGATGGCCTCTCCGCGACCCGCTAAATCCTGCAACAGGCTTTCACTTGGACTCCCCCACGGAGCGAGCGGGGTGGAGGCTCTTAGAGAGAACTTAGACTAAAACAGGGTGGTTCTGCTCAGACCCCCAAAGCAAATAAAACAGAGGAGTGGGTCCTCGCTCTGCACCTGGTCAACAGGAAGTGCTTACTAAATGCTGACCACACCCAAGTCAGTCTTGCGGACCCACAGAAGTCCCCTGCCCCAGTCTCCTTACATGCCAGGGCCTAGGGCTGGTCCTACGAAGGCTGGACCCTACAGCTTAGGTTGGGCCCCCCAAAACTCACTCAAATTCATGCTCCCCACTCTCTCCCGCTAGCTGCACCTCAGGCCTTCCACAGGGACCTTCCCACATTGGGAGGAAACTGAAGCACAGAAAGGGCCCAATAGGGAACAAGCTAGGTCTGAGCTGAGAGGTAACCCTCCAGGAAGCTTGGTGAGGATGGGGAAAGGGTTCCCCAAGTGGTTTGCAAATGGGGGTGATGCCCTGAGCTGGTCCTTCCCCCACCTGCCCCTGCTGAGATGGGGCAGGCACACTGGGCTGGTGGGCCTGATACTCCCCACTGAAATGGGCAGACCACTCTTGTCCTAGAAAACAGGGGGGTGAGGCTCATCCCTGGGGCAAATGTGAAAGATATGAGGTGGGTCTAGGCACCCCCAACCCCAGGTTTGATCTGAGAGGGTGGTGCCCTCTGGGGTCTGGCCTGGTCTGCAGGATTCCCTCCCCACCTCCAAGGCTGCTGGCATCTTATGTTCCCTGGGTGATATCCTCAACTGGTCTGTTTGGCCAGGACCCCTATTTATCCCAGTTCCCAGGGTTCCCAGCCCTCTTGTGCAGGTGCTGGGTGGAGGAGCACCCTCGACATACCCCAAAGGAGAGTGGAGACAATAGGGATTAGGGAGCATGTCTGGGCCCCCTGGACTGCAGGGCCACTGCTCTGTAAGGTCACCCCTCATTCAGGTCCTGCTTTGTCAAATCATGGGGTTGATTAGGGGAGGCCTATGAGTCTCCTCTGGCCTGAGTGTTCCTTTACACAACTGGAGAAACTGAGGCCCAGGTGCCCACGCAAAGCCAGACACTTGGAGTGAATACAGGTGAGATCCAGCCTAAGGGTCTCTCCTCTGCTCCCTCCACACAGGTCATGCGGGGCTGGGCTGTGCCCCCCTGAGTGTGTTTTTTCAGGCTGAGCTTTGAGGGAGCCTTTTTCCTGGGGAGTCGGTGGGGGAGCTGTCACTGAACTGTCTGGTGTGAGAAAGGTCCCTTTCGGGGGCCCTCCACACCCTCCCTGGAGATAGGGATCCGGCAGGAAAGTCTGAGTGTGGCGCTCTGAGGAGAGTGACGAG
>NW_022111359.1:1968078-1979471 GCF_000313985.2 Echinops telfairi | reverse complement strand
AGCGGCGGCAGAGGAGATCAACACCAAGGAGGTGGCGCAGCGCATCACCGCGGAGCTGAAGCGCTACAGCATCCCGCAAGCCATCTTCGCGCAGCGCATCCTGTGCCGCTCGCAGGGCACGCTCTCCGACCTGCTGCGCAACCCCAAACCCTGGAGCAAGCTCAAGTCGGGCCGCGAGACCTTCCGCAGGATGTGGAAGTGGCTGCAGGAGCCGGAGTTCCAGCGCATGTCCGCGCTGCGCCTCGCAGGTAGGAGCGCCCCGCACCCCAGCCGCCCGCCCGGCGGGCAGGGCCACACCGCTGGGCGCCCCGCAGGCCCCAGACCCTGGGGGGGACGGGGTCAGGTAGAGGGGTCGAGGCACTCTCCAGTTTGTGTCGCCCGCCGCCCACACGGACCAGAGGCCTGCGTCGACTACCCCCCAGAGCCGTCACGCCCTCCCGTTTGGGAATGGGAAAGGGTCCCGGCCCCCCTAGGCTTCTTGGCCGCACCCTAAGCTGCCCCAGGGTAGCTCATTGTGTGAGTGTGCCCCCGTGGTGTGTGTCTGGAAGTGGTGGTGGGGAGGGGGGGTTGAGTCGGTTCTTTGCCCCGAGGCGCCGCAGTTGTCAGCTAGGGGTGCCACATGCCTCTCCTGCGGGAGAGGGGCCGCTTTGCTCCCAGCCCTGCCAGCGAGAGCGCCCGTGCGCCGCTGAGAGCAGAGCCCGGCCCGCGCTCATTCCGCGGCCCAGCGCGCGCCTCTTTGTAGCTGGCCCCGCGATCGATGGCCGCCTCCCGCCCGCGCTCCGGCCGCTGGCAAAGGTCACCCGAGAACGAGCGGGGGAGGGGCGGCCCCGGGGACCCTCGGCCGGCCGCGCGGCCGGAGGCCTTCACACCGGTCCCGGCCCCCAACCCGCGCCAGGGGCTGAGTTGGGGGCGCGCGGCTGGCGGGTGGGCGGGCCTCTTCTGTCTCTTCCTCGTTCGCATCTCCCAGGTCAAACTGCCATGCATTTATTTTCCTCCCGTTGCGGGTTTCTCTGCCCCCTCTCCTCCCCCTCCTTTCTCTTCTCTCCCCGTCTCTGTCGCGCTCTTTTTGTTTGTCTCGCGCGGACAGTCGGCCATCCACCCCCCTGGGAACCCTCCTCATCCTCCTTCCCAGCTGACAGCAGAGGGTCCACCCCTGCCCCTTAGGACACGACTAGCCAGACCCTCTATCTCCTGGGTATGTGGAACAGGCAAGCAGATCCACCCCCACTACACACACACCACACATCCCAGCCACCTGGTTAAGGTGGGGGGTCTTTCATGGAGAACGAGCTGGGGAGTGAGCCGTGCAGCCCGGCTTGGGGACAATAGCTGCTGGCTCCGGATCGATCGATTGCCTGCTTCTCAGCCTCACACTGGGGCAAGTGGAGCGGGCGGCTGGGGCTCTGCGGAGTTGCCCCTCTAACAGGAAGTCGGGAGGAGGGGGTTGACTAGCCCCCCACCCTCCCACCCCAGCGCTCCCATCCAAGAAAAGAATGGGGGGTTAGGAGGGGGTCTCAAGTTTGGCGCCGACTGAACAGTCTTGGGGAGTAGGGACACTGCTTCCCCTGGTCTCAGTCCCCACTCCCTTCAGGGCGAGGTCGCTGGTGGGATTCTCTCGTGGGCGTCTTCAACTCTCCACTAGCCCCTGTGGGAAGCGGGAGTCTCCCCTTCCCGCCTCGTGGGAGCGTGGGGAGAAAGGGCCGCCAGGAATACATTCTTTGTGAGGACCGAGCCTGGCTACAGTGAGCAATGGCTCCAGGCCTCATCTGCTGCCCACAATCCCTGTCGTGGCACGCGTGCCCTGGTGGACATTCAGTCCTGTCGATCCGCACCTCCCAACTTCTGGCTGGAAATGTGGGTGACAACCCAGACAGCCCAAATCCGTGCAAAGGCACAGCTCAAATCCGTCACACACTACGTGGCTTCTTGGAAAGCTAGCGCCAGCCGGGCCACATGTGTGAGACTTCAAGGGGTTCTCGCCAGCCAGCCATCTTCCCCTACTCCACGCACTGAGGTTTTGTAGCTTGTCCCGAGCCGTGTGTGTGTGTGTGCAGCGAATTTCCACTCCTGGGAAATAACTCGGCCCATATGCGGTATTTAAATCACGCTTTCCGGCAGGCCCCTGCCACAGAAGGACCAACGTTAGGTGAGGATCCCACGCCCCAGCAAGGCCCCGGGGGCTGCGGAGTCTGCGCAGCCGGGACCTACCACCTATGTTCTCCTGGCCCCGAGCAGGAGATTACAGGGGAGATTACAGGGGCGACAGACCCAGTGTACACTCCCTGTTGTCTCTTTTCCCAGAAAAGAAACTCTACTGCCACGAAGTGGATTCCTGCCCCTTTAGACTGACACATTACCTCTCCCAGCCTTGGTCTCCCTTTTGGGAAATGGGACTTTCCAGGGCTCATAGGTGCGGAGAGAGGGAGCACTGGGGCCAGCGCATGCCACCCGGATGGACGGGGTGCAGGAGCCTTGGTGACGATGAACCTGATGCCCCTACACACACACACACACACACACACACCCCAGGCCCTGCACCCGCCGTCTTTCTGGCGCGCGCTGGGCCTCGGGCCGCGTCTACACCACCCAGCGCGACCCTGAGGTCGGAGGTGGCGGGCGGAAGACCGAGGGTAATTACGCGCGCGCAGGCCGAGCCCTTTAGTTCCGGTCGCTGAGCAAATGGAAAGCGATCAAGTGGCGTCTAATCGCCGCGCTTACGGGGGGCGGGGGGGGGGCGGGCGCGTCCCCACTCCCCGCCGGGCGACAGCCCGAACTTCTCCCAGGGCACCTGCGCGCTCAGCTGAGACGATTCACTCTCCCGGTCCCGTCGGAGCCGGCGACACTCAGGCGGCCCCCGCGGCCCCGGCGCCCGGCCGCTCGGCCATCTCGCTCCGGACGCAGCGCCGGCGCGAAGTTGCTCGCAGCCAGCCTGCCCCTTGGAAAGGTCCCTGCCCCCGGCGAGAAAGAGTCGGCAAGGGAAACAGAAGAGCAGACACAAGAAGAGAGACCCGAGACAGAGAGAAGAGGAAAGAGCGAGGGAGAGAAATGGGAGGCAGAAAACAAAGAGGCGAGAAGACAAAAATCAGAAACGAAAGAAAGAGAGAGAGAACACGAACGACTAATGGACACAGAGAAACCTTAAACACAGAGCGAGACAGAGGCAGGGAGAAGGAATTGGAGGCCTACCCTCCAGCCCCTGCACACCTGGGCCCCCTGCCCCCAGAGCGGGCAGTCTCTTTGTTCAAAGAGAACAAACCCAGCTATGCTGGTCTCTGCCCGTGTACAACGTCCCTCAGTTTACCCATCTGTACAATGTGGGGAGGGGGCCGTTTCTGAGCAGATGTTTGCGATTCTGGACTCCTGCCAGTCTAGCCAAGGTTCTTTTGCTTCGCACCCCCCTCCCACCCTCTGCCCCAGAGTCCTCTTGTCCCACCGCCCCCACTCCCTCATCCACTGCCCACTGGAAGCCCTCCCCCAGTCTGCCTCCAACTGTAATTCTGGTCGAGGGGCTGGGGGAGGGGCGGTCGATGCGTTCGAATGACCGTCTCTAATTCATCACATCGCCGGTCGATAGCTTCGGCCTTCTTCAAATATTGTTTAAATTGCAACTCCGGAAGAAAAGTCTTTTTTTTGTAACTGATCAGGAATAATATACATACAGTGAACATAGATCATGTGTATATAATGTAGATAGAATGAATGTGGAATGACCACCCCTTTCCCTCCTACCAGGAGCCCAGAATCCCTGAGGTGCGGTGGAAACACATGGGGGAAACTGAGGCAGGGAGGGACTCCCATTCCCATTCTAAGCGAATCAGGCACTTTGGACAAAGAAGAAAGAAAAGAGGAAGGGGGAGGAAAATAAGAAAAATACTATTCTAATTCGTTTCCCGGAACTGATTTGCTGCTGGAAGACAGTCTCTGGGCCTGGCAGGGACCCCAAGCCCGTCTCAGGGGGTAGGGGTCTTCTGGAGCGAATATAAGCCTGCCCTCTCTCCTCCCTTCTGCAACCTCAAATTCTGGAGCCCCATCTGGAGAGGTGACCACCTGTATGCCCCACTCCCCCACCCTTCCGACCCCATGAACATTCTGGAACCCTGCTTCTGTAGAAACTCCTCACCCCACTTCCTTCCAGGACATCCCTTGAAAAGACTCCTAGCTGGTCTGCAAGTGTTTGTAAGACTGTTCTCATGGGACTCCTCCCCAGCTGAGACACCCCCCCCCCCCGCCCCCCCGCTGCCATCTTCTCACTGGAGGAAGCTGCTGGGCTCAATCACACCCCAGCATTCACACCTCTTGGCTCCAGGGGGTCAGCCAGGTCACATCAACCTGTGTGGTGAGCAGAGAGTGAACAGGGGTTCTGTAGGACCCTAAAGCAGCCGTTCTCAACCTGTGGGTCCTGACGCCTTCGGGGTCGAATGACACTTTCACAGGGGTCTACTGATTCATAAAAGTAGCAAAATTATAGTTATAAAGTAACTGTATTTCGTTACAGAACGCATGTAATTGTATGGTTGGGGAGTCACCACACCATGAGGAACTGTATTAAAGGGTTGCAGCATTAGGAAGGTTGAGAACCGCTGTTCTAGAGGGACTGAGCCCCCACACGGACTCACTCACAGGGCAGAGGGAAACTGTTGAGTCCCTGAAACCAGCCCCCACCTCCAGATCTCAGGCTCTTTGATGGGGCTGGCCCCGGGTTGTGGAGCCCAGCTCCCCTCCTCAGTAGTCAGTGGGCCGGTCTCAGAAAAGGAGAGGGAGGGAGGGCAGGCTCAGAAGAACCTTTTAAATGGGTCTGTTATTGCTCCCACTTTACAGACAGGCAAGCTGAGGCTTGGAGGAGGGAAAGGCTGCACCAGAGGCTTGGAGTGGAGCTGAGCTCTCCACAGGTGGGAGGAACGTGAGGGACAGGAGTCCAGGAAGTGGTGCCTGCAGACTCACAGGGGGAGCTCCTTGGCTGTGAGGAGAGTGTTGCATTAGCCTTTGGGCTGCTAGCTGCAAGGTCTGCAGTTCAAACCCACCAGCCGCTGCCCTGGAGAAAGATGAGGCTGACTGACTGCATTTGCGGGTGGCTATGCTATGTATTGGCACCCAGTGAACGGTGGTGGCTTTGTCCTGGTGGGAGGACGCTGCACTGGGAGCCTTGTCCTCCCCTCAGTCTGTCCTCTCTGGAGAGTGACAGTAATCTAATTTGGGCACCTGGGGGACCCCCAGCAGGGAAGGGTGGGCAGTCAGGTTCTGAGACCTTCCCTCCCTCCCACTCAGAGCCTATGGGTCCGTCCCCTCCCCCTCACTCCTGCTCCTGCTCCTGCCTCCAGGACTGGCACCACTGGAGGGACAGCAGCCCCCCCAGCCCCAGGGCCACCCATCCCCTCTGTTGGTTGATCTACCGGAGCCTGAGACACTACAGAGAGGAGTACAGCGGATGGGGGGTGGGGCAGGGAGGGTCTTAGAGGACAGAAGTCTGGCTGTATCACCTCCTGGAGGCTGATTAGTCTCTCAATGGTCCATTCTCCTTTCATCTCCAATGGGTTCCCTTTGCTCCCTATCAACCATCACCACTTTAGTCTGAACTACCACCACCTCCTCTCCTCCAATTCTCAGACTGGTACTGCCCATTCCCACTGCCCTCTCTGTGCCCAGAGAGGGTCCTGTATGGAGTACAGGGAGCTGCTCCCTGACCTGGGAGCCCTCTTTGAAAAGATGCAGCCCCCCTGTCCCCCTCCCGACCCAGTGTCTTGACTCTCATCCCAATGGGTATGGAAGGTTTACAGAGGGAGGGTGGTATCTGGAGCCTGGCAACAGAGGTGGGGAGATGGGAGCCAGAGTGGCTCTGAGGAGGAGGCCAGGCCCCTGAGGTCAGTCTTTGCACACAGCAAGCAGCCCGGCTTAACTGGGGAGGCTGACCTGGTTTGCATCTAGGTTTTAATTAAATATGGACCCTGATCAATAGGAAGCAGGAGCAGGGGGAAGGGAGAGACTGGGCCACAAGCCAGGGGGGGTCTGGAAGACCCACATGACCTTGGCCTCAGTTTCCCCCTCTGCCCAATCAATATACATCCACAGGGGCGGTGGGGGGGGTTGTCATTGAGGAAAGGGGAGCCTCCTTTGACCAGAGTCTGGGCATGTGGACAGATGTGGGGGCTGGTGGGGGACCCTTCAAAGCTACACAGAGTCACACCCACAAAGGCAGAGGTCCAGGGCACAGAAGCTGGCCGGTAAAGATTCACCCAGGACTAGCACTGGCTGCTGGGGGACAGAGGCGGGCTGGTAGGACAATGTACGGACCCAGGGACAAAGTCTCACGGGTCAGCATACATGTCCACAGGGATTCAGTGAAGGTGCCCTCGCAGCACAGTGTAAACCCCAATGGAAGCGCAGTGTAGATGCCCACAGGGACACAGGGCAGTGTACATGCCCACAGGGGACAGTAGACAGTGTAGACGCCCACAGGAGACAGAATAGACACCCATGGGGATGGAAGGCAGTGTAGATGCCCATGGAGGGCAGTATAGATGCACACAGGGACACAATGCAGTATAGACGCCCACTGGAGACAGTAGACAGTATAGACACCCACGAGGGACAGTAGACAGTGTAGACACCCACGGGGGCCAATGTAGACACTCACGGGGACATGGCAAGGATAGCCACACCCACCCAAGGACATGCATATGCAGACATTGCCCCACGGGACAGGGGTCATGGGGAAGACCCTCTGATTCTCCCGGAGCTGAAAGAGAGCTGCCGCTGAAGGTTCCGAAGGGGACAGATGTGAGGGGTGGGAGAGGCTGGGCTTGGGGAAGCCAGGTACGGGGTCTTCCAGAGGCTTTGCGCACCAGGGGACGCTTTGTGGGGAAGTCAACACCAATTGCACCGCAGCGGAGGGAGCAGGGAGCTGGGGGAGGCTAGCGCACCGCACCTCCTCCTGGAGGGGTCCTCGCCTGAGGTCGCCGCAGGAGGTCAAAGCTGAAGGCCAGCGGTCCCACGGTGGAGGTGGGGAAACTGAGTCCCAGAGACGGTGGGGGGGGCGGAACTTTGGTGTCAAGTCCTTCCGCCAAGAGCTCGCCAGGGCAGCCCCAGCCGCTGGCACCCCCTCTCAACCACGCGCTGGGGGCGCCTGGCGGGGTAGCCGCCCCACGACCCTCAGGGTGGGCTGAGGGGGGCGCTGGGGAAGATAGCGCTACCCACCCGGCCTCCACGCCCTTCCGCTCGGCCCTCCTTAAGCCATCCCATCCTATTCGACAGACTGACCGTCGCCGGCTTTCATGCCGTTCCCACACCCAGTGGAGCCCAGACGTCGTCCTGTCCACGCCTCTCGGGAACTCTGGTGTCTGCAGGCACCTACATTCCGGTGGTGGTCTCCTTCCCCGGTGCTCGAAGCTAGGTGCTCAACAAACAAACCAAGCGCCCCTGCCCCTCGGGTCTCAGCGACCGCCCGTGTCAGACCGGGTAGGGCCGCCCGTGTGGGTTTCTGAGACTGTAACTCTTTACTGGAGTAGAGGGCTCCGGCTTTCTCCCAGGGAGCAGCTGGTGGTTTCGAACGGCTGACCCCGGGTTCCCAACGACGCAGAATCTTTTTATTCACCTTACACACACACACACACACACACACACCCTGTTGTGTGCCCCCCACCCCCAATCATTAGCCAAGACCACCTTTCGGTCTTCACCTGCCCCCCTCCCCCTCCCAAACACCCCTCCCTCACCCGATACTGCATCCCCACCCCTTTGGGGTCCCCTGGAGGAGTCCTGCCGGCGCCGTGGTTACACACAGAGCCTCTATGGACAGTCGGCAGTTCGAAACCACCGGCCGCCCCCGCGGGAGGGGCTTCCTTCAGCAAAGAGTTGCGTCCTGAGCCCACAGGGGCGGTTTGCCAGGGTGGCTGTGCGGCGGCCTGCACGCCGGGCAGTGCGGGGGAGTTTGGTGAGTGAGTGCATCCGAGAAGCGTCGGTGACGCTAAGCTTTTCTGTGGTAACACAAAGGGTGCGGTTCAAACCCACTGGCCGCTGGGGGAGAAGGCGAAGGCTTGCTGTAAAAATGACCACGGCCGAAACCCCCACGGCGCAGGGGCAGCCTCCTCTGTCCTGCCCGGCAGGGTGGCCCGGCGTCAGAATGCACAGCACCACTGCTGGCCGTGGGCTTTTGTGTCTGCGTGTGTCCCGTCGTTCATTCTAAGGCCCCGCGGCAGCTGTCCCACTTTTACCCGGTGCCCCCTCCCCTCGCCTTTTTCTTATCTCGGCTGCTCCCTGTCGTCCGTTTCCAAAGGTGCTCAGGTGGCTCTTTAACTTTGCTATTCAAATGAGGCCCTGCGTCTGTGACCAACGCCTGTGTGTGCACGTGCGTGTGTCTGTGTGCAGGTGTGTGTCCGTGTGTGCACGTGCGTGTGTTCACATGTGTGTGCGCGCGCGCGCGCGTGTGCTTCCGAGCACCGTTTGGGTTGTTCTCCTTTGAGGATGTTGAGTCGGATCTTCTTTCTTGCTGAACCCTATCCCCCATCCCCAGCCTGCTCCCCCATCCCCCCATTGGCCTCACCTCCAGAAGGAGGGATTTGGAGGGGCAGGCCACCAGAACCCCGCCACCCTTGGCCCCGCCTCCAGATGGAGTGAGCGGGAGGGGCAGGTCGCCAGGAGGAAATGCTCTTTCTCAGATAAGTCTGTGAAAGGCGGGGAACTAATTGGAAATGCGGCCATTAAAATCCCATCAGGGGAGGCGGGAGGGTGGGGAGCGGGGAAAGGGAGGCTGGGTGGAGGCCAAGGTGGGTGAGAGGCCAGGAGGCAGGTGTGGGTGGGACAAGGGAAGGGAGGTGGGGAATGGAGTGGAGTGGGGGGCAGATGAGGCTACCGCGAGGCCCCCCCTCCCCCAAAGACTTGGGGCATGGCCCAGATCAGACCCCTCTGTCCTGGAGGCACCCACACCCAAGGGTCTCCTCCTCCAGTGCCCCCAGCTGGCCCGCACTGTGTACATCAGGACCTCCTAGAGGAGCAGTGGGTTAGGAGTCGGGTGCTCACTCAAAGGTCTGCAGTTCGAACCCACCAGCTGTAACTTGGGGAAAAGATGAGGCAGGCTGCTCCCAGAAAGACTAACCCACTCAGAAAAGACAGGGTCTGTGGTCTTTGTGAGTCAGCAACGCCATGGACAAGTCACCGCCCCTCCCCTGCCCACTGTTTCCAGCCAGAGGATGCCAGCAGGGTTGTACAGCCCCCAGGGTGGAGACCCCAGTGTTCCCCAAGTCTGGGGCTGGAAGCTGGTGGCAGGAGGGACTGGCCACCAGGGAAACCATCAGCAGCCCTGCTGGAGCTCCCCTGCTATGGAACTGTCCCCTCTGGGGGGTAGCGGCCGCTCAGCAGGTGGCCTGAAGGGGAAGTAAGGAGGTTGCCCCGGTGGACATAGTGAAGGGGCCTAGCCACAGGGGACAGGTCACGGAGGCTCACAGTCCCAAGTGTCATTCTTGGTCTGCCTCTGCACAGTGTCCAGCTGTTGTCCTTCCCTATCAAATGGCCCCTTGGTGCCACCCGCAGTCTCCTGGCCAGACACCTGTCTGGCTCCGGCCCCGGGTCTGTCCTCCCTCAATGTCCAGGTGGGTCCTATCACAGGACCCTCACAGACTGGCTGTGCTCACCCTGCCTTTCATTCTGCACCCCACCCCTGCTGGGTGTGACAGCACCTGAGGTACAGGTGTGCCTCAGAACCAGAGGACACCCCCGCCCCCCAGCTACGTTCAGGGCTATGCCCACTAGCTCCTGGAGAGAGGATAGAAAGGGGTTCTCTGTTACTGGCTAGGGGATGGGGGGTGGGTTCACAGCTGAGACCCCCCAGCTCCCACTGCAGCCACGATTAATTCATTTGGATCCCACAAAGGTGGTTGGTTGAGGACCCAGGGGCTCCCTCAAAGACTGGGGGCTGGAACTTATATTAGGGATGTCCCAGAGTCCACTGGACATTCTTCAAGTCCCTCGGGGTCCATACCAGTCCAAGGGTAGCCCAGTGTGCTAGCTGTGTGAATGAGGTGCCCCCAGCCACTTGAGGCACAACCAGACCTACAGGGACCAGAGGGAGGGATCAGAGCTGGGGAGAGGGGCATGCCAGAGGAAAGAGTCAGGGCACTGCAGGTGTTGGGCAAGCATGTCCTGGAGTTGAGCCATTACTCCTGGGCTTTGGGGGATGTGTAGGAGTCCTCCATATGGGCCAGTTCCACTCAGGTAGCCTCAGTCAGAGTATTTCTGCCTAAACCTTCAGCTTAGATTCACCGCCAACTTACTGCCGTCCAACCAGGTAGAACTGCCCCTTCTGGGAGTACCAAGTCTCATCTTTCCCTCTCGGGACCCTTGGTGGTTTCGGACAGCTGACCTTCTGGTTCACAGCCCAACCGCTACGACGACCAGGAGCCACAAGTGAGCCATTTTGCAGTTGAGCAAACTGAGGCAGACTGCCCAAAACGGAGGCAGATGCCCATTGAGGCACCTTGGTTGGAGGTGAGGCTGGAGGGGCGTGTTTGCTAACCCCAGGAAACTCACTTTCCTCCTCCCTCCAGATCCAAAAGGCCCACCTGCATGCTTTCTGCTGCCAGAGCTGGGGAGGTGGCGGCGGCGGCGGCCCTCTGCCGGCCACTGCGGGAACTGCGGACGGGCACGCGGGCTGGGGGCAGGAGGAGCGAGCGACCCCCCTCTCAGAGCATCCCCACCCCACGCTCTATCTGGCTGGGCCCCTGGGACCCCAAGAGCCAGGGCAGGGCGCCCTCCTCCCTGAACTCCAGGGAGGTTCTAACAGCGGAGGGAGCGGGGCTATTGAAAGGGCGGATGGCTGTAAACGGGGAGATGTCTGCAGAGTGGAATCACAACGCAAAGCCTAGGATCCAGACCCAGGGAACAAACAGTGCAGGCGCAAGCAGGTGGGCCAGGACACTGGAGAGGTGTCTCCCCGGCCCCCACGCCCCGGAGGCAAGACCTCCGAATGTTCCCTTAGGGAGGGGCGCCTGAGGACCGAGGCAGCTGGCTGAAGCCCGCAGTGCTTGAAGGAGGTCTGCGATCACGTAGTTTCACAGACGGGGTGGGTTCTAGAACCAATCCGATACCCTCACACACACCCCCCCAAACCCAGAAACCAGCCCAGCACGGCCCTGCTCTGGTTGCTATGGCGACCATAGTTGGTGGAGCCGGTCTGTGTGTGCGTGGCTGCCCACCTCAGCTGGGGGCTCACTGTTGAACTCTTCTTGGCTAAACATCCCCTGCGAGGAGGACACCAGAGGGTGAGGATCAGGTGTGGAGGCGATGGGGCTGTGTGATGGGGCTGGACATAGGGAAGGTGGTGGGGGAGGACGGAAGTGGTGCTGAGACTTGGGTGGAGATGGAAATGGGATGAGGCTTTGATAAAAATGATGGTGAAGGTGAGA
>NW_022111359.1:1963130-1966916 GCF_000313985.2 Echinops telfairi | reverse complement strand
CCCCCCCGTTGCCTCCCAGTACAGGACTGGAATAGGCCCTGGGAGGATGCTGGTGAGGGCATGTATTTAGGGGGTCTCTGGGAGGCCCCCAACTCCCCATCCTGTGGGCCCAACCGGCTGGCTAGTGGGTGCAGGACAGGGGTGACCAAAGCAGCTGTAGGTAAATGGCTCCAACCCGAGCTGGTTGATTGGGGCTGTGAGGAGCTGTAATTAGATTGAATGCAGGCAAGGTGTGGGGAGGGCTCAGAACCTCTTTTTTGCGTTTTGGGTTTTTTTTTCAGAAATCCTGCAGGCCGGCCCTTCCCCCAGCACCTGCCTCTGGGTGTCCCATCCCCCCACCCCCCACCGCTGCCCCCTTTAGTGAGGAAGAGACCAAGCTGGGAAGAGGTGTGTGTATGGGGGGTCCTATCTGGGCCACCTTGGGACCCTGCCTTCCCTTCTGGGAGCAAATAAAACGCCCTGGCCTTCTGGAATCTCCTGGATTGAGCGTGTGCATGAGAGGCTCTTTGCCACAGCTCCACCTGGCCGGTGCTCCGCTGGCTCGTGGAGAAAGGGTGCTGGTTTGAATCCGCCCAGAGGCTCCTGGCAGACAGGTCAGGCCTGAAGACCCCATGGGGTCCTCTTGCTCTCTCACAGTGGGTGGCTCCAGTCAGGAGCAGCTCAGGACAGTGAGAATCTTGGCAGTGTCACCTGGGCCTCGGAGGAGGGGTGGGGGCAGATGGGAGCTTTCTCTGGGGGAAAGTGACTCTTCCCACAGACCGAGCGAGTAGTGGGTGAGGGTGCAGTTCCCACAGGTGACGTAGCGGGGATGCCACAAGGTCAGCAGTTCAAACCCACCAGCTGCTCCACAGGAGAAAGAGGAGGCTTTCTAGGCCCATCAAGAGTTACAGTCTTGGAAACCCACAGGCTGCGGCAGTGGGAGGTGGGGATGGGGGTAGAGTGTGAGTTTGAGGTGTTGTTGGTTTTTTTATTTTTTTAAAAAGTGAACAAAATGGGGCCCCAGGAGGTTCAGGGCTGGGTTAGGCCTTGACTTTCTCTGGGCATGAAATTCAGCTTTTCCTTTGAAAGGAGCCCCCACCCCCACCTGGACCCTCACAGGAAGGAGGCGGCGTCCCTAGGCCTGGGAGGGAGGAGACCTTTGAGTTCCTTCTCTGTGCGGTTCCTCTTCTCTCGCCCGCCCCGCCCTCTTCTCCCTCCTCCCCTGCCCTGCTCTCTTCCCAGACCTAAGCCCGGTGCTGTGTCTTCCAGCTTCTCCGTGATGGCGAAGGCGCTCCTGGGCCGCCATGGGGGTCACCTATGAATCTTCCTGGCAGCCACGCGTTGTTTTCTAGGCTCCTCGTGTCCAGCGCCTGCCCTTTTCCGCGCCAACTCTGTCCTCTCTTCCGGGCTGTTGGCTTCCCTCTCCCCTCCCAGGCTCACCCTGAATCACTCCGCTCTGGCCGCGAAGTAGACGAAGCAGCCCTGGTGATTCTGAGAGTCGGCGTCAACTCATAGGGGCCCACGTGGTGTTGTTGGGTGCCAGCAAGTGGGCTCCGACCCACAGCGACCCCATGCACAACCGAGCAAAACACCGCCCAGTCCTGCGCCACCGGCACCATCGCACCCCCCTTCCCGGAGTCCCCCCCCCACCCGAGCCCATTGGTGCCGCCACCGTGTCCACCATCTCCTGATGGCCTTCCTCTCCTTCGCTGCCCCTCCAATTCACCAAGCACAGCGTCCTTCTCCAGGGACTGGTCTCTCCTCATAACGTGACCAAAGTACTGAGACAGCATCTGCCATCCTCGCCTCTAAGGAGCATCACGGTCTTCCACTTAACAGTCTTGCTTCTCAACACTTGAGAGAGGTCTTGTGCAGCAGATTCACCCAATCCAAGCTTCATTCGACACCCCGACCTCTGCTTCCCTGGGCACAGGTTGTGGATCTGAGCAAGACAAAAATCCGTGGCCACTTCCATTGCTTCTGTGTCCATCGGGACGCTGTCTGTTGGGCCTGTCGGTAGCCCTTTGGCTTGCTTTACATTGAGGTGGCTGCAGACGGAAGTCGTCTGCGATCCTCAACAAGGAGTGTTTCAAGTCCTCTTGGCTTTCAGCAAACACGCTATGTCAGCTGCATGTCGCAGGCTGCTCCCGGGCCTTCCCCTGATCATGGTGCGGCATTCCTCTCCATACAATGCGGTTCCCCCGTGGCGCGCTCCGCTTACGATGAAATAAGTAGGGTGAAAAGAAACAGCCCCGACGTGCCCCTTTCCTGACTGGAAACCAAACAGCACTATAGATGCTTAAATTTTCGGACTCTTTCAACTGTCCTAGTTGTTTGTTTGTTTGCATAGAACCCTGTTCTTGTTTCACAAACATGCAGTATCTGTTTCTTACCTGAGATTATACTCTGTAACGCTATGGTCCACTTACTGTCTGCCCTGTCTGCTTCTCTGAGATGCCGCCTCCTCCTCCTCCCATCACACCCTGCCCTGTTCACTTGACTGGCCGCTCCTACAATGTCTGATGACCGGCACTGGTAGTTAAGCACAAGCTCCAACACAACCCACTGGATAGTCTGTGTGTCAGCTCACACACACGATACACGTCCTGCCCCTGCTGTCCCCAAGAAGTGAGTGACAGCAGGAGGGACGTGCACTTGTTGTCTTCTCGAGGTGGGTGGACATCGATCGGACCCAAACAAGCCAGCGCTGTGTGGAGAGCCAGTGGGGGGGCTGCTGGGGTCCGGTCTCACAGCTAGCACCTACTTTACTTCAGGGAGGTGGGAGTCCGGGTAGCCAGGGCAGGGCAATGGAATTCCCATCTCTGGTGACCCCCAATGGGGGGTGTGCCAGAGAAACGGAGGACCCCACCTGCAGAGTAGCCCACCCTGTGGAAGTCCCCGGTGCATGGAGGGAAGGGGTCTGCTGGGAACGGGGCAGGGAACGAAGGGCCCAGCCTTGAATCACAGCTGTGTTCCGTTTGTTTACATCTGAGTGGCCCTGGTCCCTGGGGAAAGGACAGTCCCTGGACCTTCCACACTTCTCCAAGGTCTCTTTCATCAGGTGTCCTCCAGGTGCAGAGGGTCCCTGAAGACTAAGAGGAGGTCAAATCTAGGTGTTTAGCTTTCAGGTGGGAGGGGGCACATGAGGCTTGGGTGGGGCTTCAATGCAGGGCTTCTCCAGGGCCTCAGGTGTCAGAGGACAGCCCAGGGGAGAGACAGGAACTGTCACAGCCCATCAGCACCTAGGTTTCCTCATCACCCCAAACAGAGATTGCTGGGGTTTGTCTGGGGAGCTCCAAGAGGAAGTTCCTACCTGCTTCAGCAACCCAGGTGTTGCTAGTTATTGTCAGGTGCCATGAAGCCGGTTCTGATTCAAACACGCCCAGCCCTGCAAAGGTGGCTCCTGTAAAGACAGCAGCCAGGGACACTCCCGGGACAGAGCAGTTCTCTACTGTGCCACATGGGGGTGCTGTGAGTCGGAAGTCAATTAGATGGAACCCAACAATGTCACCCAGTGTTCCCGGGTCTGGGTTGCAGAGGGGAGGGGGAGCTGCCCTAAACCAACCGGACTCATCCTGCGGCATCTGGGGGAGCATTTGGTGGGGGTGACCGTGAGAACAAGGCTGGGGGGATGGGATGGTGCTATGGAGAGAGGAGGGACTGGAGAGGGTGGGGGACCAAACTGGTGTGCTCACATCATGTCCCCTTCTCTGTCGCTCCCACCCTCCACCCCTCCCCGTGTGCCCATCCATGCCCACCTGCTCCCCTCCTCCTTCCACGTCCTGGCTGTCTTTCCCGCCCTTTCTG
>NW_022111359.1:1960185-1961529 GCF_000313985.2 Echinops telfairi | reverse complement strand
AGATGCCGAAGAAGGTGGAATCTGCTTGCTCCATTTTTGCCAAAAATAATTACAAGGGGGAGGGGTCACCAGTGGAGTTGAGCCTCTCCCCCCGTTCAGCCCTGCTCGGCGACTCCCGTGGCTGGTCGGCAGCTGGCTCCCCCCAGCTTGCCTCCCCCCCCCCCCACTTCCTCCCCAAGGGGTTCAAGATGTGGAGGCTAGAAGGAACACCCTCTCCAATCCCTGTTCCCCTCTGCTGCCTCCCAGGGAGGGGGGCCACCCCCACCCTCTCCCCTTGAGAATGCAAAAGACATTTCCGGCGAAATGCCCCTCCCCTTCCCCCCAGGTAAAGGCTACCTCACTCAAACGTTCATGTCTGTGGTTGGAAAAATCACGCCTGATACCAAAGATTTTCCCCGAGGACTTGTGCTGGATGCTAGAATTTCCCTCACCTCCAGACCAGGTGTCTGCAAGCCCTCCCCCTGAGAGATGAAAAAGAGAGAGAGAGAGAGATGTGAGAGATGACAGAGAGAGAGAGAGAGTAGTGAGGTCGATGAGTGCCTTTCTCTTGAACCAAAGATGTGTGTGGAGTGTTCTACTGTCCTTATTCACCCACTATTCCCCCCAGTTTTGGAAGCAACTGGATCTGAGTGATGCTTCTAAACCGTTGGGTATTGGGGAAGAACCCTAAATGTAACCAGTCTCCCTTCCTGGTCAGCAATGAACTCCCCACCCCCCAGCTCCCTTCCTCCCATCCTTTCCCACGCCTACCACACACAGTATCCATACAAACTCAGCACACGCACGTGTACACACAGTGCACACCCACTACTACACACACAGTATACACACCTCACACATACATGTGGTACACACATGTACATATCCACTGTGCCCACAGGTCATCCCCAGACCGGATCCATGCACACACTGGGGCACGCTTGTTAACTGGGGTTAAACAGTAGACTGCTAACGGAAGTTGGGAACCCACCAGCATTCCCCAGCTTCAGTACGGATTTCCAGCCTCAGGAACCTTACCCTCCCTGTTCCATCCTGTCCTAGGCCAGCCGCTAGGAATCTGAGGAGAACAGACCGGACCACGGTGGGTTCTGGGCCCTTGGGGCTCCATTCTGGGTAGATGAGGGAGGTCTCTTTATCCCACCTCCACTAAAACTTGCCCCCCTCCCCCCGCATCCCGGCCCCCAATCTCTCTGCCCACCCCGGGCAGAGCAGACTTCTCAGCCCAGGGACCAAAGACACTGGGAGGCCCATGTAAACATCTTCAATTCTTTTAAAATTAGAAGAGGGGTGGAGGGTAAAGCATAGAAAAGAACATGTTTCCCTATCCAATATTGATGCCTTCGC
>NW_022111359.1:1957469-1958896 GCF_000313985.2 Echinops telfairi | reverse complement strand
GGGAGAAGGGAAGCGGGGGTAGGAGGCAGATGGGGGCGGGGCGGGCATGTACAGGAACCAGATCCAGGGTCTCCTTCGCCCCCACCTGCCAGCCCTCACCTTCCATGCCTGTTCTGGAGGTCACGTGATGGGTGCCCTCACTGTCTGGGGCCAGACCCCGGCCCCGGCCCCGACCCAGGTGGGTTTTACGAGAGCATGAATTCCGAAGTGTCTTGTTCAGAGGAAAGAGACAATCAATCAGACAATTGTTCCGGTCTTGTCACCCCGGGTGGTGGGGGCTGGGATGTGGCCCCAACATGCCCAGATCCACAGGGTCCTCTGAGGCTCTAGTGGCCGCAGCCCCACCTGCTGTGCCCCAGATTCCTCCGGTCTCCATGGTCCTGGGCTGGGTGCGACTTCTTCTATCTGTTCTAGGGGGGCGTAGGACCTCTCCCACCCAACCCCCAGCCCACCTTAGACCCTAGAGAACAGGGTTCACACAAGGGCCCTCTGGGACCACTCTTTGAGCCTACTCTTTCCAGGAGGCCAGGTCCTGGAGCTTCCCAGAGCTCCTGCGGGTGGGGAGACAGGATTAGAATTCCTTGTCCTTCCTTGCCAAGGAAAGGGCAGGAGGGAGAGGCGCGGGCTCCCTTTCCAGGGAAGGGGGATTGGAGTGGGGTTGTGCTGAGGGGCCGGGCCTGGAACCAAGGGGTGCACCAACCTAACAAGGATGGTAGGGATGGGGGACATTCCAGGCAGGGCCCCCACCCCCCTATCTGGAATGTGGGCCATTTCACATTGTCCTGTTCACTGTGGTTGAATCAAACCCAGGCCACCAAGACCCAAGGGCCCCTTCAAATTCTCCCCAAGTGCTGGTCTTTGGGGAGGGGGGTTTCTCAACTGGAGGCACGCGAGGATCCAGAGACCACATGGTCTTGAGTGTTTAATGGAGATCAGAATTTGGGGGGGGGGTGTTACTCAATGGGTCATCCAAAGGTAGACAGACGCCCCTCTTCTCCCCCCACCTGCCCCCACCCCACCTGATGAGAGGAATCTGAGAGTCTCAGCCTTTGTCCTCGGGTGACAGGCTTAAAACTTTCAAGCAAACCAAAAAAACATCATTGTTAACTATTGCTGTGCTGGGTTTGTTGTTTTGTTTTCCTTCAATAAATTATTTTCTAGTCACTC
Source organism: Echinops telfairi (assembly GCF_000313985.2). Classification (NCBI taxonomy): domain Eukaryota; kingdom Metazoa; phylum Chordata; class Mammalia; order Afrosoricida; family Tenrecidae; genus Echinops; species Echinops telfairi. Next base: position 1,957,729 of record NW_022111359.1, on the reverse strand, counting down.
ACCTGGGTGTGCGTGTTGGCCAGCTCCAAGTGGGCGCCTCAGCGGGAGGGGTGGGGTGTACCCACCACCGTGAAGACGGGGAGGGAGAAAGGGGTGTGAGGGAGGAGAGTCTCTCTCCCTTTTTCCAGCCCACCCCTCTGAACTCCACCCTCCTCCTGGGCCTGCGGGGCCTGCCTGAGTCCCCACCTCCACACTGCTCCCACCTTCTTTGGGGCACAGTGAAGAATCTGGGAGATGGAAGAGTCCGGCAGCCTTTTTCA
>NW_022111359.1:1944168-1957193 GCF_000313985.2 Echinops telfairi | reverse complement strand
TCCTGGCGAAATAGCCATGTGGCAGCTGAAAACCGTCTACCCTAGCTTGTTGTGCATGCTTTCCAAAAATCAGGACTTTTTAAAAACGCCGCTGGACACGGGAAAATTTGTTAAAAATCGGGACTGTCCCGATTTTTGACACCTTATTTGAAGCCCCCAAGAGGCGGAGTAAAGCTGTCCCCTCTGGTCTCCAGATGCTGTGAATCTTTAGCGGGAGCAGACAGCCTGGTCTTTTTCCTGAGGACCAGCTTGGGGAGGGGGTGTGTCTCAACGTGTTAACTCGTTATGCCAAATACACTCTAACCGTCTAAGGAGTACGCCTGGTGGTTTATTGGAAGGGAAGGAAGCAGGGCAGCCAGAGTCAGAGCTGACAAAGTCCCCTGAGGGGCCAGCAGACAGGTGTTGGAGGTAAGGAAGTTTGATCTACCAGGGGACACACACACACACACACACACAGCAGACAGGTGTTGGAGGTAAGGAAGTTTGATCTACCAGGGGACACACACACACACACACACACTTTCCCTGCAATTCCTTCATCAGGCCACTAGAGGTCAGAGTTGTTGGTGTGTTTTGAATGTAAGAAAGCGGGAGCCCTGCCTAAAGGCGTCCTGGGGTCAGATGGACCTTGGTTGATTCAAAAAGGAAGGCGAGCAGAGTTCTTATTCTCCGGGGAGGACCTCCTATCTCCAGGGGCACTACGCCTGGCCCTCCCGCCTCTCTGGAGGAGAGGGCTCCGGCTCCAGGTGGTCCTGGGCCGGCAGCCACTCCACGGATGACGGCTGTCTCTCCAGCGGCCAGAACTCCACCTCCACCGACTGCTCAGTTACGAAGGAGTCGTCCGTGGTCTGTGGCGGGGTGTTGTTGGGCGTCTGAGGTGCCTGGTGGGCTGCTGGCTCCTCCGCCCATCGGAAGGGCTTCCTTAGCCAGCTGAACGGCCAGGTCAGCCTCCTGGGTGTCCAGAGCCACAGCCTTTCTTGCAAGGTCGGCTCGCTACCCACATTGGGCGGCTGGTCTGGAGGGGGCACCGCTGGACTGTCCGAGGGCTGCGGGGGGTGCAAAGAAGTCGACGGCAGGCTTTCCTCGGGAGAAGGGATACTTTGCTCAGATGACAGTGGCGTCTGCCAGGGGGGCGATGACCAGCCCTCAAGAGGAGGAGTAGGCCTCCTCCCAGGTGATGGGGACCTGTCCTGAGGCGGGTGTGGCCTCTGCTCAGGAGAAGAAACCCCCAAGTGCTTGGCGGACCTCGAGGCAGTGGGCCGCGCTGCCTGCTCTTTGAGGGTGGAGGCTTGCTTCGGAACCGAGGAGCGACTCCTGGATATGGGGACCAGCATCTCGGAGGTGATGGGCTCCACGTGCAACGACTTCCTCTTCCCCAGGAGGGACGTCCTCCTCGGGCGCCACGTGCTGTCCCCGAGCAGCGGGGGCACCTCGCATTCCAGCGGGGGCTGGTCCTCGTCACCCGCCAGCTCATCGTTGGCGTCTCGGGCCCTCCGGAGGATGGTGCCCTGCGTGATGAGGTCCGCATAGCCCTCCCGGTGGGAGAAAGCGTAGCTGGATCGCCGGACGCGCGCCTCCCGGTACAGGTAGGAAATAGGTTCCCCCATGACCTCCTCGCTCGGGGGGGCCTCCTCCACCTGCCAAGCGACAGAGAGAACAGGAGCCGTCAGGCCCTCGCACTCTGCAGACCGACCAGCGCGAGTCCCCCACCCTCTGAAACCGTGCCCTTGCCCCGCATTGCTTGCCGATGGGCTCTTCCCAGCTTAGCAAATGGGAGGCCTGCTCTACCCTAGTGTAGCCAATGGGAGGCCTCCCCTACCCAAGTGTAGCCAATGGGAGGCCTTCCCTACCCTAGTGTAGCCAATGGGAGGCCTGCTCTACCCTAGTGTAGCCAATGAGAGGCCTTCCTTACTCTAGTGTAGCCAATGGGAGGCCTCCCCTACCCTAGTATAGCCAATGGGAGGCCTGCCCTACCCTAGTGTAGCCAATGAGGCCTCCCCTACCCTAGTGTAGCCAATGGGAGGTCTCCCCTACCCTAGTGTAGCCAATGGGAGGCCTCCCCTACCCTAGTGTAACCAATGGGAGGCCTCCCCTACCCTAGTGTAGCCAATGGGAGGCTTTCCCTACCATAGTTTGGCCAATGGGAGGCCTTCCCCAGGACCTGACTCTGAACCAAGGCCTGAGACCCCTGGGAGCCCTCTGGTGGCAAAGCTGGGAGAGGAGCACCCCGCGTAGCTGTGTGTCTCACCCCGCGTAGCTGTGTGTCCTGCTGTGTGTGGCAGCAACGGTGTCAGGCTCTTGGCCATGGTCAAGGTCTTGGGTCCTTGGTCCACCATTCCAGTCCATGCCTGGGTCCCACCTTGACCGTCCATGTCTCAGCTTTGTGAGCCATTAAGCACTTTCTCAACTTTTGTCTCCCCCATTTCATGATTGGTTTTGCTACTTCCACCCCGCACCCACTCTACCCCATGCCCTGGGAAATCATCACCTGAAGTCTCACGGGTGTCAGCATCTGAACCCTGGACAACCTCCTGAGGGTCCCCAGGTCACATCCCTCCCAGGAAGCGTGGCTCCTCCATGGGGCCCCAGGGTCTGTTCTGAGGACACTGGGTTTATGCCAGGGTCCCCATCCCCACACTCCCCCCCTCCACACACACACATCTCTGGTGGAGCATGCCATGGGAAACCAGGACCCAGGCCGACCTCACCTTGACCAGCAACTTCTTGACCACCTGGTAGATGGTGCGGAAGGCCAGGACACACAGGGTGTTGAAGACCACGTTCAGCAGGATGACCAGCAGGGCAAAGGGCTTTAAGATGACATTACGGTCGGCATCTAGGGACAGTGGTAGGGTCACGGACCTGCTTGGGGAGGGGGCACCCCCAAAGCACCTGGTGAGGCGGGAGGAACCTTCTCCTGCACCCTCCCAGGATGTCACCAGCCCATAGGATAGCTCTGTGAGAATTCAAAAGAGGCCCTGTAACTGACCACCTCCCGAAAAATACCCATGTGTTAGAAATGGTTGAGCTGGTACATGCCCCGCTGTGAACACCAAAAATAAACAACATATGCACATGGGGGCGGGGGGCTGGTGGTACAACCATGGGGTACTCCCAACTGATAACCTGCCAGAATGTTTTGGAGGAGGATGAGGAGGAAAGGCCTGGTGATCTCCCTCCCCCTATAAAGATGAAATCAGAAAGAAAAATTCAAACCCATGACTGTCACTGCACTCCTGGGGACCCACAATGACAGAGTGAACTACTCTCTAGAGTCCTGTCCCATGCCCCCACCCCCACCCCGGCCCCCACACTGAGGCTGTGCATCTTTGACAGAAGAAGGCAGCCTCACCTTTTTCTGATGGCGTGACCGGTGGGTTCAAACCACTGACCTTTTGGTCAGCGACCTAGGAAACCCTTTGTGGGAATTCTCTTCTGTCTTGGGGCCGGGGAGGGACGGACTCAGAGCCACCTGACAACTGGATGTACGGTCATCCTATTTGGAATTGGGGCCTGAGTCACGTAAGCCCAAAAAAAAAAATTTTTTTTTTTTTAAATCTCATTGAAGGGTGTACCTTGAAACCAATGCTTCTCCAAGGTCGACACAGAGCTGACTAGACACAGACACAAGCAGGGCACGCTGGGGAAGAGAGCTGGCTTCGGTGGCCCGCCAAGCAGATGGGGCGAGGCCTTCCCCTAGAGCCAGCGCCTCCGGTGTGGGTGCCTCGTCTCCTCAGCTGTGAGGGAGGAGGCCTGGGGCTGCACCAGCCCCCTGCTCAGCTGCTCACAGAAAGCTTGATGGCTTAAGCCCCGTCCCACCACGGCTCCTGGTCTACTAACCGCTCCTCCTCGGGGCAAAGGTCAGCCAGCCTACTCTGGCACAGACAGACAGCCTCGCAGACGGTCAGCAGGTGTCAGGATCACCCCAATGGCAGTAGGGTGGGAATTCCCAGAAGGGATGCCCCAGGAGAGCAATCCGGCCACCTGCTTCCGCAAGGCTTCCAGCCTGCCTTGGTTCTCCAGTACTTCCGTGGCAGAGAGCCACCCGCCAACAGTGGCTTGCCCAGACACCAACTTCACCCTCTCACAGTGTCGGAAGCCAGAAGTCGGGGCTCTCTTTCTGTCGGCTCTGGGGGAAGGTCATTGTCTCCTCTCCACAGCCCTGGGGATCTCCTGGCATCCATCTTGGCCTGGCCTAGGAGGTTCCCAGCACAGGGACCCCCCGGGGGCCAGGGGATGCGCTTGACTCCCAGTCCTTCTTTCTTGGTGGTGGCGAACCCCCTCTTCCTTTGCTTCTCTCTCTTATTAATGATCTCTTGTAAGATAAAAGGCGATGCAGCCCACACGCCAGCCAGGGAGACTCCCCTGACATCAGACCCGGTCTGGGGCTTGACTCTGGCTTTCACACGACGGGGAATTACTAGCACGATTAAAGGAACCACCAAATAAAACCATGGCCACGGAGAACCATGGTCCAGTGAAGTTGGCGCGATTGGGGGAGGGACACAAATCAATCCATGACCCTCTAGCTTCTGGGCTCCTGCAACAATTCACGCCCTGCCACAGGCACCACGCCTTTCACGTCGTCTTTATCACCCTCAACGTCTTCCGTCAACTCCAAGTGCATCCTGGGGCAGGCTGCCTCTCCGTTTGTAAACCTAGATGGCAAGTTGTCCGCTTCCAAAGCTCAGCGGGGGGACGGCACCCTGGGACGTTTCCATTACAAATGGGGGGAGCCGGAGGGGGAAAGCAGGAAGGACAGGCACCAGGCAGGTTCAAAGCCCAGCAGAACCATTCACGTCTGCTCCCAAGCCTTGAAAATCACCCTCTGCTCTTTGAGACCGTCTAGGGATCGGTCCTTCCCTGCCCCAGACTTTGGATGGTGGCCATGCTTTCTGGATTCTGGGTGTGAGAATGACCGTGGGGAACAGAACCAGGAAGAGCGTGTCCTCAAACAAACTCAACACGCATACGTTAAGGAGTTTGGGAGGCCGGGGCTCTGGTGGAAGGAGACCTTCACGTCTGTAAGTTGGAGGTGCGTCCCAGTCACATTCTCCTAAGTCAACATTATTCCCCACGATGTCCCCCTGCCCCTTATAATGCCAATTTTAAGGTGCTACTTGCAAGCACATGATTGCTACTATACACGCTTGAAGGTCAACTGCTTGAAGGCTACTTGCCTGACGGTTGTCTGCCATCTAGTCATCAGACCCTATTGTCTGTCTGTCCTGCCCTAAGTAGGGCCCACTCCTTTCTAAGAAGGATTACGGATGGTTTCCCTGGAGACGAGCTCAAAAACACCTAAGGGCCAGCCAGCTCCGAGATGACCAAGGTTAGGCTGCTATCTTGTGCTGCCTCGACCCCATCTCTGTTCTGCTCAGGGCGAGAGTAACAGAACCAGCTCACTCTGCCCCTAAGCCACGGCCCCAAGGCCCTCCGCTCCCTCACGCCATGAGTGGTCCAGCCTAGCCTTGCCGAAAAGTGCCCGGAGACACCCTACTCTGACAGAAAGCCTGCTGGACCTCTGGGGGCATGTGGTTCTCTTGCTCCGAGGTTCAGCCTCCATGCCATCTAGCCCTGTGACCTGGCTTCTGCTGCTGCCCTGTGTCTGTCACGGCTTCTTGCTACCTGTGTGGCCTCCAGCATTACAGCTCTCCTCACTTCCTGCGGGATCTTCACCTTCACAGAAGGTGCCTCTGACTGCTGACGTGCGGCCTCTTCAAAGCAATCTAGGCGTTTGCTGTAAGTAGGCACTTCCAAACTCTTCCGGTTTCTACCCATTATCCATTTCCCAAACTGCTTCCACACTTAACCATCTGTTTCCAGAACTAAATTATGTCATACACATACACCAAATCCCCCTATATTAGTATCGCTATATGCCAGACTATGTCTATCAAATTGCATCGTTGCACAATGCCAAACCATTGAGAGAGAAATCATAGCCCAGCCAAGTTGACACAGGTTTGGGTGAGGGGCAGATACGATTCAACCCATGACTCAGCTAATCAAAGGACAGGGACAGAAGCCTCACTGGAAAAAAGACGTGCCAACAGCCAACAGACACGCAAAAAGATGCTCGTGATCATGAGCTGGTGTTGCCTGTTGGGTGCCATCCAACTCACAGCAACACGGTGGACCCCAGAGTGAGAGGCAGGCACCCTTACCATCGCTGCTGGGTCTGAGCTCATTGTCGCAGCCACTGTGTCAATCCATCGCACCAAGGGCTTCCCTCTTTTTCATCACGCGTGCTATCCTTCTCCCCCCCCCCCCCCCCAGGACTCGTCCCTCCTGATAACACGTCTTAAGTCTGGGAGATAAAGTCGCACCATCCTGTATTTGTTCCCAGATAGAGTGGTCCATTCTTCTGCTTGAAATCGCTTGTATAGTTAATACTCCTGGGGTCAAACACCATAACCCAAGTGGGTCGATCCTTCTTCGGCCTTCCTGACTCGCTGTCCGGCATTTGCCTGTGTATGAAGCGGTGAAAAACCCAGGGCTTGAGTGAGGCAAACACCTTAGCCCTCAAAGTGGCAGCTTGGCTTTTTTTTTTTTTTTTAGCACATTGGAGAGTTGTTTTCATTTTTGTTTTCCAACAGAGCTGCCTCTTCAAAGCAGAGTCAACTGTAAACATGCGAATGAAGTAAAACTTGTGTGTGGGGGGGTCAAGTCTTTGGGACCTTCATTTGCTGATGGGGGCACAGCTCAAAATGAGAAGAGACCGCTGCAAACATCTGTTAATAATTGGAGCGTGGCATGGACGAAGTACGAATGCAGGAAAATTGGAAGCTGCCCAAAATGAACTGGAACTCAAGAGGATGGATATCTTTTAGTGAGCCAGCATGGACTGGCGTTGGCCGTTTTGAGCTGGAAGAGCTGTCGTGGCTTTACGAAAAGCCTAAACAGCCTTGATAAGACTGAAGCTATTTTGAGCTAACAGAAGCCGTTGTGAACGATAAATGAGCTCGCTATGAACTGTAAATGAACTAGCTGATATTAGGGAGGCAGGCTGTGCAGACAAAGCGCAACGGAATGGACCAAAGGAAATGTGTGTTCAGAAGGCTTGCGAAAACGACCAGAGCAGTTATTGTTCAACGAAGAGCAGTTATTGTTCAACTGAGAACGGTGAACGGCAATATCCTGCTTCTGTGCTCTACTTGCTTGCACACCTGCACATTGCAAAAGCATAAAAGCCTTTGGGAAATTAGACTGGAGGTGCCTGCGCAGGAAATACAACTTTTTCTTTTGAACTTGCCAGCGAGCTGGGTTGTTTTCCTTCTGGGAACGGACAGGAGGCCGCTACAGATCTTGGGGCTTACTATACCAGGAATGACCCAAGCGAGAGGAACACCCTTGTCTTCATCATCGGGAAGGACATTCCAAGATTGGTCTTGAAGCATCATGCATCTGTGATCGGATTATACCCAAGAAAACCCAATCAATACAACGATTATGCAAATGTGTGCTGAGCCATTAAGGCTAGTGACACAGACGCGGATGAATTCTTCCAATGTCTTCGGTCTGCAATTGATCAAACACGTGATCAATAGGCATTGATAATTATTCGTGATTGCAATGCATAAGTTGGAAACAGAGAGACAGGAATAGCCGTTGGAAAATAAGACCTGGGTGGTAGAAATGGAGCTGGAGATCACATGATAGAACTTTGTAAGACCAAGAACTTCTTCGTCACAAATACCTTTTTTTCAACAAGCACAATTGCTGACTAGACCATGGACTTCTCCAGAAGGAGCACACAGAAATCAAACTGACCACGTCTGTGGGAAGAGACCGTGGAGCAGCTCAATGCCGGGAGCTATAACCAGGCCAGGCACCGACTGTGGAACAGGCCATCGATCGTGCAAATCTGAGTTCCGGTTGAAGCTGAAGAAAATTAAAATGCATCCATGAGAGCCAACCTATGACCTTGAGTCCATCCCACCTGAACTTCAAGGGCATCTCAAGAATAGATTGGAGGCGCTGAATACTAATGACAGGAGACCTGGTGAGCTGTGGGAAGACATCAAGGCATCATTCATGAAGAGAGTACAAGGCCATTAAAAAGACAAGGAAAAAGCTCAACGTGGGTGTCAGCAGAGACCCTGAGTAGCTAAGTGCAGTCCTTACACAATCTTATGCCAACTTGAGGGGTGGGGTCTAGCCTGTCAATCAGGTTACAGACTGATTGATCCCTCCTTGTGGGCGTGATTTTCTCGTGAGGCTTCTGGGAACTTCTTCTTCCTCCGTGAAGGCGGGAAGCACTCTCTCTCTGCTTCATCTTCCTGTAGACAAGCCACATGGGCCCACGCTGATGGAAGCCAGAGCCCCGGGGATGCTTCCACCACCATTGGACCCACAAGACTTTCCACCCACCGGTCTGTGATCTTCCTGCATTCGGCATCATTGCATGTGCTGCGTGAGTCTGAAGAGGAATTTGTGGGCTACTATCAAACCGGTGGGCTGATATTGAACTTATGGATTTGATTTTGGACTGGACTGGGCTGTTTCAATGATGCCCAGTTACTTCTTGACAGAAGGATCTCTCTTACACATCTGTGAGTGTCTCTGGATTTGTTTCTCTAGTCCACCCGGACTAACACAGTAAGGCAAACCGAAGAAAGGATGAAGCCAAAGAGCTGAACAGAGATGCTCAAGGAGGCAAAGCAACATATTATCATGAAACGGCAAAGACCTGGAGTCAGAGTACCCAAACAGAAGAATGCGCTTGGCACATCTTAAACTGAAGAAAAACATTAAAGCTTCACGTTGCGATATTGAGCGATTCTATGGGCAAAGTATCGAATGATGCAAGAAGCATCACACGATGATGGAAAGAATACACCGAGTCTCTGTACCAGAAAGAACTAGTTGACAGTCCACCATGTCAGGAGGCAGCAGATGAGCACGAACCAATGGTGCTGAAGGAAGACATTCAAACTGCCCTGGAAGCGTCGGGTGAAAACACGGCTCCAGGAATCGAGGGAATGCCCACTGAAACGTTTCAACAAGCTGATGATGCCCTGGAAGCCCTCACTTCCTATGCCAAGAAACTTGGGAAGCAGCTATTTAGCCAAGTGACTGGAAGAGATCCCTACTAGTACCCATTCCCAAGAAAAGTGACCCGACAGAACGTCCAGATTATCGAACAATCCATCATTGCTGCCGCGTGCAAGTAAAATTGTACGGAAGACCACCCAGCAGCGGTCGCAAACACACAGGGAACTGGCAGAGGCTCGGCCCAGATTCAGAAGAGGACGTGAACCAAGGGGCATTATGGCTGCTGTCAGATGGATCTTGGCTCAAAGCAGAGAACACCGGGAAGACGTTTACTTGTGTTTCATTGATAAAGCCAAGGCATTCGACCATGTTGATCTTAACCAACGCCGGGCAGCCTTGAGAAGCGTGAGAATTCCAGAAAACTTCTTTGTGCTCTTGCGGAACCCGTACACGGCTCAAGTGACAGTCGTGTGGGCAGAACGAGGCAATATCCCGTGGTTTCAGATCAGGAAAGGGGTGCATCCTCTCACCACAGTTGTTCAGTCTGGATGCTGAGCAAATCATCCCAGAAGCCGGAAGATATGAAGAAGACTGTGTGGCCTCTGGATTGGAGGAAGGTTCGTTAACAATCTGCCATCGGTAGATGACACCACCTGGCGTGCTAAACGGGAGGGGGCCGTGAAGCCCTTGCTGATGAAGGCCGAGGATGGCAGCCTTCACTCTGGAGCACAACGCAATGCAAAGAAACTCAAACTCCTCGCAGCTGGACCACGAGGTCCGTCAGGACCAGCGGAGAGAAGATGGGGGTGGTTGCGGGTTTTGTCTTGCTGGGATCCTCAGTCAAGGCTCGTGGAAGCAGCCATTGTCAAGAGACCCAAAGACAAGTTGCGTTGCGTTGCGTTCCATCAGATGCTGCACAGGCCTCTTGAAAGTGTTGGAAGGCAAGGGCGTTCCTTTGAGGACCAGGGTGGGCCTGGCCCGAGCCAGGGTCTTTTCCATCAGGCAGGATGTCGGAAGACTGGGTGCCTTTGCAGGACGGTGCTGGGGAAGCAGGGACCGCCACCAGAGCACACAGGGTGTGTCTCAGAGGAAGCCCGGCGAGGGTGCTCCTTAGGGCGTTGAGGCTTCTGTCTCCCACACTTTGGACACGTCGTCAGCAGAGAACAGTCCCGGGGAGGGGACACCCTGCAGGGCAGCGTTCACAAGAGGAAGGTCCTCAAGGAGACCGAGTGGGCTCCACGGAGAAGGGCCGGGAGGACGGCGCGGACTGGGCAGAGTCTCTGCCGGGCAGCAGGTGCCAGGGGCTGGCATTGACTCGAAGACAGCCAAGAACCAAAGCAGCCACATGTGCAGGGATTCAGGGATTCAGGGCGGGCAGGGCTTCAAAACGCGTGTGGACATCTTCCATCACCTTTCAGTTCCATTTCCCCGCAGAATCCTTAACGTTTTCCCCTATGTCCACTGACGACACACCCTCCGGGGGACTCCCCGGTCATAACCGAACCCCTTCTGCGATTGGTTTCCTCGGTTTGCACGCTCAGGGCCCCATCGGACCCAGGAGTGAGGGCCACAACTCTGTCCATCTGCCTCAACTGGTTCGTGTTGGGAGCAGCGCGCTCGGAGTCTTAAGAACGTGAGTGTGCCCATCAGATACAACGACTGGCCTCTCGGCTCCTCCCCAGGGGCAAAGGAGTCAGAAGGTGGCCCACAAAACCGCAGAGAAGGGACATTAGATACAAGACGGAGAGCCGATGCCAGCCACTGGTCTCAGCTCTGCGGAGACCAGAAGCAGGTGGTGCCCGGGTGCCACCACGGGCTGATCTCTCTAGAAGCACAATGACGGGTTCTGCTAAGCCTGAGAGGGAAGCACAGAACGAAGCCCACGCCCTTCAAAAGGGGCCAGACCAACTCGTCCTGCTCCTGTGAGTTGTGGCTGACACCTGACAGCGTGGGCACCACAGGAGACCAGCAACCCGGGACAGCCTTCAAACCGCGCGCCCAAACTCGCCCGAGGCCACGGTGGACAGAAAAGCGGAGCGGCCCGCACACAGCGGCGGGGAGATGGCCTTAGTCCCCAAGGGAAACCATCTGGTCGGCCTCTAAGCCAAAACCTAGCGGAGGGAGGGGATGCGCGGGGAGAAGACCCTAGCATCCCAGAAGGGGAACGCGATAGATGGGGATGGGGACCCCAGGTGGGAAATGTGAGGGGTGCCACTGCCCCATTGCCGGGTTGGGTCGGGGGGGCTCTCCCAGGGGAACCTGAGATTCTGGGTCAACAGCTGGCCAAAAATGCAAACCGGTCCCGCCCCAGAAAACCCTGGTGCGGTTCAACTCTGTCTCCTGGGGTCTCTCCGCATCGGGACTGCCCTCGACAGCCCCCGGATGGAGCGCAGGTCCGGGAAGGCTGCTGTGCTGTGGTGTTTCCACGATGGCAGCACCAGGTGGCGGGGACCGGTGTCCCCTCCTTGGGCCCCCCACCCCACCCCACCCCCGTGGAGCAGGCGGCAGGGGCTGCCCTCATCCTGTCGTGCTCCCAGTGGGCGGCCAAGACAGCTGGGGCGGGGGCGCCCCGCCCGGCCCGTCCACACGGGGCTGGGGGTTCTTACACAGAAACGGGAAGGTGTGGGGGGAGAGCCTGAAGAACCACTCGTTCTGCGAGACGTAGGTCATGAAGGCGTAGCAGCCGCCGCTCAGGGCGATGGCCAGCACAGACAGGACGGTCCAGTACTTGATGTTCAGGATCACCTGCCCGGGGCGGGGGGGTGTCACTGTAGTAAGGGCGCGGAGTGGGGGGAGGACCTGGGGCAGGGTCTGTGGCCCTGGACCCAAGGGTTCCGGGTCACCTCCATGGTGACGGCCAGCAGGCTCTTACCTCCACGGTGACGGACAGCAGGCTCGAGAGGGCCACGATGACCCCAAAGGACTGGTAGTCGCAGAGGCTCGGCTCCCCTCGGTCCCAACAGGCCAGCAGCGTCATGAAGAAGTTGATCAGCGAGGTAAGCATGCCGTGGACCACGGCTTGGAAGAAGACCCAGTAGTTGAAGAGCTGTTCCTTCTGCCCCGCCACGTACAGCTCCGGCATCTGCAGGCTCTTCTGGGCACTCACGTCCTGGAGGGAGAGGCGGGGCGGGCAGAGGGGGGCTCTCGGCACAGGGGGAGGGCCCCATGAGAGCTCTGGCTCTTTCTTCACACCGAATGACGAATGACAAGGAAGGGAAGCAGAAAGCGCCCTTCAAAGACTGCAGATAGTGCAGATCAAAAGGAGGGGGGGGGGCGCGAACCAAAATGGTCAAATGGTCATGGTACCCAGGTTTTCTGGAGCCAATACGTCTGAACGAATCAAGGATCTTTAAAACAACTGCCAACGAAAGTAGCGTTTTAAACACTCAAACAACCGTAAGACCCTCGGGCGGTGAGCCTACGGTCAAGGTGGCAGACAGCTTGGGGGAGGATGGCAAGGGCGGTGGCACCGCTGGAAGAACAAAGCCAGCGCCCCCGAACCATGGGTGCAGAGATGGTCGGATTGGCATGTGTTTTGGTCCGTGTGTTTCCACTCACGGATCAGAAAATGACTGGTTTTTAAGTGAGAAGATCAAGGAGGGAGATACAATTCTGGTCCTGGGGCCCACCGGCTCTGCTCAAATGCTCATTGGTCTGAACCTGGTGGCTACCCTTCCCCCACAGGATGGCATGGAGGTGGGAATTTCCCATCTCCGAGGGGAGTTGGCACCCTCCTGATAACTTCTCAGGGCTAGGGACAGGATGAACCTAAAGGGGTTGTCCCTTCTGGGCCCCAAAGGTCCTGGGCCCCACAATGGAGTGGGGACAGAAAGGCTCGGTCCATTGATGGGGGAGCCAATCCTAAGTGATCTCGGGCCAACCTGTGTCATGCCTGGACATCTCCCAGGCCTGGTGGTCTCCGAGCCTTTCCCGCCATCAGTTACGTGGCAGGGCCCCAAGGTGGACGAGAGAAGCTCACCTGCTCAAAGAGCCCGATGTAGAGCACGGGGAGGGTGGAGTACAGGAGG
>NW_022111359.1:1940917-1944068 GCF_000313985.2 Echinops telfairi | reverse complement strand
GGGGGGCGGCGTACAAGGAGAAGAGAGTTAAAGAGCACGGCCTTCAGGGGTTGGCGGGGACGGAATTCAGGAGAGTTAGAAAGTCACCTTCTATTCAAGCCTGGCGCTGAGCTATGAGCTAGAGAAGCTCAGAGCAGTGTGCGGGGCCTGGTGCTTTTTAAACCCTTGAGTGGTGGGCGTTGTGTTTTGTTTTCTGTGGGTGCGTTTTCAAAGGTCAGCAGTTTGAAACCGCCAGCCGCGCCTGTGCGCCTTCTTCTCCCGTCAAGAGCGGTACCGCCTGGGAAACTCACGGGAGCCGTTTCTACCTTGTCCTGTTGGGTCGCTATGGGTCAGAGTCGACTCCATGGCAGCGCATGTGTTTTTGTGTTGTGTGTTTTCATGACAGAAAAGGCTCAGGCAAGAGTTGCTGCGGTCCGGGGTGCTGTCTGGTCCCTCTCAGCCCGTGGGGATCCCGTAGGACCGAGTCGATCCACACCAGCACTGGCTCACGGCTGCAGTTTATAACTAAATAGAAGCTCTGGTGGTGTGGCAGTTAAGCACCCCACGGCTAACTGCAAGGTGGGGTGGCGGTTGGCATGGCCCTGGGATGCATGGTTATGGGTGGCTCTGTTCCTTCCTACTGGGTTTCGGGGCATCAGAAGCCACTCGGTCACAATGCGGAATTTTTGAGGGAGATGGACAGGCCTTTCCTCCACGGACCCAACCAATGGCCTTCGGCTTAGCAGGTGAGCATTTATTCACCGATTCACTGAGGGCCCTTGCACAAATGAGGCGGGGCTAGACAGGAGGGGAGGGGCTTCACAGAGCAACGCCCCCCTCAAGGCAGGGAGCGCCCCCGCCCCGCCTCGCACCTGGGCTGTGATGCCATTGTAGAAGGCGAACCAGATCTGGGACATCATGCTGGCCAGCGTCTTGTAGATGAAGTAGCGCAGGAACTTGCAGACGCGCAGGTAGGACCAGCGCCCGTGAACCAGCAGCAGGCGCTGTAGGTAGGCGAACTGGGCCAGGACGTAGTCGCTGTTCTGCACAGCCTGCATGCCCTCCTGGCCCGCCAGTCCCACACCGATGTCTGCCGCTGCAGGACAGCGCAGCCTGAGGCCCAGGCCAGCCTGGACGCCCTGCCCGGCTCCCGGTCCCCAAAGCCACCCCCGGAGCCACCCCACAGCTCCTGCATCGGCCCCCGACCCCAGCCCCCCTTGTCCTGATCCCCACACAGCCCCTGGACTGTCTGTCCCCCATTCCCCAACACCCTCTCACTCTCTCCACCACCCCTTGGGCCTCGCACACACCCTCATTGCTCCTTACAGGGCGTCCCTCCCCATCTCCATCTCCCACACTGTCCCTGCCCTCCCTGGACCCTGGTCCCCGAAGGACTGTACTCTCCTGACAGCCCCACCCCTGGGACAGTCCTACCCCCAGGACTGCCCCACTTCCGACAGCCCCGCCCCTGGGGCCACCCCATCTCTGACCAAAGGCGGGCCGCCAGCCAGGCACTCACTTTTGATCATGTTCACATCGTTGGCCCCGTCCCCAATGGCCAAGGTGACGCCGCCCTTGTGCCTCTTGATGAGCTTCACGATCAGGGCCTTCTGCTTGGGCGTCACCCGGCAGCAGATGACCGCCTGGCAGCGCAAGGCCAGGTCCACGAAGGCCCGCTCGCGCTGCACCTGGAGGCTCTCGAGGGGCTTAGCGCTCTCCGAATCTGCGTAGACCCCCATCCGGCAGGCCCTCAGCTGGCTCACCACGGAGCGCCACAGCCTGGGCAGCCGCCCGGTCCACCACGTGTCCTGCGGCTGGCCGGGCTCCTGCCAGGACTCCTCCACCTGCCCTGTGGGGGGCAGGCTGGCCTGGGGCTTTTGGTACAGGTCGGGGGTCATCAGCTGGTCCTGCGGAGGAGAGGGCCCGTCACGCTGGGCCTGCAGGCCCTGCTCGGTTGCTCCCCAGCCCACCAGCCCGAGGCGGGGAGCCTGGCTGGCAGCGACACTGACCAGGAAGTCCCCCGTGATGACCATGGCCGTCTTGAGCTGCAGTGGGAGGCGGATCTTGGAGGCCTGCAGGTTGCTGTCGCTGTCGCAGCTGGCATCCATCCTGCGGCTGTGGGGGCAGCCAGCGGGGGCGGGGAAGAGCCACATCACATCACTCGGCCCAGTCTTGGCCCCCTGGTGCCCGCGTGGCCCTCTCCCCACGACTGGGAGACGCCCCTGGGGGCGCCCTCTGGACAGGGTGCTGGCCTGCACCCCTTCCGACCAGTCCTTCCTCCCGCCCCTCCCCTCTCACGTGATCTCATTCTCCTCTAGGATGACCATGTCCTCGGTGAGCAGCTGGCAGGCAAAGCCGATATTCACCGCTGTCTCTGCAAGGAGGGGGCGCCGACGAGTCCCGCCAGACCCAACCCACCCCCACCCCCCACCAATCACAGCAAGCACGCTCCGGCCGGGCCGCCACGAGTGGCTCGGAGAAGGGCCTGTCAACAGTGCTGGCCAATGAGAGCCAGCCCTGAGACTCCGGCTGTAGTTTTGTGTCCACTGGCTCCCTGTGGGGCAGGGGTTGCTGGAGAGGATTGTGAATGGGACTCGGGGTGGGGGGCTGCAAAGAGGGCCCTCGAGAAGGCCCAGGCACCAAGGACTAACTGACCGTGCTTCGGGACCCGGAGGAAGGTCTTCATTCATTTTTTAAATCATCAGGGGGGACATGAACGCGATCTGACCATTCTTGTGAGGTGTGGCCTAGTGATGGCTTGTTGGGCTGCTAACAGAGCGGCCACTTCTCGGGAGAATGATGAGGCTTTCTAGTTTGGTAAAGAGCTAGAGTCTGGGCAGTGAAAGCCCAAAATCCACTTGCAGAGTCTCCACGTGGATTAAGCCTCTGGAGAATCCCCTCTGACCGCTGGCCAGCGATGTCAGTCGCCTGGCCATCAGACAGAGCACAGTGGAAAGTGGATTAATGCAGATGTAGTTAGGTTAAAAGTTAAGACCTTGTCATTTGTTCTCCCTGTTGACCCTTTTAAAAAATATATATATTTAGCTTTCATTCTTTTTTAAAATATATATATATTTAGCTTTCATTCTTTTTTAAAATATATATATATTGAGCTTTCATTCTTTTTTAAAATATATATATATTGAGCTTTCATTCTTTTTTAAAATATATA
>NW_022111359.1:1929687-1940097 GCF_000313985.2 Echinops telfairi | reverse complement strand
AATGTTCTGAAAGCGTGGTGATGCCTGCCAATGAGCTAATATGATTAAAGCGCTGAATTGTACGCTCTGTGAGCTTTATGTCAATAACACGGTTGAAATTTTAAAAGAGGGGTGGTGCTACGGTCTTGGAAACCCACTGGGGCAGTTCCACCTTGTCCTGGAGGGGCGCTGAGAATTGGAACTAGACTTGCTGTTGTTGCCATAGCAACCCCAGGTGACGAGCACCACTGGCCCACAGGGTCTACTTGGTGGGGCGGGGTGAGGGGAGCAGATGTCCTGCCAGGTCTTTCTCCGGAGGAGGAGCTCCCGCTGGGTTGGTGGGTGCAAATGGCTGGCCTTTTGGGTAGCAGCTGAGCGCTTCACTGCCGTGCCACCAGGACACCTTCCAGACGGCAATGGTTCACCCCAAAGACCAGCCTGGACTGACAACCAGGCTTTGGGCAGGTGGGACAGTTCTTGCCCTGCCTACCTCTTCCTCCTCCTCCTCCCTGCGGGCAGCCCCCCCTCCCCCACATACACACACACACACACACACACACACACACACACTCACACTGGATGAGGCCTGGGACCCACCTTGCTTGTCCCCCGTCAGCACCCACACTTTGATGTTGCCATCCTTGAGACACTTGATGGTCTCAGGGACGCCATCCTGCAGTCTGTCCTCAATGGCTGTGGCTCCCAGCAGCTGGGGACACAGGGCAGGGGGCTGAGCAGGAGCCTGGAGGCACCCCTGCAGAGACAGTGAGCCCCACCGCCGCCGCCGCCGCCAGCACCCCCAACCCACCCACCTGAAGGTTTTGCTCCATCTCATCGTACAAGAGGTGCAGGGCCTGCGCCCGGCTCTTCAGCAGCAGGCTGGCCTCCTGGTGTCGCTGCTGCCACGCAGCGTACACATCCGGGTCCACCTCCTTGTAGGCCAAGCACAGTGTCCGCAGGGTTTGCTCTGCGAAGGTCTGGGCCAAGGCAGTGGGCTCATCAACGCCCTGCCACCCCCAGCCCAGCCAGGCGCCTTTCTCTCCAGTCCCCACCGCCCCCCAGCAGTCTGTCCTCCCCTAAGGCAGCCAGTGGGCCCCTTGGAGGCCCCTGGCCCCTGCGTCCCAGCTGCCAGGGCCCCCAGACACAGACCCTGGGCCTCTGCACCCCTCAATCTTGGCCCACGCTGTTCCTCCACCATCAGCCACTTTCCTGCACCCAGGGCCAACTTGGGGCAGTCTCATTTCTTCTCTGGGACACCCCCCACCCTCACCCCCAAGCCCTCCTCCCCTGCCTCCTCTGGCAAGGACTGGAGCTGGGGGTAGGTGGGGTGGGGGTGGAATGGGGAGGCTCTGTCAGGGCTAAGGCCTCTGGAGTTGGGAGGCAGGGGCAGGAAGGTGCTATGGCCCCACAAAAGCCCCCTCTTGGGTCTCCCCCCCCCCAACTCCTCCCTGGCCAGATGACAGCCCCAAGCCTGTCTGTTTGGACAGGGGGAGCTGGGTGAGAGTTTGGGCTTCAGCCTCAGAGAGCCACGGTAGCTGCCAGCTGGGCACAGCTATTCCTGAAACCCAGGGCTGGGGGCCCCGTGTGTCAGGGGGTGGGGTGGGGTAAGCACCAGCTGCTGCTGTTGGGATCTCCGGTCCAGCGCTCTGTGTTCCCGTGGGACCCCCACCTCCAAACTCTTCCCCAGCTTCCCCAGAGCTGACGTGGGGGCAGGGAGAGGAGGGGGTTTCGAGCCCCCAGCCTTTTCGTGCACAGAATAACCATGGCACCACTAAGGGTTCAGGGAGCGAGTGGCCCACCCTGAATGAACGGTGGTCTCACAGAGGGTCCTGGAGAGAATTCACACCACCGTCACCCTCCCTCCCTGAACCCCACACCATCTGCAGTCCCCAAACCACCAGCGGCTCCGCGGGACAGAGACTGGCCTTTCTACTCCTGGTAAAGAGTGACCATCTCAGAACCCTACTGGGGCCATCCCACCCTGTCCGGTGGGGTCCTTGCGTGGCGGCCTCCACTCCCTGGCCACCCGGTGTGGGGCCGGGATGAGGGGTGCCTTCGCGCAATGCACACCTGGCCTGGCTCCCCACCCGCACCCTGCTCCGAGCCACGGGCCGCTGCAGGGACTCACGAACAGGGCCTCCTCCGTGGCCACCTCTGTCATGTCCTTCTTGCACAGGCGCTCGAAGATGACCATGTCCGCGCCCTTGGTGTACAGGCAGATGGACCCCTCTGGGTTGCGGACTGTGGGGGGGAGGCGGGAGACACCCAGCTGGCCCGGCGCACCCCCATCTCCCCCCCTCCCCACGCCCCTCACCCCTGCCAGGGTCCAGGCACAGCCGGTGGCTCACCCAGCACAGACATGCGCTTGCGGACGCTGTTGAAGTCCATCATGGCCAGCACCTCGTAGACCCGCTCCTGCCCCAGCTCCATCACCGTGATGGTGTCCTGCGTCCGCCCCAGGAACACGTAGCCGAAGTTGCGGGCAGCAGTGACCAGGGCCTCCTCATCAGGGGATGCGGCCTGGTACTGGAGCTGCTCTGGGAAGGGAGGGAGGATGGGAGGGTGGGCACGGGTGGAGAACTGGGCCCTGACATTTGTGTGGGGTCCCCACCGCCTCCCCAGGCACACGGTGGGTACCTGACAAAGGCTGATACTGCTGTGGTCCCAACCCCGTAAGAGAAGACAACCAGGGGTCCTATTGTGGATTGGATTGGGGTTTGGGTTTGTTTTGTGGTGGTTTTTGAAATCATTTTATTGGGGGCCCGTACAGCTCTTATCACAACCCATCCATTCGTCCATGGTGCCAAGCACATTTCTACATTTGTTGCCAACATCGTGTTCAAAACATTTTCTTTCTACTTGAGCCCTTGGTATCAGCTTCTTTCCCCCCCTCCCCCAGCCTCCCTCCCTCTTGAACCCTTGATCATTTGTAATTTTTTTTTTCATGTCTTATACTGACCCATGTCTCCCCTTCACCCACTTTTCTGTTGTCCCTGGGATTTGCATCTGTATCGGATGGCCAAAGTCCAACTCTGGATGTGACCATGGCCAGAAATAGGCTGTGGGGTGGAATCCACCGGTGGTTTTGGCTTCTGGTTTGGGGTTAGTTTAGTGACCCAAGTAAGTAACCTACTGCCGTGACAACCATTCCCACCCATGCAGCTGTTTGGGGCCATCGGGTCCGTGCCCAACCCCTGCGACCCTGTGGGCCCCGGAACACAGCCCTGCCGGGCCCTGCGCACACCACAGCCCCAACTGTCTCCTTAAAGCCGCGGCTGCAGCCGCGGTGTCAACCCATCCCTTGAGGGTCTTCTTTTTCCCCCGGACCCCCCACTTGAGCAAGCATGACGCCCTTGCCCAGGGACTAGTCTCTCCTGACCACAGGTCCAGAGTACCCGAGACCTCGTCTCGCCGCCCCGGCTAAGGAGTCTCTTGGCCCGTTCTTCCACCGAGACAGATGTGCGTGCCCTCTGGGCAGCCCATGGTACCCAGTATTCTTCGCCAGCCCCACCGTTCAGATGCATCGGTTCTCCTTCAGTCTCCCTCCCTCCGTGTCCAGCTTTCACGTGGAGATGCAGCGATGGGGGGGTGGGGGGTGCCATGGCTGGGCTCAGGCCCCGCACCTCAGTCCTCAGAGCGACCTCTTCGCTCCTTAAACACAGGAAAGAGGTCTCGTACGGAGCAGATGGACCCAAAGCAGCCCATCCTTCCACCTCTGCCTGCTGCTTCCATGGGCGTTGGTTGTGGCTCTAAGCGACATGAGTCTCCTGAGAACTTTGATCTTTCCCCCCGAACGAGGATGTTGTTTGTCTACGGGTCCAGGTGAAGGGGTTGGGTCTTGCCCACAGTGAGGTGCGATCCAGGCCGAAGGCTGCAGCCTTTGATCCCCATCAGCAAGGGCTTCAAGTCCTCCCCGCTTTCAGCTAACAAGGTTGTCAGCGGTGGCTTGGGAGTCGTCCATAAGCCTTCCTCCACTTCCCAGGCCAGCTGCCTCGCCACACAGCTCCGCTTCTCTGGGGATTGGCTCAGTGCACAGGCTGAACGAGGAAGGTGGCGGGACACCCCCCTGACGCACGCACGCACGCTTCCCTGGCTTCAAACCACGCAGGGCGGTCCTGTTCTGTTGGAATGACTGCCCCCTGATCCACGGACAGGTTCCACGGGAGCCCAGGGAAGAGTGAACGCTCACAGTCCGACGCCTTTTCATGCTCAGGTAAACACATGCTCAACACCTTTCTGGCTTTCTCTGCTTTCAGCCAAGATGCATCTGACATCGGCAATGAGGTCCATCATCCAGCTCTGGATCCGGCCTGGACCTCCGTCGGCGCCCCATCCACGTGCTGCTGCAACTGATGTTGAACGATCCTCCGCAGAACTGCATCCACGTGTGATTTCAACGACAGACATTGTTCTCTCATCGCTCCCCCTCTCTGCAAGGTCCATACACACCGATAGCTTCAGCCGGTTGGTCCGTCAGCTGGAGAGATCTGTCCTTGTGCCCCGTTCAGCTCCTGGGAGCAGGAGTCCAGCCCGGGGCTCCTCGGGCGCCTGCAGCTGCCTCTAGCCCCACTGGAGTCTCCCTCCCACCTGTGTGTCTCTGAACCTCTTCTGCTCTTTCTGTAACCGGGGAGGGACCAGGCCTGCACTCCTGTGCCCTCATTCACGTGAAACAAAACAAGTCACTGTGGGCGTTCAGAGACCATTAACTCTCTACGGAAATAGAAAGTCCCGTCTTTACAAAAGAAAAACGTTTGTTTCCAAATAGGGTCACATCCATGGGTGCTTAAAAAACACAGCCACGCAACAAGGAGAGTAGAAACACCAGGAGGATTAGGGGAGGGAGCCGGGGAGAGGGGTTATTGATCACAAAGATCAACCTAGAACCCCCTCCGAGCGGGGCAAATAACAGAAAAGTGGGTGAGGGGTGATAGAAGACAATGTAAGATATGGAAAATATAATCTATAAGTTATCCAGGGCTCGTGAGGGAGGGTGGGCGGGTGGTGGAGGGAGGGGGAAGAAAGGGGGAGCTGATATCAGGGGTTCAAGTGGGAACAGAATACTGTGAAAATGATGATGGCGGTGTGTGTGCAAATGTGCTTGACCCACTGGATGACTGTATGGATTGTGATAAGAGATGTAAGAGCCCCAATAAAAGTATTAAAAAAACAACAACGCACAGCCCCTGTGCTGAAGAGAAGCAGAGACGCGTGGAGCTCATTAGCCCAGTGGACTCCCGGACCACGCAGACATCGGCTTCCAGGACCACCAACTGCTCAGAGAGAGAGGGGTCACAGGAGAGGATCCTGGGTGGGGCGGGAGAGAAATGTGGACGAGAACTCAAAGCCATGGGAGAGACCAGGCTTCCTGTTCAAAGAGAGGCTAGCAGGGGCCTGAGGCTCTGTCCTTAGTGGCTCTTCAAGGCTGGACTTGAACTCAAGTGCAGTGGTTGACAGGGGGGCAAACAGAAGGGGGCGGTGGCACCAGGGAAGCCCATCAACCATTCAGGACCAAAATGGTGGCATTGCCCCCAGGGCAGCATTCTGGAGGAAGCATGGGCCGGGGACTCTGGGGAGCAGGTGGGAAGGGGGCAACCACGGACAGGTAACGTGTGCGTGTGCGTGTGCGCGCGTGCATGTCTGCAATGGAATGAGGTGACTGAGTCACCACAGAGAGTGAAGGAAACCAGAGGCTGGGGGAGGCTGGGGGGCGAACAGTGACGAGCACGAGCAGGAAGAAGATGTTCCCCAGCAGCCGGGGGGCTGGGTGGGGGCGCTGATGACTGTACAGTGCTTCTCCGTCCCACGGAGTGATTTGATTGTACGAGGTGTGAATCATAGGCCATTAAAACTGTTGGGGGAAAATCCCAGGAACAAGAAAGAAGAAGAAAATGTGTAGGAAAAAAAACAAACCGAGAGTGGAAAACAGGCACAGGGTCGTAGCCACGGGCCGGGCTCTGCCTGGGGGCGGGTGGGGCGGGTCATGGGTCTCATGACCCGTAGCAAGGGGTTTTCAGGAAGAGAATGGCCAGGCCTTCCTTCCAAGATGGGTGGACTCCCACTGCCAGGCACGCGGTGAGCAGGGTCACCAGCACCAGGAGAGGCCTGAGGGCAGCTCCCCAACGGGTCGAGGGTCGGGGTGGGGTGGGGGAGCGTCCACTCACTGTTGTGCTCCCGAACCATGACGGTGTGGCACAGGGCCAGTACGCGCCAGAACTCCCGCACCACTGCGTCCTGGTCGGCCCGCACGGTGTCCAGCAGCTCCTTGTTGTAGAAAAGCAGCTTCGCATCCGCAAACTCGTTCCACAGGTAGGGGTTCTCCTGGGGGGGACAGTGGGGGGGGGCAGGAGGGCTCTGCTGAGGGTCCCTGCCAGCACCTATTAGTCAGACCAGCAGGGTGGCACTCTGTTTCTGTAAGACCGCTACAGACCCCCCCATCTGGGACACAGTGGAGCGGTGCTCACCATCTGTGGGGTCTCCTGTGGTCCTGGGGAGGGACATCCATGGATGGGAAGCTTCAAGCTCAGCTCCCAAGGACCCTTCAGAGGGACAATAGCCCCCACCTCCACGCCGGGGCTGATGGGTGTGGCTAGACAACTCCTAAGGATAGAGGACTCCCCCTTGCCTCCCCACCCCCTCCCCAGCCCACATCAGAAAGATGTAGTCACATCCCCCAGGGCAGCCAAAGCAGGAATCAGGGATCCTGGGACCCTCTGGGGGGCCTGGGTTTGGCCTCCAGCATTGACAGATGAGTTGCTGTCAGGAGCCATGGGTTCCAACCCCGGAGCCGATCCCGCCCCGCCCCCCCGCCCCCACCCCAGGGTAGAGCTGACCCTGTAGGATGCACCTGGAAAGGGGATGTGGCTCGAAGCACTTGCCGACCAGGACCAAAGATGGCAGCAGCCCCCCCGCACCCCCCACCCGGCGCTAAAACCCAAACCTGCCCAGCAGGGCCGAGCGACAGCATAACCCCGTAGACCCAGGAAAAGTCACAGGTGTCCAGCAGTCTGTCTGGCTTGGATCCACCGTCGGCCACGGAAGCGGTCAGGATGCCAGAGGATGCACTGCCTCGGGTAAACTGCCTCTTTGAAGCGTGATGGGGCGGAGCTGACACCCAGGACGAAGGTGCACCTGCTGCAAGCCCTGGTGTTCCCCCTCGCCCCCTGTGCACGTCAAAGTCAGGCATGGGACCAGGAAGACCATAGAAGAATCAGGGCATTTGGAGTGTGGGGCTGGAGAAGAATCCAGAAAGCTCCACGGAGACCTATAAGGACCCACAAACCCATCTCCAAAAGAGGACGGCCAGGGAGCTGCTCAGAGGCCGGGATGAGAGCCTTGGTCTCACGGACTTTGGGCAGTTGTCTGGAGAGACCGGTCCCGGAGAAGGACGCCATGCTTGGTAAAGCGGAGGGGCAGTGACAAAGAGGACGGCCTACAGGGCATGGGGGGCACTGTGGCTGCCCCAGAAGGCTCGGGCACAAGGATGATGGGGAGGGTGGTGGTGGGCATTGGGTCCCTGGGAGTCAGAACCACTCCAGGGGCCCTAAGCACAGCAAGCCATCAGCACAGAGGCTGGGACCACCCCCGAGCCAGACAGCCAGAGGTGTTGGCTCTCTGGCCCCTGGCAAGGTCCCTGTGTGCCACAGGGTGTGCAGTGGAAAGGCTGGCAGCTCTAAGCCACCCAGGGGCTCTGTTCCAGCAAAGATTGCCTTTGATGGGTGTGGACAGGGGTGGGTGGGGGACTAGAAAAGGCTGCAGGTCTTTGCTGGAGCAGATTAAATTTTTCTCCTCCTCTACTGCTGGCTGGGTTCAGCTTGTCGGCCTCTGGTTCACAGCTCACAGTCAAGTGCTTAACCTAGAATCCACCGGGGAGGGGGGGGTGCCCCTCCATAAAGATTGCCAGCAGCCTCTGTCTGGGTCTCAGATGTCTGGCTTCTGGACAGAACGTAGTTAGGAGCCAGAGAAGCCCGCCACAGTGAAAATTTGAGATGCTGCTCCATCGTCTGCATCAGGACCTTGTCCTGATCCCTACTGCCGCCTGCTTCTGTCAAAGATGTCCTGGTGTACCTCCGAGTGTCTCTCAATGTCTTTTGTGCACAGAAAACCCCAAAACAAACAACCTCCCTGCCCTGGAGTCAATGCCTGTGCACAGCGACCCTGCAGGACGGGGGGAGAACCCCCTCTGTGCGTTTCCGAGACTGGTACTCTTTATGGGAGTAGAAAGCCCCCGTCTTCCTCCCACTGGTGGTTTCGAACTGCTGAACTTTCAGATTGCGGCCCAATGTGTAACCGCTATGTGGCCAGGGTCCCTAAAGATACATTGTTTCCTGGGAGAGCGGAAGTGAAGCATTGTGCTACAATTCAAAGTCCAGAAGCATCTGGAAAGGAGTTGGGAGGAGTGGGGCACGTTGGTGAGGCTACACCGAGGGAGCGGGTGGGCCTAGAGGAGATGGGACCACCTGGGTGCGGATTTGGGGGGCAGGGAACTGGCGATCTGCTTTGTGAACCTTCACCCAGGTGCACAAGAAAGAAAGGACGTTTTTTAAAACCAGCGTTGCTACCCAGTAACAGAACTCTTCTGAGACAAGCAGCTCAGAAAGGGACAGGGGCCCTGCTGGCCGTTGGGGCTTAGGAACTGTTGGCTTGCTAGCCACCAGGTCAGCGGTTCAGACCCACCAGCCGCTCTGCAAGAGAAAGACCAGGCTGCCTGCTCCTGCAGAGAGAAGATGGCTAGGATGCCCCGGGACTTGGAATTGTCTCCAGGCCAGTGGGTTTGGTCTGAGGCTTTGGGTGTGAAGTATTTCTGATGGAAGTGCTTCCGTCATCCTAACCCTTCCCCCCGAAGAATGCTGGGCACTGCCTCCCACCCACCCTGAAACCATGCCAAAAAGACAGCGCTGGCCTCCTCCAGCGACCCCAAGCTTGCTCTTTTGAAAAGCTGAACTTGTTGTTGTCATTGTTGGGTGCCATCGACTTAGCCCCGACCCATCGCGACCCCGTGCACAACAGAACAAAGTACTGCCCGGTCCCGCGCCCTACTGAGTCCTGGCAACGGTTCCTGCGCCTGAGCCCCTGCTGCAGCCAGGGTGCCCGTCCACCTCCTTGAGGGCCTTCCTCCGTCGTGCCCCTCCGCTTTCCCGAGCACAGTGTGCTTCCCCGGGGACTGGTCCCTCCTGACCACACGCCCAACGTATGTGAGACCACGTCTCGCCATCCTGTCCCCTAGGGGCATTCTGACCGCACTTCTTCCGGGTCAAAAAACACACCCAACAACACAGTGCTACCTTTGAGTTTGAAGGAACAGAGACAGGTCTGAAGGGGCACGATCAGAGGGGCAGGGTGAGCGGGGCGACATTCTCCAGGACAACCCCTGCTTGCTGCCCCGCCCCCAAGAATACATGGGCATGGCGTTTGTCACCATGGAGAACAAGCCTCTGTGCCGCTTCCTGGCCATTTCCCCCGCCAGCGCAGTCTTGTGTTCTCGCACACGTCTTCCTCTAAGTCACCCCGCTAACTGTCCTCATTTCACTGAGAAAACCCACCAGGACTGCCCCCTTGCAGCCCCAGAAGACAGTCTCCGCATCCGAGCCGACCTCTTTGCCCAGCTGCCGCTGTTGCTGTCCCGGGTTGGGGGTGGGGGGTGGGGGACATGGAGTGGGCTCCGCCCCACAGCAAGT
This sequence comes from Echinops telfairi, assembly GCF_000313985.2. NCBI lineage: Eukaryota > Metazoa > Chordata > Mammalia > Afrosoricida > Tenrecidae > Echinops > Echinops telfairi. The sequence continues at coordinate 1,930,444 of NW_022111359.1, read as the reverse complement.
CCGCGCGCCACACATGCAAACCCCGCTGGGTCCTGCGCCGTCCTGACCATGATTGCTGTGGCCAGCCCACGGCTGCAGCCACCGTGCCCCGTCCATCTCCCCGAGGGCCTTCCCGCCTCTTGTTCCCGCTGCTCCTCCCCTTTATTAAACGTGACGTCCTTCCTCACGGCCTGGTCTCTCCTGACCACACGTCCCAAGTATGGAAGACGAACTCTGGCCGCCCGAGCCTCCAGGGAGCAAGGATGCCTTCCCGGATGGCCTCGGGCCTTACTGGTCCCGACACAGGTGTACTGGTTCTGTGACAGCCCGCGGCCCTTCCCGTGTTCTCCAGCGGCACCGTCATTCAGACGCATCAGTCCTCCCTATTCTGCATGCGAGCCAGCTTCTCCGGCGCGTAGCTCGGCGCCCAGACGCCCAGACGGGACAGGTGTGGTCGGAGGGCACCACCCTGCCGCACGCACACCCCCCTCCTGACCTAGACCCACGCAGTACACCCTTTCATTTGGAGGCGCCCTGAGGAGACGCAGGCAGGCACGGGGTTGGGAGGACGAGTCTGCAGCCCCCACTGTGCCAGATGGGTGCTTCCTGCTCACTCCCCACCCGCACCCCATCTTATGAGAAATGACCGGTGCCCGAGTGAACTGCAGCCCGCCACGTGGCAGGGGATTTTTCTCCTGTCCTGCCCTCCAGGCCTTTGGCTCACCGGTGGACCTGAGGGGGTGACCTAGGGGTGGGACACCCTTGTCACCCAGGTGCC
>NW_022111359.1:1922345-1926866 GCF_000313985.2 Echinops telfairi | reverse complement strand
TGACGTGGTATTTTCAATCGCCTCGTGTGCATGTTAAAGCTGGACATTGAATAAGGAAGACAGAAGAGCAGCCACGCATCTGAAAGCGGTGCTGAAGAGGACTCTTGAAAGCACCATGGAGGCTAAGAGGACAAACAGATCTGTCTTGGAAGAAGTATGGCCAGCGTGGGTGTTAGCCGTGATGATGGCGTCTTTGGCTCGTGGACTTTGGGCACGTTGTCAGGAGAGGCCAGGCCCTGGAGAGGGGCATCGGGCCTGGTCAAGCGGAGGGGCAGGGAGAGAGGAAGACCGTCCGACGAGGTGGACAGGCACAGTGGCTGCCACAAGGGGCTCGGGCATAGGAATCTCACGAGCTCGGCGCAGGGCCGGGCGGCGTTTCCTTCTGCGGTGTCTCGGGTCTCTGTGGGTCAGAAGCGACCCAACGGCCGCTGACCACAGCATCTATGAAGTTCAAGAGTTTGAAAGAGAGCAGCGCACTCGGCAGGCTCCCTGCACTGGGCTCCCACTGAGGCCCGTGGCAGATGGGCCCACCGGGACCCGTGGGGTTCCCGCTGCCTTATTTGTGCAAGTAGACAGCCAGGCCTTTCTTCCCAGTCTCTCTCTGTCCGGGACCAGCAGGCGGGTGGACAGACAGATGGATAGATGGATGGATGGATGGATGGATGGATGGATGAAAGGATGGATGGATGGATGGATGAGGGCCACGCCTGCACTGGCCAGACCTCTTGGGCAGGCGTGGGAGCGTGGTCCGACTTTTGCCCGAGGTTACTTGGAGAATGTCCGGAAAACGCCAGGATCGGGATGAATTGTGCGAACGGAGAATGTGGGGAATTTGAGAGTCTCGGGGTCCTGTCCGCGAGGTAGGGCCATGCAGAGCCCACCAACCCCCAGCCCCCAGGAAGCTCACCCCACCCCACCCCCACTCACCAGGACCACCAGCCTGTTCATCAGGCGGTCCAGCTTCGTTCTCTTCGGGTGGATCTTGCCACAGTTCCTCATGATCTTTGTGTCGAAACCTGCGGACCCGGCCAGGCATCAGTGGTGCTGATGGAACCCCGGGGACACCTGGGCACGGTTTGGGCATGGGCTGCCTCCCCCTGGATGCCCCAGCGCTCAGGGAACTTGGCCAGTCTCCCCACCCCAACCCCCTATTCCTTTTTTCTGGTTGCTCCACCCAGTGCGGGCAGCATGCCTACTTCCCTCGTTAAAGAGGCAGAGCTAGGAGAGGACCTAATTCTTTATACTCAGAGAGAGCCATCCACCTGCCCACCCATCCACCTGTCTGCCCACCCATCCTTCTATGCGTGTGTCCACCTTCCTTCCATCCATCTTTCTGCTCACCCATCCTTCCGTCCATCCATCCGTCCATCCATCCATCCATCCATCCATCCATCCATCCATCCATCCATCCATCCATCCAGGTATTCTTTTTAACAGTTTTATTAGCACTTCGTCCACATGCCATACAATTCAACAATCCAATCATATCAAGAAGAGTTGGGCAATTATCACCCCAGTCATCCATGTATTCTTACAACCAGTCATCTGTTCTTCTTCCACCCACTCACCCATCCATCCACCTACCTACCACCCCTCACCCATCTATGCATACACCCATCTATGCAAAAATCCATCCATCCATCCACCTACCATCTATTCAAATACCTATCCATCATCACCTACCACCACCACCACCCATCTATCCATACACGCATCTATGCAAGCATCCATCCATCCACCTACCACCCACCCACCCATCTATCCATACACCCATCTATTCAAATACCTATCCATCCATCCATCCACCTACCACCCACCCATCTATCCATACACCCATCTGTGCAAACATCCGTCCACAAACCCATTCACAGATGTTGTTAGGCGGTTCCGACCCATAGTGACCCTGTGCACAACAGAACAAAACCCTGTCTGCTGCGCCATCCTCACAATTGTGCCTGTGCATCCATACATTCACCCATGTATTCATCCACCCACGCACCCATCTCTCTATTCATACACCCACCTAGTGATCCATTCATTCATTCATCTCTTCAACTATGCATCCACCCATCCATCAGCGCACCTATCCACTCCATATTCATCCATCCATCGACTCAAAGACCCACCTATCCATCCATTTGGTCATCTATTCACCCATCTATCCACACATCTATCTATTTAACATCCACCCACCCTCCCACCTGCCTATCCCACCATGTGTCCCTCAAATTCTGATCTTTGTACAACACATCCCCCCTGCACTCCACCCACCTGCTTTTCCCACCCAAATCAAGGGTGCTGCCTCAGCGTGGCCCTTTCCACAGTCCCAGAGACCGGGATCCAGAGAAACCAAGCCAGATGCCTGTGTTGCCCAGGCCTGGCCCCATGACTTCTCACCCGTGCCCCCCACCCCTGGGGCCCAATCCCACCAGCCCTCGTGCCAGTGCCCGCGGCGGCGGCCATACCCGCGTAGATGACGAGTCCGTAGCAGGTATCCGTGTTGCGGATCTTGCAGCCACGCAGGAGGATGTTGCCGCTGTCCAGCGGGTACTTCTTGCCTCTCCAGTCCAGGCTGCCCACGAAGTGGTGCATGCGGCCGTTGGGTTTCTCACACACCACCTTCCCTGGGGGAGGCCCGTGCTCAGCAGCCCACAGTGTGACTGGGCTCCCACCCACCTCCGACTTAGGGGGCATGCACCCGTCACCCTTGGGCACCCCCCCCACACACACACACGCACTGTCCCCCACACCTCCAACCCCGCCATGGCATCTTCTCTGAGATTTTTCTGTCCTTCAGCCTCGGGGCCTCCCTGAATGCTGTTCCCCCTGCGTCTCACACTGGCCCAGGAAGCCCACCCAGGCCCTCCAAGCAGATGGGGCCCCCACGCCCCCCCACCTAACTCCTCCTAGTGCACCGTAAGCGTGTGAGGAGGGAGGGAGTCCCAGGAGTTGGTGAGCGACGGGGACAGGGCCTGACCGCTGATTGGGTGTCTGCCGGAACACAGTCATGGGCCGCACCACCACCCTCCCTCCCTGCAGCCACGAGGGCCAGGGCCACTGCTCTCGCTGCTGCAAACAGCCATCAGGTCGGTCGGCCCCCAGACTCCAGGTGACCTCCTGGGGGCAGAGACAGCGGGCGGGGTGGGGGTGAGATGGGGTTGCACAGGGGTTTCTGGTGGCCACCTTTCCTGAAGTGGACCTGGTGGGTGGGAAGGAACCACCGGCCCTGCAGTCGGTCGGCAGCTGAGGTGAGCGCTCCCCGTTACCAAAACCCTCCAAGGGGCCGGGGTTTCCCAGGCCCCTTAGGCAAAGGAGAGGGTAGAGGCGGCATAGGGGGGGGGGATTGGGGGAGGGGAGGGCCCCCTCCTGGCCCACTCACCTTGGAAGTTCGACATCCTTCGTATGCTCCTCAGCTCGTGGTGGGTGGCTGCCACCGCCTGTCTGAACTTCAGGTTGGTCTCCCTGACAACGAGGATGGGGGAGCAGGTGACCATGGACTGGACCCTGCCCCCCAGCAGGGGACCCCCCCAAGCGTTGTCAGCCCACACCTGTGACTCACCAGCCAGCGCCCACGAGGGCACCACGGAGTCCCTAGCAATATCTGTGCAGGGAGGGTGCACAGGCCCTCTCTCCTATGTTAGTGCCACCCCCCACCACCCCCGCCCGGCCTTTTGTTGGCATCATTTTAGTTTGGGGTGGTAAGCTACAGGAGGGGGCTTCAAAAACGGGATGAAAAGACTGCAGACACTTTGAGGAAATTCTCTATGCCCTCACCCACCCACCCACCCTCCGGGGTAGCAGCAGCAGCCAACGTGGCTGCCGTAGCCACTGTGAGGGCTGGTTGGCCCGGGGAACGCCCCTTTGCTGTGTCCCTCAGCCTCCTGCTCCCAAAGCCTTCCGGACGGCCCCAAAGGAGACCCCACGCCCTCCACTTCCTGTCTCTGTGGTTGTGCCCGTTTCGGGGGACAGACACGTGGGACGCTCGGTGGGAGCGCTTCTGGCCGGGCATTGGATCTGGGGGGGCCACCCCTCCACCCCTCCGGATGCCCACAAACAGACCTTTCTCCCGAGGGGCCTTGGGGTGGGGCTGGACCCCGGCATCTTGCAGGCCCCCGAGTGCTTGTGGGTGGTGGGGGGAATGACCAGATTGGCAACCAGGGAAGGGGTGCCAAGCTCCCAGGCCCCTCTTACCCGTCAATGTCCGCTGTCTCCACGTAGCACAAGCTACTGGGCTCAGTGCTGGACAGCAGGAGCATGTCGGCCTGGGGGGAGGGGGTGGTGAGGGGGGCGTAGGGGGCAATTGGAGGAAAGGAGGGGTCCATCACAGCTGGGGCCGGGGAGGTGGTCCCTCCCCCCTGGGGTGGGGGCCCTCCCAAGGCTCACTCACCGGGACAATGCTGTCCTTGCGCAAGCACACCACGTCTCCCACACACAGGTCCTCCCACCTCCTCCAGATGAAGCTGTTGGGGGCGGGGCATGGGGGCCAGCAGCAGGCATGAGGGGCATCCCCTCACTCATCCC
>NW_022111359.1:1920264-1921668 GCF_000313985.2 Echinops telfairi | reverse complement strand
CGCCGAGTGGACAGACTGCTTCAGATGGCTAGTGTTTCCCGAGCACCCGCCAAGTGGGCACGAGGCCTCCGTCCAACACTCAATGGCAGCAGCGCGCTGGCTGGACACAAGGCGGCCAGCTAGCATGGATGGATGGATAGATGGATGGATAGACAAATGATAGAGGAAAGATGGATGGATGGATGGATGGATGGATGGATGGATGGATGGATGGATGGATGGATGGATAGACAGACTGCAGGGTGAGTAGAAAGATGGGTAGACAGATGGAAGGGTGAATAGATGAGTGGACAGATGGATGGACGAATGGAGCAGGAGAGCAGGGTGGGTCATGGCTGTACCGGGAGGGTGATGAGCCCCTCTCCCACCCCGCCTTGACATCCCTCCTTCACCCTCACGGATCCACAGTCCTCCCCATTGACCCAAGTGACCCCTTCTCCAGACGCTCCCTTCTCGAGCCAGGAGGCCCTCACTGCACGACCGGCTCCGGGCCTGGCAGAGGAGATCCAGAGCCCAGTCTATGCTACCCTGGGCCCCTGGCAGCCCCCACATCACCTTTTCCCGATCAGGATCTGGCAGGGTCTGTTGTTGATGGCAGTGTCACTCCTGTGTCGTCCCTGGGTGGAGACAGAGGGTCAGAGAGATGGGCCGCCCACTCTCTAGCCATGCCCTGGCCACACCCAGGCAGCCCCGCAGCCCCTGCTCACAGGAGGGAACCAAGGTGTCAAAAACCAGCCTGTGCCCCACCTCCGGTGCCCCTGCCCCACCCCACTGTGTCTGTCCAGGGTAGTCGGTCAGAAGAATGCTGTCAGCCAGAAGGTAGATCCCACTGACCCTGCTGCACGGCTCCAGACCTGCCCAGCCTGGCCACCCAAGTAAAAGAGCCCCAAGCCACACGGCTAACTGTGCCAGGGTCACCCGCCCAATGTGGCTGCCCAGGCAGTGGCCCTGAAACAAGGCCCCAGAGGGCCACAAATAAAATGGCCTCAAGACGATATGGCTGACGGAGCCAGGGTGGCCTGTCCCATAGGCCACCAAGACCTAAAAATAAAAAAGAGTCGCTGCCAACTCACAGTGACCCGATAGGACAGGGTAGAACCGGCCCTGTGGGTTTCCCGGACTGTCACTCTTTGTGGGAGTAGAGAGCCCCGTTTCCTACCCCCATCCCCACCCCCAGGAGCAGCTGGTGGTTTCAAACCACTGACCTTGCCGCTAACGGCCCAACCACAATGCCACCAGGACTCCTCTCCAAGGCACGTAGCTACCTGAACTGTCCGGACAGTCTGGGGGCTTCAACACATTCAGTCGGGGGATCTCATTATCTCTGAATTCCACACCGCTACGCACCCTCCGAAGCTTCCCCGGGCTTTACCAGCGGGGAAGCTGGTAAAGGACTTTTCTCGC
>NW_022111359.1:1912886-1920164 GCF_000313985.2 Echinops telfairi | reverse complement strand
CCCACAGGGGCGGGTCCACCCTGTCCTGCGGGGCCGCCATGGGGCAGAGTCAGTATCGACCAGGTGGCAGAGAGTGTTGGGTTGTTGCTGTTTGTATCTACCGGCGCCGGGGAATTGCCGGTGTTTGAAAACTGCCAACAGCCAGCTGGGAGGAAACCCAAAGAGAACCCAACGGCCGCCCACACGGCACGGCTGCCTGAGCCCAATGAGGCCACCGCGTAATCCCACAGGCCCCCAGCCAGAAAACAAGGTGGCCCCCCAGGACAGTCTGGGCATCGGTGGGCAACCTGCCCCACGTGGCCACGGTGCCCAGGGCTGGGGCCACTCACGATGTCATCCACCAGGTCTCGGGAGGCGCGGATGAACAGCAGGCAGAGCAGCGGGGCGAACAGGGTGAACCAGGGCAGCGTGGAGATCTCGGGGATGCCCTGACGGAGATGAGTAGTCACTCCAAAGCCTCCCCACCCTGGGGTCTAATGCTGCCCCTCCTCAGAAGCATCTGGGAGCCCACTTGGTCCTGGGCTGGCCATCCTCTCATACCAGCTTCAGGGCCACATCACCAAGTCCCAGCCCCCTGCTCCCACCTCACAGCCTCCAGGAATCCCCCCCCCACCGTACCCCTGTCCCTCCAGGGACAGTCACCCCTGCCAGACACCCAGCAGCATGAAGTCGGGACCACACACAGTAGGTGCTGCAGATGTTGTCTGGGTTCATGAGCTGCTAGACAGGGATGGGGGGTGGGGGTGGTTACGTGCGAAGCTCTGGGGGCAGGGCTGCCCAGACACTGCACCCTGACTGTTGAAACTTCCTTGAGGCCTTTCGGGGGTCAGTTTGCAGACAGGGGCCCCAGGAGCCACGTGGCCTAGGCTGGGGTCAGCAGGGCTCAGAGAGGGGGCTCTCCTTGGACCTGGGGAAGCCCCCACACCCTTGCCACACCCCCTCACTCCAGTACACACTGAACATCTCCATATGCCAAGTCCGCCCTTGGGGCACCCCCAGTCAGTGAGGGTCTGGGCATTAATTAGCTCTCTGGTCATGCAAAAACCCTCTTCCATCACCCAAGCTCTTCCAGATCACATTCAGCAGGGCTCAGCAGGGAGGGCTGCCCAGAGGAGGTGGCACTTCAGATTTGAGCCCCAGGTAGTAACTTGGATGATTTGGTAGTCTTAGATTATTTGGCCCGCCAGTGAGTGCTGCTTCAAGGTAGGACACACCCCCCGGCCCCCCGCCAGGGATGCCCCTCACCCTAACAAGTTCCCTGCCCCACCGTGAGGGCCCACCTGCAGGATGATGATGAAGAGGAAGTAGAGGTTGGAGAGCCGGTGGAATTGCTCGTACAGGTTCAGCGGCAAGAAGGTGAAGATGTTGTACTTGGCCGTGCGGATGATGTTGGTCTACAAAGACAGCCGCCCGCCCCCACCAGCTGGCATGGAAGCGCTGCCCAGGGCAGGCGCCCCGTTGCCACCTGCCACACCTGGCCTCACCCAGTACCCTCTGCAATAGTCTGAAGGAGGCTAAGGACCAGGCCAGAGCCAGTGCTCCTCAAACATCTTCTGGGTGCAAGGCCTCTGTCCAGGGTTACTGAATGCCTGCTGGACGCACGTGGAGGCTGCACCTCGAGTCGGTGTTAACGGACGCCGAGTGGACAGACTGCTTCAGATGGCTAGTGTTTCCCGAGCACCCGCCAAGTGGGCACGAGGCCTCCGTCCAACACTCAATGGCAGCAGCGCGCTGGCTGGACACAAGGCGGCCAGCTAGCAGGACTGAATGCCCGCTGCGTCTAAGAGCTCAAGCCTGCATTAATGATGTTCCTACTGAATACGAGGCCTGCAGTCACCCTTAGCGGAATGCAAGGCCCCGAGGTAGCTATTTAAGACCTCCGGACCAAATCCACTGCCACGGAGTGAGTCGCTGCTATATGGGAGCAGACAGCCTCATCTTTCTGACCTTGCAGTTAGCAGCCCAACGCCGCCCGCCCCGGGAGATAAGGCCTCGAGCCAGCCTCAATTCCGTGTTTTACGGCCTGCGGAGTCCTCAGGCTCATAGGAGCTGAGCACCTATTGCAGGTGGCCGCGTTCACGGACTGCCTGCCGGACACCAGAGTCAGGACTCTGTTTCCCAAAGCGGGGCACCCAAGGAGGAGGTCCGCCCTCCTTGGGCTAAATGACTTCCATGGGGGCCGAGACCCCTCCCCACACCCGTGTGGGAAGCCAGACTCTGCAGGGACCCTGGTGGAGGGTGGGCCCCCACCTTATACTTGTTTCTTTTGCAGCACGGGAAGCCTGTCTCCTTAAACTGCCAGTGGAAGTAGCGGTTGTTGGCCTTCACCTCCCAGTTGAGCCCTGCAAGGAGAACAGGGAAGCTCGGGCCCAAGACAAACACCCTGTAATGACACCCCGGAGGAGGGCTAATGGGCCCCTGGGGAGCACGGTGCTGGGGCTGCCCAGCTCATGGCTAGGGACACCAGAGCAGGTAAACAAACAGGGCTGAGGTAGCCAGCCAGGGCTTGCAGGCAAGTAGGCATGGGGTAGGGGTGGGGGGCAGCTTGGGTCCCTGCATCCTGTCGGCATACACAGGGACCTGACCCCCGAGCCCTGCCCGCTTCTGCCGGGAGCCGGGAGGCATTCCCACAGACTCAGACAACAGGACCCATGAAAAACAGCCTAGTGGGTCCTACTGAGGGAGGCACCTTCGGCCACATGCCCAGCCAGGGGTGCCGAGCTTGGACCTGCGGCTTCCCGAGCGAGTTGAAGATCCTCTAGACCTGCCCTCACGCTGCCAACACCGGCTTTGGGAGGTCTCCCCAGTGTCCCAACTTCAGCCCTGACCCGACTACTCCCAGCTCCTCCTGGGGACACGCACCTGAGTTCTCTTTTTCTTCTAAAACGTCGAGGTAGTTGGTGCTGTCCACGCTCTGGGTGCTGAGCACAAAGAGAGGTCGGGAGAGTTCACAGCAGTGGGCCCAGCACACAGCCCAGGGGGGACCCTTCCATGACCCCCTGCCACCTCCTCCCAGACCCAGGCTGATCCCAAACTGGCACAGCCCCAGTGTGGGTGGGCGCCCCCAGCTTCCCAGGCCTCCCCTCTCCCATTACACCAATGTTCCACTGAACATACTGAGTTCCGCAACCAAAGGGCCATGACTCCATCACACCCTTCTCCTCTGATCTCCCGGCTGCTCTGTCCGGGGCCTGGCGCCAGGACCTGTTTGCCGACTGGCTGCACAAGTGGGCGGGGGTGGGGGGAGAGAGTCATCTGGCAGCTTTATGGTACAAGATCTTGGGGCACTAGCCCCCGACCAACTTATGTTGGGGATAGGACCAGATGCACACCTTTGCAGGGGCTGGGTCCTGCCCACAGTGAGTGTCCCTGTCAGGGCCCTCTGAGTCCGGCTTAGCCCGAGGGGACCCTGGGCTGCACCCCCACACACACTCCAGACACCAGCAGCACTAGCCCTCTTTCCCTAGCCCTCCGCCCACCGAGACCGAGTGCCCAGGCCGGGCCTCCTCACCCTCTGGATCTCAGCTCAGGTGTCCCTGACCCTCCAGCCTGGGCGCCCCCTTGACCAGAGCAGTCCCCCATCACGGCCTGGGTTTCCCTCTCCTTTCAGCTATTCCCAGTCTGAGGGCTGGGACGCTGAGTCAGAGTCATGGTGTCCCCCAGGGCCGTGTCCCCGGGGCCCGGGCTGTGGGGGACCCTGGCTCAGGGCCCAGCCCTGGAAGGCTCGGCTGGCCCCGCCCCATTCAGCAAATGTGAACAAGCGGGGCTCAGCGGGCAGAGCTGGGGAGACACAGGTGGGGCGGAGACTGAGCAGGGTTCCTTCGGGGGGCGGATACACCCACGCAGACTTGCTTGAAAGCTCACCCCCAGACTCAGTTAACCGACAGCCCACGTCTTCCTGCGCTGAGTGCCGCCTCCTTGCAGCCCCGAGGGACTCAGGCCCAATGGGCACGGTGCTTTCCACCACCCCTTCCCAGGCCCTGACCTGAACCCCCGAGTGCGCCCTCGCTTTGCTTGTGCTAGCCAGCCCTCAACCCAGCAGAGCCCGGAGGGTGCGCTGCCACCCAGGGGTGCAGAGCATCGGGCCGGGGCCGCGGTGTCCCGGGCGGCCTTGGTGGTGGGGCTGTTGGCCCGGCAGCAACCGGCTGAAACGGGCTGCACGGGCTTGGGGGCAGGGTGGGGCCAGGTGGGCGTGGTCTGGCTTCAGAGACGTCCAGGATCGAAGGCGGAGCTTGACCTTGGAGGCGGGGCCTCAAACACGGGGCTGGGCAGGCAAGTTCCCCAATGGTGGGCGGGGCCTTGGGGCACAGAAGGCGTCAGGGGCGGGGCTTTGGGTGCAAAACCCGGAAGTGATGTGGAAGGTCCAGGGTAGGGGGCGCGCAGGAGGGTCTGGGGACAGGTGGGGGCCAAGCCTCATGTGGGCCGTGCTAAGTAAGATTTGGGGGTGGGGGGTGCGGGCATCTCGAGGGAGGGGTGAGGAGGGGGCCTGGGTGGGCCTGGTCTCTGAATCAGACCCATGGCAGTCGATGGGTTCCCTAAAGGTAGGGAGGTTCTTCGGGGAGAGCCTCCGAGGCGGAGCCTGGAGCCCAGGGTAGAGTGGTGGGAGCAGTGGGCGGGCCTTGTGTGGAGCTTTGCAGCTACAGGCTCCGCCCCTTTTAATCCACTCCTTCACCCGTTTACCCACCAGTGTGGGCAGTCTGAGTGGGGCTAACGGCGCCGGCTGCTACTGTGAAGGCTGTAGGTTCAAGTGCCCTGGAAGGTGGAAAACGCGGCCAGACAGCCCTGTGGGGCTCAGCTGTGCGCACATGGGGGGCATTGCCGTTGACACCAATGTCCTTACTGGGCTGTGCCAGCTCGAGATCCCGGTGGTACAGCAGACTAAGTGCTGCACAGACTGAAAGGTCGGTGGCTCCAACCCACCCGCCGGTACTCGGCAGAAAGGTGAGGCTGTCTGCTTCAGTAAAGAGTTCCAGCCTGACCAATCATGAGTGTAGCGATACCAGGAGGGGAAGGGGAAGGTGGGGGGAGAAAGGAGGACCGGATCACAGTGATCTCTAGATAACCCCTTCCTAGGGGGGTGGACAACAGGAAAGTGGTTGAAGGGAGACTGGTTGGTATAAGACATGGGGCGGATTTTAAATTATCAAGGGTTCATGAGGGAGGGAGGGAGGGAGGGAGGGAGGGAGGGAAGGTGGAGGAAGGAGGGGAAAAAACAAGCTAATACCAAGGGCTCAAGTAGAAATAAAATGTTTTGAAATGATGGCAACATATGTACAAATGTGTTTGACACAATGGAAGGATGTGATTGTGATAAGATTGTGATAAGAGCTGTAGGAGCCCCCAATAAAATGATTTAAAATATTAAACAAAATTTTTTAAGTGACAGCCCTAATCCGGTTGCCATGGGGCGAAACCCTGCGGTGGTGCTGCTGCGGCAGCCGCAGCTGCTGTTCGAAGGGCTGATTCCAGCTGAGCCAGCTCAGTGCCGCAGAACTGGGAACACCACTTCCTCCCCAGGACTGAAGGAGGCAGCCCAAAGCCTGGAGCACAGTTGAACCAATCGCTTGAAGCTGGTCTAAGGGCTGACCTGCACCCATCGCCCACCACCTGCTCTGCCCTGCCCGCAACCTCCCCTGGGCGCTGATCCAGGGCAGGCAGTGCCCAGATAGGTGGCCTGTGGGGCCCGGCACTCCTGTATGAAGATGATGATGGGTGGGAGGTGGGAAGGACAGACACCCAGCTCTGTGGAAGCAGTGGCGACTACGTGGGGGTAGCTGGGAAGCAGAGAGAAAACACTCCCCGCACCCCCCCTGCCCACGACGGCAGGTCTCGCAGTGAGGTGAGCTAACAAGTGGGGGCTTTAAGCCCCTGAATGTGTGCGCATTTGCATACACCACATACCATCTCATCTACACACCCACGTTATATACCACAATCCCACACCCACACCATCACATCCACCATATACACATACTTCCACCCCTATACATACCACACTCCCACCACACATGCAAACACACCACACATACTTCCACCCCACATACCTACTTACCAACCACACCCGACCCTATACACACCGTACCCCACACATCATATACATACTCCACATACATACACTATACCCACTTACCACACCCCACACATACCATACCTCATATACACACAACCCCCTCATATACCAGACCCCTCCAGATACACCAAATATATATACCTCACATCCACACACCACAAACATCTCGCCAACCAACCCCCACACCTACATCATATACACATTCAAAACAGACCACATACACACAACATACACCTCCACTCCCCCACCTCCCATATGGAACACACATCACGCATACTGCACACAATGTATCTCACAATGCACACCCACCACCCACCATACCACATTCCCAAAGCTGTGGAGTGCAGTGGAGGTCACCTGGGTGGTGGGCGGGGCCTACTCCATCCCCAACCCCTGCATGGGTGTCCTTTCTCAGGGGGATAACTAGGCACTGCCCTATCTCCTCTACCCCAGCAGGGCAGACGCACTGACAGGATGGTCCTCTGAGCTCCCCACCCCGACAGAGGGGCCGAGTAAGGGGGGTCCACGAGATGGAAGGGAGTGCAGGGATAAACATGTTGACCGACCGCACTTCTGCATCTCCCATTCCAGGGGGTCAGCCCTGGCCTTGGGGACCGCGACCCCTCTCACAGGCACCCAGACCACCACAAAACCAGAACTCTAAAATCCATACAAACATTTATTCTGTCCCAGCCCAGGGAAGGGGAGGGCACTGGGCACCGGAGGGGTGGGCGTGGGCTCTCCAGGCGCCCAAAGACAGTGTCAGAGACCGAGGAGCGCGGGGGGTTGGGCAGAGCAGCCTGGGTTCTCAGTGGTCCCGAAAGCCCATGTGGTGACGAGGCAGAGGTGCCCACCTGGGCCCCAGAGGATTCTGGCCTGTGCAAGGACATCAGTCCTGGCAGCGAAGGGCTTTCAAGGTCTGGACAGACCACTCCTCTGCCCCTGCCCACCCAAGGGAAAGCCAGGGCAGGGGACTGCCTCCAGGCAGGGGCACAACGACGAGACAACGACAACGACAACCACGAGGACGATGACTGCACGTCAGCCATCGATTTAAATTAAACATAACAATACAAAATAAAAAACAACCCCTGTCTCAAACAAACTGGGGCAAACTGGCCCGTCCCCCCACCCCCCACCCCACGTCACATAAAAAGGGACAGTCAGATTGGGCACGGCAAGGTCAGAGTCAGGTCCTAGCTGGGGGG
>NW_022111359.1:1895218-1911998 GCF_000313985.2 Echinops telfairi | reverse complement strand
GGAGGGGCCTTGCGGTGGCAGCGTGCAGCGAGAGGGGGTGGGCGGAACACACCTGGTGTTGTAGTCCACGATCTCATTGTCTGGTTTGACGAAGGTGTCGTAGACCACCTGCATGTCTGTGTCCACCACAGTGACGCGAGTCAGCTCCAGGCCGTACGTGGTGTAGGACTGCGGCCACAGAGGGGGGTTGCAGGTCAGGGCCTTGCTGCCTGCCAGTTGCCCGCCCTCTCCTCTCTCACACACATACATGCACGCATGCACTTGGGCTGGCCAGGCTCCACGGAGTCCCTGCCCTGCCCAGGAGCTGAGGGGGTGGGCAGGCACTGGGCTCTGCTTCAGATGTAGGCCCCTCCCCCACTGCAAAGGTGTGTGAAGGGAGGGCAGGCTGGCGGGTGCTGGGAGAGAGGCCCTGGGACTAGGCTCAGGGTCACACTGCTCATCTGCCTGTTCTTTATCCTGCAACCTAGAGAATTGGGGGTGGTGGTGGTGGGGGGCCGCAGCAGCCCTGGCACAGCCCGCCCTCATCACGGCAGACTGCAGGCACTCACCATCTCACAGTCGAGGGCATAGACTCCCGGGTGAGTGTCTTCCGGAAGCTCTTTCTCAAAGGTCCTCACGAACCCTTCCAGGTTCTCCTTCCGGCCGTCCTGCACGTGTTGCTGGGGGGCAGGGTGATGCATGCAGAGGGCCGTGAGCGGAGCTGGGACATCTGCCTCCCATCACCACCCTCCATACACTCTCAGTGGAGGCCCCCAGTGTCTGAGGGAGACCGTCACACACAACTGCCTCCCCTGCTCGGCCAAATCCCCTGCCCTTCCCCTCAAGTGGCAGACACCATGCCGCCAACCACCTCCCCAGGACACCCCGCCACCCCGGTTCCTGGGAGCCTCCTACTGGGTGTCGGTCTCCATACGCTACACCCCTTTCTCCCCCTCCCTGGGGAACTGACAGCAGCCTGTCTGTTCAGGGTGCTGGGAACAGGCAGGTAGGTCACCAGCCCCTCCCCAGTTGGGGAAACTCTGGGCTTCCTTGCAGGGAGCAAGCGGGGCCCAAGGGCGGTGCAGGAGGAGCGAGCAGGTCAGGAGCTGGCCCGGGAGACCCACCTTTGCAACCTGGCAGCCGATGGAGCCAATGGCAGCCGAGCAGCATGTGTATTGAGTCTCCCAGCCACCGGCCACTGTGGGAGGGCAAGCCGGGCACACACACCGACTGACCAGCTGGCCCTCCCCGCACCCCACCCCCGTGATCCCCAGGTCTGTCCAGTCCCGATCCTCCGCCAGGGAGGGAAGAGCCTGGCTTGGAAAGGGGCCGTTTCTCCCTGTTCTTATGAAATGCACCAACCACACACCCGCCACCTCAGCAGTGGGGTCTCGGGGTATTCGGGGACACCGAGGAGTGTGCACGTGACCTCACTGCCAGACTCCATCGCCTCGGCTTGCTCTAAAAATCAACCACTAAAAACTAGCTGGGTTTCCCTGCCCTACACAAGGCCCGCCGGCACATCCCCTTAGAAAGGTGGGGTTTCTCCTGGCTGGCTGCAGAGATCCCTCAGGGGCAGCGTGATCCAAAGCCTTCTTCCTGTGCACAGCGACCCGGAAGGTGGGGGCCTGACCTGGACTTCCAGGCCCTGGGCCGTGGAGGGGCATGGTCCTGGGGCTCCCACTACAGCCCTGGCTCCCCTGGCTCCTGTTCTGTCACCACCCACTGGTGGCAATTGGTACAGTTGTCTAAGGAGACCAGCCAGACCATCACGGTGGGCGACCCTAGCGCTGGTCTAAGGGGTGGTCTGGGGGGGCAGCCAGAGGCCTTGGGACTGGACACTGACCCCAGTGCAGGCCCCTCTGCTCGCAGCCCTGGAACTGATGAGGGGTGGTGGCAGGGCCAGACCAGGGTCCCAGGTGAAGGTCCTTGTGGCAGAGACAGGCGGATGGGCATAAGAGGGGCAGGTGTGTGGACCAGGAGAATGTCCCCCGTGGTACCCTCCTCTCGCCTGTCCCCCACCCACCTCACAGAGACGGTTGTCTGCTGTGACAGAGGAGCAGAGAACGGGGTGTTGGAGGAGGGGGAGCCCTCACCTCGGTGTCGCCGGAGCCGCCCCCAGTGGTAGCAGCACTCCTCAGCGCGGACACAGCGGCCCGAGGCGGACACGAGATACTCGGCCCCACAGCGACAGCAGATCCTGCAGGAGGCTGGGGTGGGGGAGATGAGATTTAGGCTGAGTCCTGGTGTGAGGTGTAGGCAGATGCAGAGCAGCAGGGGGAGCCCAGAGGGGAGGGGGGACCAGGAGGAAGGGCGGACAGGTGTGGGGGACGGCGCCCTGAGGCCCTCACCGTCCTTGGGCTTTTTCTCCTCTGCGGTGAAGAGCACGGCCCCGCCGGGCCGGGAGGGGTGGGGGAAGGGGTAGCCGTTCTCCTTGAGCTGCTCCTCGGTCAGCAGGTACTCCTTGAGGCGGCTGTACAGCGCGGCCCCTGCACGTGGATGCCGAGGGGCCACTGTCAGGGCTCCCGTCCCAGGGCCACGCTGCCAGTGTGTTTGGGGGGATGGGCTGGCCCAGGGACTCACCTTTCAGATCTCCGACCCGGGGGCTACTGGGACGGCTGAGCGAGAAGCTGGTCTTGGCAGCCAGCCTGCCACCCAGCACCACCTCGTGGGACACCAACCGCCGGCCACTGGCTTCTGGACAGAGTAAGTTTGGGCCCTCAGCACCCCCACACACATGCTGCCCGATGGCTGCCCCCAAAACCAGCAGGGTAACACGGGATGACCTGCCCCCTCCTGCAAGGGAGGACCTCGTGAATTTGGGGCAGGGGATGCCGTGGGGTATAGGGATCAGTGCTCGTGGAGAGGGGCAGTGCTGTGCTAATGCACCTCAGGAGAGCATTCAGGGGGTGCCACATGCCCACCCCACTCCCCAGAGCCTAATGTGCGGGCAGCCCAGCCAGCTCTGACGGGCGGGTGGGTGGGTGGGTGCAGGGCCCCGCAGGGACTCACTGCTGAGCGCGGGCGAGGCGCTGGGCACCAGGCCCCGCAGCTTCTTGAGTGTGTTCACAGCCACGTTCAGGTAGATGTTCTTGCTGGGGCTACGGTCGTACGCTGTCTTCTCCTCCGTCAGAGCCTGCGGGGGGTGGGAGGGTGGGGAGCACACTGCTCAGGTCCATCCTCCCATCCCCCGGAGCCCTGCAAGCAAGGCAACACCAGGCTGGAGGGGCTGGGGGACCCCGAGCTGTGCGACGCAGGCCTGTCCACAGGGAGCTGCCCCAGGCAGGCCTTCTGAGGCTGAGGGAGGACTCGGTGCCTCTCAACCTCTTAGCTGGCAAGTAGACCATGTCCACTCGGGAGCTCTCTGGGGGGGTGGGGGGGGGAGCAGGGGGACAGCCTGCGCTGCGGCCCACCTTCTCGATGGCTTCCTGGTTGGAAGGACAGAACTTGAGGCACTCCTCAATGAACAGGTTGAGATAGCGCTGCCGGATGGCCGTGGGGACTTTGGCCCCGAACTCTTTGGGGATAATGGGCTTCTTTAAACTCTGAGGGAAGCAGAGCGGGCAGGCGGCAGTGAGCAGCAGAAAGGATGGTCTCTCGGCCCAGCCACCCACCGGCCCCACCACATCACCTGCAGCGATGGGCTGTGGGCCACTCTCTTGGGGGTGATCGTGGAGGTGGTCTTGGAGGCCATGCCTGCCAGGGTGCGTGTCTTCAGGGACTGCCCGCTGGGCTCGGGGCCGTGAGTGGGCTGGCTGCTGCTGGCCACCAGGCTCCGTTTGGCACCTGTGGGGGCTGCAGAGGGGCAGGGGGCACGAGGGCAAGCTGCGAGCAGGCCCATGACCGAGCTGCGGAGCACCAGGCAGCGGTGGTCGCTCAGGGCCAGCAGCAAGCGCATCTCGCCGCCCAGGCCTGGGTGCCGTGGCTTGCAGCTCGGGCTAGGGAGGGACATCGGGCTCTATCTGCATGTGGGTAAGGCCATCGAAGGGGGCAGGGGGGCGTCAGCAGCAGGGGGTGCTGGGTCAGGCGCTAGGGCCACTGGCAGGGCGCTGTGGGGGGCAGTGTGAGCCGAGGCCAGCTGCTGCTGCATGGTCAGGGCCCTGACTCTGAGGCACCGACATCTGGCTCTTGGGCAGAGCACTCGAGGGTATGGAGACCAGTCATTGTGACAGGCTGGCCGAGTGTTCTGCCCCGCCCACCACTGAGGTCACAAAGCTGCAGACTCTGCCCAATGGGGGGGGGCGCTATGTGAGCGGGGGTACAGAGAGAGTGGTAGTTATGTGTGTGGGATATGTGTGCAGGGGAGTGCGTATGGCTGTGGGAGAGAGGTATGCCTGTA
This sequence comes from Echinops telfairi, assembly GCF_000313985.2. Taxonomy (NCBI): domain Eukaryota; kingdom Metazoa; phylum Chordata; class Mammalia; order Afrosoricida; family Tenrecidae; genus Echinops; species Echinops telfairi. The sequence continues at coordinate 1,907,680 of NW_022111359.1, read as the reverse complement.
TGTGCAGGGGTGTGTGTGTGCAAAACAGGCATGTATGTGCGTGGGTATGGGGGTGTGTAACTATGTGTGTCCGTGTGCACGTGTGGGTGAGAGGCAGGCATGTGTATGAGGGGTAGGAATGTGTATGTGGGAGTGTGTGTGTGTGTGTGTGTGTGTGTGTGTGTGTGTGGTGAAGTGGCTATGTGCAACCATGTGTACCTGTGTGTTTGAAGCTGGGGCAGCTGGCTCAGAGCCCAGGTCCAGGGAAGAGGTGCTGCTTGGAGAGCTGGACCTCCATCCCTGACCAGGCGCCAACCTCTCCCCAACCCGCCTGGCCCTGGGGAGCAGCCACGGGACTCAGACAGGGCACGGGCTGCCCTGTGAGGGGCTTGTCCCACACTGCCTGCCCGACATGTTGCCCTGTCCTCGCCAGAGGCCACCCCGTCCACATGGTCCAACAGGGATCTCAGTCTCAGGGCATGCACACATGGCCCTGAGGTCACCAGTGAGCCCCTGGACTTTGGGGGGTCCGATGCATCGAGGCCGGGAAGGATCCACAGCCTGGACCACGTGGTTGGGGCTCAGAAGGGTGCGGGAGCACATGTCACCAAGGGTCGCCTGGTAGCCCCAACCCTATATCTGACTGAGGCTCTACCACGGGGAAGGGTCTTGGCTGGAGTCCTTGCAGAACCTCTGCCCCAGGAAACTGTGACCACAGAGAGGGCCAGCACTGCCACGCTGCAGGCAGCTTTCCCTGGGGCTGGGGGCAGGGGTGGGCAGGTAGCCACCCAAGAGAGGTCTCTAAGGCAGAGGTCAGAGCCACAGCGGACTCCTGGTCTCCTGAGGGAGGTACACCTCAGTGTGCAGTTGCAGGAACACAGTACCTAAGCAACCTGTGCAGTGCCCAGCCCCTCGGGGGAGGCACAGCCCTCAGACAGGCCAAGGGCTGCTGTAGGGACACGCCACAGGCTGGAGCAAAGGAGGCCACTGCGTGACCGCCCCCCACCCCACCCCCCCATCACTGCAAGCTGCCATCAGGACAGTCCCAACTGCAGGCAATCCCGTGCACAGCGGGGCAAACACTGTCCACTCCCACCGCCACCTGGCGAGTTACAGATCTGCCCCTTGAGACCCATGGGGTTTTCACTGGCCGATTTTTAACAGCTGACTGACAGGCCTTTCTTTCCAGTCTCCGTACCTAGCAACACACAAGCCTCCAAAGACAGAGTGGGGTGGCTTTGCCTGAGAATTGTCCCCAGGGCTCCCAAGGGGAAGACCAGAGCTCTCTCCAAGAACCTCCAACCAACTCTACATGCACAGCCCACCCCCCCATCCCTCCCCCTGGACCTCACCACCTTCCCCCACACTCAGGCAGCTGGATCCCACCACAGACCAAGCTCCTAAGGCCACCAGCATCACTGGCATGGACCCCTTACCAGGTGGGACTTCACACGTGGGAGGGCCTGCCAGGCACACCTCTAAACCATCTGGAGGCCCTGAGCCCAGCTGGGATGCTCTGGGCTGTGTGGACCCCCACCTGCCCCGGCAGAAGCCTGAGCTAGAGGGGGGAAGGATGGCCTTCAGGGTGGGGGAGACAGACACAGCAGACGGGAGACAGTGACCGTGGGGCAGTCAAGCAGAGGGATAGGGACAAGGACACAGCCACCTGCACAGCCTCATCTGGGAGAGTGTGGACAGGGGTAGGCCCCACCCCATCTGGACAACCACACACAGGGAGCCCCCCAAGAGTCCGCTCCAGGGCCCTCTGGCCCACGCACCTGCAGCCAGCCGGGGGTTGGGCACGTGTGCAATCCGCCTCTTCTCGCCGGGTGCTGAGAGGTGCACGGAGGAGGGCTTCTCGACAGGCCTGGGGGCCGACTGCAGCCAGCTGGCTGACTCCCGCTGGGCCTGCTGGGCACGCCGGTAGCACGCCTCCTGGGCAGTCGGGGGCCGGACTGGGGCCACCGGGACTCTCCTGGGGGGCTCTGCCTGCAGGAGAGTAGTCGAAACACTGAGGCTCCACGCCCAGGGTCTGCGTGCAGTGGGACCGAGGGCGCCAGGCGGCCTGCGTCTGCCTCACCTCGCTGCCCTGCTTGGCGAGATGCGAGATCCTCCTCCTCTGCCCAGGGAACAGCGTGGTCAGGCTGGCTGGGCCGCGCTCCTCGGCCTTCTCCTCCGGAGGCGGCTGGGACACACAGTGGGCAGCCTGAGTGCACACTCGGCCTTGCAGCACAGGATCCCCCAGCAAGAGGAAGATGGATCCCTCCACACCCCGAAACCCAGGGGAGCAAAGGGACCCCAGGCTGAGCCTGCCTCATTTGAAGGCAGCACCCCCGCGGCCATGGTGGGAGCCAGAAGAGGAGTGAGATAGGGCCCACTGGGAGGGACAGGGGCGGAAGGGGCGGGGACGACCTGGAACAGCAGTGTGGTCAACCAGCCTGCCGCCAGAGGGCCCTCACCTGCCGGGCCAGCCGGCCCTTGTCCTCGGTCTTCACGCTGGTGGACTCGTTGAAGATGCGCAGACACTCCTCCATAGGGTCCGAGTCAAAGCCCACCTCCTTCTCCAGGGCGGCGTAGTCCACGTCCTCCCCCGAGGAGGAGGAGGAAGAGGAGGAGGAGGAGGATGGGGAGAGGGCAGCTGGACGGGGTGGGGAGGCCTTGAGCCGCTTGGGTGGGCCCTGCTCGGGCGCCCCCGTGGGGCCTAGACTGCAGTCCGAGTCGGAGCTGGAGCTGGAGCTGAGGCTGGGCAGGGCAGGGGGCCAGGCTCGTGGGGTCCCCGGGTCCTCATCCGCACTCTCATCCCCAAAGAGATCGGCGTGGCTCAGGGCACGCCGCTTCAGCTTGGGGGTGTCCCGGGCGCCGCCCTCGTCCAGCGAGTGGGCCTTGCGCGCTGCCAGCTTCCCCGAGGGGGCAGGTCTCCCCCGCTTGGTGCGGGCTGGCCGGGGCTCCGGGGGCCGCTCAGGCCTCCCTTTCCCTGAGCTGGCTGAAGTGGGGGCTGTTGCCGTGGCGGAGGACGGCTTCTTCTTGGTCCCGTCTGGCCGCTCCGCCTGGCCCCGGGGGCCTCTCTTCTCAACCGACTTCCCTCTGTCCCTGTCCCTATCCTTGTCCCTGTTCTTATCCTTCTTCTGGACACTGTCCTTGTGGCTGGTGGGCCGTGACTCTGGGCGTCTCTTCTTCTTGGACTTTGCCTCCTTGGTGGCCCCCCGCTCTTGTGCGGCGGGGGACGGAGTACTGGGTGTGACCAGGGGCCTTCTGCTCTGGCCCTGGGGGGGCTGCCCGAGGTCGCCCACATCGCACTGCACCGCCATCTCCTTGGTCAACCGAAGGCCCCCCTCAGGCTCCAGGCCTGGCCTGCAAGGTGGCTTCCCAGGAGCTTGGTTCTTGGGGCCCACCTTAGCCCGAGGGGGGCTGGCAGGGGTGGGTCCTGGCCCCGAAGCCGCCGCAGCGTCATCTTCCGAGTCTGAGAAGCGTGCATCGCAGCCACCGAAGGGATCGCGGTACTTCTTGGGTGCCGGCGGCGCGTAGGGCTCTCGGCCAGGGGGGCCCCGTGCCCGCTTGGAGGGGCGCTCCTCCCTGGAGCCACCTCGGCTCAGCAGGCGGGCCGAGTAGTTGGACAGCGGGTCATACTCCAGGTCTGTGGTTGGCCTGGAGTTGTCCACCACGTACTTGCTGCTGGGGCCCGGGCGGCCATGCCTGCGGGGCTGGCCCACAGCCTTGGGCACATACTCCAGGGCTCCGCCACGGCCCGGGGGGCTCCTCCCGAGGGCATACTTGCCGCCGGGCTCGGCAGGGGTGGCCAGCGGAGTGGGCTGGTAGCCAGCGTCAGGGCTCAGTGGGCTGCGTCCACCCGGGTGGTAGTCGAAGGAGAGCGGGAAGGCATCCTCATCACCCAGCTCGGCGGCAGGCGTGGCGGGTCGGCGGGGTGCCAGGGCGGAGGCCTCCGCGGCGGTGCCCGCTCTGGCGGAGCCCAGGAGCTGCTGGTAGCGCCGCTGCTCCAGCTCCACCTCGGTGCGCACGGCCTCGATGGCCTGGTTGACCAGCTCCAGCTCCAGCATGTCGGAGCGCTCATCCCCGCCGCCCAGCGCGCCATTCTCTCGCTGCGCTGCCGGTGGCGGAGGCGGAGGCTGGGGCAGCTCGGGGTTGTAGGGATCGTAGCCCAGCCCTGGAAAGGGGAGGAGGGGCAGTCAGTGGCCTGGGCAGACAACAGAGGGAGACTCTGGAGTCCCTTCTGTGGCAGCAGGCACAAGTTTGGGGGGGCTGTCCACCACCCAGCTCACAGTGGGGAGCTGAGCCTCTGGAGATGAAGCACCAGAGCCACGGACCTGGCTTCCAGCAGCCTGTGCACCGGGGGGTTAAAGGCACAGCAGCCGTAGGCACCCTCGAGCTGTGGGTTACCTTCTGCTTGCGAGCACTCACCCCCACATCTGGCATTCCATCAGACACTGTAATGGCAGACATGTGGCAATATGCATCTGTGAAAAGCCTGGGGACCAGACAACAGAGACCATGATGGAAACTGCAGATCTTAGTACCCATGCAAGGACAAGGCAGCGTGAGCCCGTTGTAACAAAGGTAGCATGTTCATGCCTCATGATGAATGTTAGTATCACAGAACGCCCCCTCCCCTTGCTTCCTGCATGACTGCTTGACACCTAAAACCTCTCTAAAAAAGTCTAATAAAAATATAAAAAGCAAGAAGCCTGCCAAGCATACTGGATACACCAGGGAGGGAGTCCACGTGTGCTGGGGGCAGCATGGGAGATGCCGCCAGGGTGGGGAGACGCACTCACACAGGCTGTGGGCACCAAGCTTGGTGGGGCAGAATGTGGGCGAGAGAGGAAGCCCTCCCACAGGCTGCACTGGCAGGGAGGCTGCAATGATGGGCTCACGCAGCTCGGCTGGGAGGATGGGGCCTGTGTTCGCACCCTGGGAGCCAGCGCCCCAGGCGTGGGGGGAGCCGAAAGAGGGCATACATCTGTCAGAAGTATGCCTTCACTTTGTTTTTAAGCTCTTGCTGCCATCAAATCAATGCTGACTCACAGCAACCCCCACCCCGCAAGACACACACCAGTGGGTTTCTAAGGCTGTGTTTACGGGAATAGAAAGCCCACTCTCTCCCGAGGACCTGATGGTGGTTTCGAACTGCCCAACAATAAGATGCCAGGAGTGACTGCAAATAAGACCTAGAAGGTTCCATTGGTCCTGCTGCTGGGCGCTAAGTGGACCCAGGAGTAGAGTCCACACCGCGCACGCGCATGCACACCCCCTTCCAGGGCCCTGGTGTGGCTCACACAGCTCTACAGGAGTGCCAGTGGTCACTTCGCCATGAACACACCCCTGCTAACTGGCAGACCCACACAGAGGACGGAGAAGGGCTCCTCTCACACCAGGCCACAGCTGGACATATCCAGTGACCCCTCCTACCCCCTCGGGACAGAGGGAAGCCAGCCCCGCACTTCAGCACCAGGCTCCTTCCTGTCTGCAGAAAGGCAGTGCCGCGATGGCTGATAAAAAAGGATAAGGACGCTGGGCAGTGGTTCTCCCCCTTCCTCAGGCCACGGCCCTTTCCTACAGTTCTTCATGGGGTGGTCACCCCCAACCATCACATTACTTTTGTTGCCACTTCATAACTGTCATTTTGCTACTGTTATGAATCGTAATGTAAGTATCTGATATGCAGGATGTATTTTCACTGTTACAAAATGAACATAATTAAAGCATAGTGATGAGTCACAAAAATATGTCATTCTATATTGTGAAATATTTATTTTTAATGACAAATACACGAAATTTTGTCTTGAAGCAGGGTGTCGCATGGGTGACAGTTTTCACGCTGGGTACCTGTACGTGGACGTTTCTGCATGTGGGTGGACCCGCCTGGAGATGGACAGAGGAGCGGAGTCTCGGTTCCTAAGATCATTGGAAATATGTTTTCAGATGGTCTTAGGTGACCCCTGTGAAAGGGTCGTTTGACCCCAAAGGGGTCTCGACCCCCAGGTTGAGAACCGCTGCCCTAAGGTGTTTGCCACGATGGCTGATAAAGCAGGGATAAGGACGCCCTGGACCTCCCACAGGCCCTGCCCTGCCCCCCGCCACTCCACATTGAGGACCCCCACACCTCTGAAAAGAAACAGGAAGTTTGCCCAAGACCACTCTGCTCAGCATCTTTGGGGCTGGAGGCAGGTGTTGGACAGAGTCACGGCTGCTGCAGCCCTTACAATCTCCGGCCAGGACATGTCTGGGGTCACCATCACCGGCGTCCAGGTGGCACATGGGTTGAAAGCTCGGCTGCCCAGGAGAAAGCCAGCAGTTTCCAAAGTGGCCTGGTGCTCTGCTCCGGAACACACTACACCCTAGTCACCTGGGTGCCTGGGAAGGCAACACACAGCTGTCGGCAGGAAGTGTCAGGGGCAGGGGCCTACTGAGCAACAAGCAAACAGAGGCAAACGGCACTACACAGGAGGCTGCCCCCACGACAGTGTTGACTGCTGCTGGGTACTGGGCTGGGCTACACCACCTGTTAATATACATTCAGATCCATGAATGTGGTAGGGAAGAAGCGGGTGGGGGAGCACTGGACCTAGGGGAGCAGGCCCCTGGCCTCAGGGAACACTGCTGTGAAAGGGTAGAGAGTTCACGGAGACAATGGCCTCTCTCCTAACCGAGGCATAGCCACTGGGCTCTTAAAAAGCTCATGAGCAGTCGGCTGAGGTGTCTCTCCAACCAGAGGAAAGAGTGCAGAGACCCACGAGACAGATAGAAACGAACAGTCCAACGGGCTATGGCTCACACACACCTCAGTCTCTAAAACCCTGAGACAAGAAAGCTAGATGTGCCCGGTGGGCACAACCAAGTGCTCTGAGAAGGACCCCCTGAGAAGAACCTGAACAGACTGGGGGAATCATGTGGAACTCAACTGACAATCCCTGGAGACCAGGCTTCCTGGTCGTCAGAGAGCCCCACGCAGGTCTGAACGGAATGCACCTGTGTTAGAATGCTGTGGTGGTTGCTGTTAGGGGCCGAGTCAGCTCCGACCCAAGTACAGCAGAACAAAACACTGCCCGTCCGGCAACAGCCTCGCAATTGTTCCCAGGCCTGAGCCCACTGCTGCAGCCACTGTGTCAAATCATGATGTGCTCTCCTGACAACAAGGGAAGAGATTGAGAATAAGTCTCAGCATTCTTGCTTCTAGGAAGCATGTTGGCTGTGTGTCTCCCGAGGCAGAGGTGCTCGTTCTTTAGCAGTCCAGGGACCTGTCAATATTCCTCTCCAGCACAATTCAAACGCACAGATGCGGTTTCAGTCTCCAACTTTCACATGCATAGGAGGCCACTGAAAATACCATGGCTCGGGTCAGGCAGACTCTAGTCCTCAAAGTCACACCCTTTCCCTTTTCCAACACGCTCAAGAGGTCTTGGGCAGCAGACTGCAGCTGGAAATGCTGGCCAGTTCACAAAGACAGGCCTCACGCAGCTTACTGACCCAGTGCAGGCGTCCTCAAACTACGGCCCACGGGCCACATGCGCCCTGCTGAGGACATTTATCCGGCCCGCCGGGTGTTTTTACTTCTAACTAAAATATGTGCAGTGGGCATAGGAATTTGTTCATAGTTTTTAAAAAAACTATAGTCCGGCTCTCCAACAGGTCTGAGAGACCGTGAACTGTGTAAACAGTTTGAGGACCCCGACCCAATGCAATGTGTCTTGATCTCTCAACTGCTGCTTCCAGGAGCACTGATTGTGGATCCAGCAAGAAGAGACCCTTGACAACTTCAATCTTCTCTCCATCTATCATTTTGTTACCTACTGGTCCTACTGGGAGGATGTAGCTTTTCTTTACATTGAGCTGTAATCCGTACTGAAGGCTACAATGCTTGGTCTTCATCAGCAAGTGCTTCAAGGCCTCTTGACTATGAGCAAGCAAGGCTGTGCCATTGCTTACCACAGGTAATGCGTAAGCCTTCCTCCAAGCCTGACGTGTCTTCATCTAGTCCAGCTTCCCTGATGACTTGCTCAGCATACAGACTGGTAAGCACGGTGGGAGGGTAAGACTGACGTGCTCCTTTCCTGATCTTAAATCCTATGGCATTCCCTTGTTCTAGTCAGACAACTGTCTCTTGCCCCTGGCACAGGCTCCGCATGGGCCCAATGAAGTGTTCTGGAAATCCCATGCTTCTCAAGGCTATGCATCGCCTGTTGTGGTCCACACAGTTGAATGCCTTGGCAGTCAGTGAGACACAAGTAAACAGTTTTCTGGTATTCTCTGCTCTGAGCCAAGAGCCATCAGACATCAGCAACGCTATCCCTCTATGTTCTATGTCCTCTTCTAAATCCAGCCCAAATCCCTGGCAGCTCCCTGTCAATACACTGCTGTAATCTTCGCTGGATGATCTTCGGCAAAATTTTACTTCGAGTGGATATTAATGATATTCTATAATTTGCACACACTGTTGGGTCACCTTTCTTTGGCACAAATATAAATCTCTTCAACTCAGTCGAATAGCTATCTTCCAAATTTTCTATCATAAAACATTGAGTGCTTCCAGTGCTTCAGCAACTTGCTGAAACATTTTAATTGGTATTCCACCAATTCCCGGGAGCCTTGTTTTTGGCTAATGCTTTCAGTGTAGCTTGGATTTTTTTCTTCACCACCACTGGTTCTTTCTTGCTCATATGCTATCTCCCAAAATGGTGACTGTCCACGAGTTCTGTTTGGCACAGCGACTTTGTATTCCTTCCATCTTCTCTTGGTACTTCCTGCATCACTCAACATTTTGCCCGTAGAATCTTTCAACATGGCAACTGGAGGCTAGAATTTTTTTCTTTCGTTCTTTCAATTTAAGATTACTGAGCTTATTCTTGTCTTTTGGTTTTCTAACTCTAGGACTTTGCATATTTTAATCTAATATCTTACCTTATCTTCTCGACCTGTCCGCTGACATTTTCTGTTCAGCTCTTTGTGAGGTCTCCTTTACCTGCGTTTGCGTCAGCTGCGCTACGACTCAGGGCGAGTTTCAGCCTGACATCCAGCTGATGCCAGACCCGGGTCCTTTGCTTGCCTTCTTCCTGTCTTTTGAACGACTGCCGCTGTCGTCAGGACGCTCTTGGTGTCTTCCCACGACATTCTGCTGGGAGACAGTCACGGTTCTACTTGGGCTTCTGTGGACACGTTTCAATTTTCTTCAGCCTCAGCCTGAACCTGTATGTTTGTGTCACAGCCGGCGGCCCCTGGCCGCATCTTAGCTGCAGATAGGGGGCTTCTCCATGGTCGCTTCCCACGATCGAGTTGGTTTGATTTCTGTGCATTCCACCTGGGGAAGGCCATGTGTAGAGTTACTGTGTTGTTGAAAAGAGGTATTTGCTATCAACAAGTTGCTGGTCTCACAAAATTCTATCGTGTGATCTCCAGCTTCCTATCAGCAAGACCACATTTTCCAACGATTGTTCCTTCCTCTTTGTTTCCAATGGTCAATAATTATCAGTGCACTTTGATGATATATTTGATCAAGTTCAGACTGAAGACATTGGTAGAATTCTCCAATTTCTTCCACATGAGCTTTAGTGGTCGGTGTATAAATTTGAAAACGCTGTACTGATCAAATTCCCTTGAATTCACATAGGTCTCATCTTATCACAGTCAGCATTGTACTTCAAAGTAGGCCTGAGCACGCCCTCTATGAGGGTGAAATGCAACGCTGCCCCTCTGGACTGTGTCATCCCCAGCTCGGAAACCAAGATGCCCCGATTCAAATGGCCACTGCCAGTCCATTTCAGCTCCTGAACACCTAGAATACTGGTCTTTATGCATCCCATTTCATTTTGATGATTCCAATTTTCCTAGTCATACTCTGTACATTGCACCTTTTGATTATTCATAGATGTTTGCACCACCTCTGACAAAGTTCTGCTTCCATTCATTAGGCCTTCAACAGCTGACAAGGGTTGGATACTATGTATAAGGTTTTCAGGGGCTCTTTCTCCCCACTTTATTCTTAGTCTGGAAGGTTGGCTGAAACCTGCTCCCGTGGGGTGCATCTGAAATACCAGTGACATGGCGTCCAGCATCACACAGGCCACCACAGTACAACACACTGACTAGCGCTATGTAACAACAGCCAACCGTTTGAGAACAAAAGTGTCATATTTACCAGGGGCAGGGGCAGGAAAAGCGGAGGGATAGCAACTGAAACTGGGAGCTGAGTGTGATCGACGATCCGCTGAGGGGATGGCACCGTGTGAGTTGAAACAAAACGGATGGGTGTGAAACCTGTACCAACACAAAACTATCTGCTCGGGGAAACCGCAGCCCAATTGGAAATGCACAGTGTCCCAGCTCTGAGCAACTCTACAGGGCCGAGTAGAGCTGCCCCACAGGAGGCGGCTGGGTTGGAACTGTCCACCCTGTGGCCAGCAGCTGAGAGCTTCTTAACCACCGCCACCTCCCATGCTGAGAGATGGCCACATTCAAACCTCCAGAACCTGTGCCGTGGAACCTTCTGGAGCAAAAGGCTGCAAGCGAGTGCTCGTGCTGCTGGCAACTCTGCGAGTCCTTTCTCAGATCCCAGCATCAGCGTCACCCACGGAGGAGGGGCTGCAGCCATCAGGCAGACTAGGAAGCGGCGGACTGATTCTGGGGAGGAACGACGGAAAACCTGACGCATCCGGGCAGGGCGACGCGAGCTATGGCAAACACCGTCCATACTGGAGCCTAACGCCCTGCCCTCTCACGGCTTCTAAGCTCACAACTCCGCGGCACTAACCCCGCGCCCGCGCCGCGGTCCCAAAGCACCAGAGGGGGCTGCAGAGACCCTTGGCGACAGCTCAGTGCGCCCTCCGCCCGCCCTGGTGGAGATGGCATTCTCTGGCTGCCCTCGAGCTGAATTAGGTTAAGGTGACCCGTGATCACTTAGGGGTCCACGTAACTATGTCAACCCTTTCGCATGGTGACCCCTTGTGCTAGCCACAGGCGAGCTATGCGCTGCGGGGTTGCCAAAGGCTGGTTTCTCGGAAGCAGAGCGCCTGCCGGGCCTTTCTGCACAGAGACCCCAAGGGACTTAAACCCCCACCATTTTGGCTGGCTTTAAAATCATTCTGGCTGGCGCTTGAGCGCATTATAACCTCCGCCCCCGCCCGAGGGCCCCAGCGAGCCATGGTGTTCTTAGGACAGAGCCGTGAGGACCAGGCAGAAAGAGAGACCGCAAGACACAGGAAGGGGCCTTGGGACGCTCGAGGAGGCGGGATTTCGGGCTCGTACGACCTACTCAGGGCTATCGAGCCCAACAGCTGTGGGTCATAAATTCGTGTCGTTTTAAGGTGCTGAGTTATGGCCATTTGCCACAGCGACCACAGGTGACGCATCTGCCCGCCCACCCGCCATCCTGGGGTGGTGCCGCTTCCTTCTCCCTCTCCTCTGGGGGCAAACCAGCGAACACCCCGATTTCAGCTCCTGTGGTCCATGCTGAACACCTGACCCCGGCTGCGAGCTCCTATCGGTGCGCGCCCTGCCGGAGAAAGGTGGGCAGTCCGTCTGCGCATGTGCAGAAGGAACCAGGCGCGGAGGGAGGGGGCGGTGGGCGTGTTTTTCTCCGGACGCCAGGCCTACTCTAGAAATTGTATGTAGGAAGGAGGCGGGCAGCGCCCGCGCTTCCGGCTGCGCTGCGCTGCGCTGCGGTTGCGGCTGTGGCTACGATGCGGCAGACAGCGCCTGCGCTGCCCCGGGCGCAGGCCGTGCTCGAGGGGCACCCAGCAGGCCTAGATCTCCTTGGGGGCATCCTAGCACGCATCCAGAGAGCAGACACTACCCCTCCCCAGCAGGCGTGGGGGCAGCACCCATCTGTACCCCTCCCGGCAGCGGTCATGGGGGCTTCGATCGGCTCCAAGATACCAGGTGGGGTGGGGACCCTCCGTAGGGGTCCCGGGTGACAAGGTCTGGGGTTCTCGGAAGAGGACAAGAGGGCCGCCGCACCGCCCGTGCCCCCACCCCCATCCCCGGTCCAGCAGCGGGGCCAGGTGTCCTCCCAGGGCAGATCCCTCCAAGCCACAACCACACAACTCTGCCAACGCCCCATGAGGAACCCCGGCGATGGTCCCCGCAGCCCGTAGAGACGGGGTCTGGGCCACCAGGCGGCAGCGGAGACGCCATGGGGTACTTACTGGACATGGCTGCCGACGGAGATGACAACGACAGATGGCCTTGCTCCCACCGTGACTCAGGGGCCCTCAGCCCAGCCCACCGCACTGCTCCCTGGGATGGGGAGGACCCACCTGGTGAAGACGGCCCCCTCCCCGGGCACCTGGGAGGGGCCGAGTCGGAGGGGGAGGGGCTCTATCTGGCTGGAGGATACAGTGAGTGGGTGGGTGGGTGGGTGGAAGGGAGGCCAGAAACAGCCCCGCATCTGCTGAGCTCGGGATTAACAGGCAAACCACAGCGCCAACCCTCAGCCCTTCTCCTCCAGGGAAACTGAGGCCAAGGCGTTCTCCCACC
>NW_022111359.1:1886953-1895041 GCF_000313985.2 Echinops telfairi | reverse complement strand
GGGGTCTGCACCCCTTCCCCGCGAGCCAAGCCAGGACTGCGGCGGAGCGGCAACTGGGGTAGGGGGTAATCTTGGTTTCCAACTGGGAGCTGGGCTGAGTGAGGTTTATCTGTTTCAGGACTGAAGGTGCTGTCCGGCACTACCTACGCAGCAGACTGCTAACCACAAGGTGGGCGACTTGAACCACCTGCGGCTGTGCTGCAGGAGAAGGTGAGGATGTCTGCGCCCCTTATGAATGTGTAGCCTGGGAACCCCTGGGTAAGGTCTCATGATTTGCAACCGACTCCAGGCAGTCAGCGGGCTTGGTTGGGGGTTTGAACTCGAGGAATGTCACAAATAAGCTGAACTGATAGATGGCTAGTCAGTCACAGGGGGCCAGTGACCTGGTCACAGCCTTAAACTCTTGCGTGGGGGTGGGGGCGGGGGCACGGGGATATCTTCTGCTGGTGGGGGGAGGGCGCTGGACCCCATCAAGCAGCAGGCGGCACCACACTACTTGGGGCCCCTTCACTTCCACCCAAAATAAAAGGGGATCCCCCCCTGTAGTCCTCAACTTCTCCAGAATACACCTGGGGTGGGGTGGGGGTTCAGAAAGCCCAGCACCTACCCCGTCCCCCCAGAGCGCTGGTCTGGAGCCTCATCAGAGATGAGAACCAGCACTCCCACTCCTGTGCACCCAGAAGGGGGGGCATGGGCAGAGGGTGCTCCTGGGAGCTGGAGTAAACCAGATCCTCTGTCACGATCAGCCCAGTCTGGCCTGCCCCCAAATCCCAGGTGACACTCAAAAGCATAGGACACCCCAAGATCTAAAAGCACCCATCCCATTATCCCCTCCCCTCACAGCTTCCCAGGAGACACAAGAGCCTGGACACAGGGGCCCAACACCCAGCTCCAGTCCTGACAGGACCAACCACCACATGACCTGGAAGCAGGGATCCCACCCCCAACTCCTGTGAGGATGTGGTGTGCAGCCCTAATGGGACCACCACACAAGATATCCCCCACCTCTATACCCACATAATCCCATCCTGGTCCTCCACCCTCTGCAACAGAAAGGATGGGCAGCGCCCCCAGGACCCCTCCCAGGTGAGGGGACAGAGCCTTGCTGAGGGTCAGTCAAAGCAGTCCAGAGAAAGGGATGGGGAGGGGGCGGCTGGGATGCACCACAAGGTCATGGGGACAATGAGGCTGGGTCCACAGGGAATCCTCTAAGGTAGGGTCTCCAGCCAGACCAGGCCCCGAAGCAGGTTGGGACCATTCTCCCCATTGCAGGAAAGCGTCCGAAAGGGCGACAGAAACCCCAGCTCTGAGCACAGACTTCTGGGCAGGACCGCACCCTACCCAGGGGCTCTCCCTGCAGATGGCAAGGTCGAATCCAGGCCACACACACACAAAAAGAGAAAAAGGTCCTCAGTCTGTTACAGCCACCTCACCCAGCCCTCCACAGCTCCTGACGGTGGTGTCTAGCAAGGGTAAAGCCCTCTGGGAGGCTCCTGTGTGCAGGCAGGCTCCTGAGGCCCAGCCCATAGGGGTGGCCACAGTGGGAGTCCAAGGGTCCTCCAGAGACAGGAAGCTGGGTGGGGATGGGTGCAGGGAGGGAGCCTGCCGGGTCCCCCAAGAAAGAGCCTCTATACCAGGGTCTGAGGTGAGCATCAGCTGCTTTATTACTTGGCATGGCACACAGAGGTGGGGGCGTACACAGGCATGAGGTGGGTGCAGGCAGACACGGATGGTGGTAGGTGACTGAGCACTTGTTTCCAAGGGGGCTACTTCATTGCTCTCTAGCCCCTCTCACAACAGAGAGCCCACCCTACCTCCTACAGACTTGCCCAAAGCCACCTCCTTCAGTAGCCCTCCAGACCCACCCCACATATGGGGACCCGCAACATGTGTCCTATCAGGGTTGGCAGGCTGACTGACGTCCACTCCCAGCTTCTGGGCCACTGAGGAAGACAGGGAGGGCAGAAGGCTATGTATGTGATCACACCCCCCCCATCCTCCCCCGGCCTGGCCCCCACTGCTCTGCCCTTTGGTCTCCGAGACTGTGCTGTGGCGGGGAGGCTGAAGGCAGACTGGGCTTCATGATGGCAGCACCACCAAGGTCAGCCCTCCACTTGAGCCCCTCCAGGGCAGAGTGGAGACACATGCACACTCTTAGGCAGGTGGTCTCCCTGCCTAGGATCCTGGATCACCCAGCCCCATCCTACATCTGGCCACCTGGAAAACTCCTATTGATCCTTCAAAGCCCAGCTCCAAACTGAGAACCACATTCCTTAATTGAGTCCATCCCTGGCAGTATAGTGGGTTCAGTGCTGGGCTAACCTCAGCAGCTGGAAACCACCAGCTACTCCACAGGAGAAACATAAGCCTTTTTACTCCCACCAAGAGTTACAGTCTAGGAAACCCACAAGGGTAGAACCAGTCAGAAAACCCAGCTCAGAAACCGCCTTTAAGGGACATTTACCTGACTCCCAAGTACCCCCTACTTTCTGCTGGACCCAGCCCTCTGCTGCCATTAGCCCCCTCTTACATTGCCCCCAGCACCCCACCAACTATTGGGCAGAAAGCCCCCCAGAGGTCAGGTCCCGCCTCAGAGCACTCCAGCTCTAGGGACCCCCAGCCCTTCCTGTCATCTACCTTCTTTGATGACTCAGGCAGTAGCTGGCCCCCTCTGCATGCCCTCCTCCAGGAACCCTGACATCCAGGCATGGGGGGCCAGGCCCCTGAGGGAACACCATTTCCTACCATGCAGCCCTCACCCCCTTGCTGGTCCCCTTGCACCTTCCCAGTTCTATGCTGAACTCGGCCACTAGCCAGGAAACTAGGGGGCTGGAGAGCAACAGGGTTCCCCTGCAGGTGATTTCTGTTGCCTGCACAGGGCGTGTCTGTGCAGGACGGAGCCAGACAACCCCCCCCTCCACCCCCACCCCCAGTCCTGCTGCCGGTGACAAACCCCAGAGTGGCTGCTTCAGAAAGGCACAGCGGCTCACAGGAACAATAGAACAATGGGAACGCCCACAATGGTGGGGAGACTGAAGCCTGCTCCTCCTCTAGGAGGCAACTCAACCACTCCCAGCGTGGAGGAACCCCCGAGGGCCTCAGCTTCTGGGGACCCAGGGGCTCCTGGAAGGGGCAGGAGAGGAAAGAAACCAGCCCTCTGCTGTGTGGGGGAAACCAGGGCTGCTGCTCCACACGCCCACCGAAACCTCATCAGCACCTCGCTGACCCTTGGGAGCTCACATGGTGGCCTCAGAAGAAACAAGTGAGGGCGCTAAGACTGGTCTCATGCACTTGGACCCACCACCCACCTCGGGGAGAGGGACAGGGACTACACACATTGGGCTCCAGCAGGACTAGTGGCTTCTGTCTGCAGCACACACAGGCTAGTGGGACCAACGGACAGCCAGCCCCTCACCACTCTCACTTCCACGGGCCAAGTAGCTCCCAGCCACTACTCTACAACCTTATGCCAGGCCTTTCTCTGAGTGCCTCAGGGGGACGCAAACCTCAACCCCTCTGGACAACAGCTGAGCACTTAACCCACCCCACTACAGGACCTCCACACAGAGCCAGGGCTGGGGCCAACCCCTTCCAGGCAGCAGGCAGGGATGGGGCTGGCCCTGGGCAGTAGGCTCCCTGGTCTCTGAGCCCACCCAGCAGTGGAAGCAAGTCTGTGGATCCTGGCTCCACCCACCCTACCACCTGGCACCCCAGCCATGGGGCTGCCGTGCAGGGTGCCCTCAGTGGAGGTAAGCCCATCAAGAGAGGGTGGGGTGCTGCCTGGCCTCTTCCCCCGAGCCATGCCTTCTCCTCAGGGAGTTTCCGGCTTCCTGGCAGGCCTGACTTATGGGACCAGGGGCTCTCATCTGAAAGCAGGTGCTCCTGGCTGGACTGGGCCCAGCCCTGGTGGTGGTCAGGACACAGGTGAGTGACTTCACACCTGTCAAGATAGCATGCCTACTCAGCTCCCATTTAAGGGGCAGGGGCAGGGGCAGAGCCTGCTGGTGCTCAGCCAAGATTGCTGGGAAAGAGCAAGATGGGTTCAGAGGTGGAGCTCTGCTCCTGGTCCTAAAAATCCCCACCCCCACCCCACTGGCCTCCCTGGGCATCACAGGACTACTGGTAAGCTCAGCAGGCCATCTGCCTGCAATAGGGAGATACTCCTCAAGGCCCCCATACCTAGCCAATGGCCTTGCCCATCATTTCCCTTGGCTGGAAGTGACCTCTATCCCCTGGCCAAGTCCTGGTCCTTCCAGAAAGTACCTACCAACAAGCATCTCCCCTGAAAAGTCTTCTAGAAACTTCCACCCAGGGGTCCCAAGCTGCTCCTGGGTGTCATCTGCACCCTAGCAAAGTAGCAGTTCCAGGCCCACCCCAAACCCACACCTCAGGGCTGCCAGCCCAGGGACCTCGCATGTCCCCTTGTGATCACTTCCCATGGCCTGTAACACTCTGTGGGGGCTTGCCAGTGGCCAGACACTCCACCCAACACCTCAGAGCTGCCAGCCTGGCAGCAGGTAGGATGCTGTGTGGCCCCACTCAGGCTTGGCTCATATGTGAAGGCAGCACAGGGCAGGCGCTTGAATTGGCAAAGGTCCAGCGTGACTTGTGTCCTGCTCAGAGTTGTGGGACCCTGCACTGCTCTCAGGCCTCTGAAAGGTGGGCCATAGTGGACAGTCCCCTCAGGCCCTCCTCCTTCCTGAGGTGACCACAGACCTAGGCACTGCCACTATGCACACCCAGGGGCACATCTGGGCAGGGATGGCACAGAAGATGCCATGAAGCAAGCTCTGTGCCTGTATCTCAGACCCACACATCCCCAGGCCACCACTCCCAGCCACCCTGACAGATGCTGCCTAGGAAACTGCCCTGCAGGCAGGAGCCCCAGGCCACCTAGGGACAAGCCCCACCCACCCACCTGACAACTGGTCCTTCCCCTCTGGAGCCCCAGGGCACCAAGGGACAAGCCCCATCCACCCACCTGACAACCTGTCCTTCTCCTCTGGAGCCCCAGGGCACCAAGGGACAAGCCCCACCCACCCACCCACCAACCTGTCCTTCCCCCTTTAGAGCCCCAGGGCACCTAGGGACAAGCCCCACCTACCCATCTGCCAACCTGTCATTCCCCTTCCAGAGCCCCAGGCTACCTAGAGACAAGCCCCACCCACCCACTCCAGTCCAGTCCTCTGCGCCTACATCCTAGCTGCCCCTGCTCCAGTGACCACCATCTACCTGGCCATCTGGAGTCGAGGGCCCCAAACAAACCTGTTTCGTTGTCACAAAGGAGGCAATAAGGGAGTTCATAAAGGGGTGGGAAGTGACACAGCTGAGGGGGGACTAACAGCTTCCTCATGGGGCCCCACCTGCTGGACACCAGGCCTTGGCCCAGAGCTCAAGGTAAAGGGTGGAGGCTGACTGTCTAGCCAGGGCTGACGTAGCCCTCACTGGGGTGACCCAATGGGTATGGTGGGGAGGTGGAGGCACAAAGGACCCCCAGCAAGGAGGCAGCTGGGCTGGGATTTCAGCACAAGTGATCTGCAGCCAGCCTCTCACCCAAAGGCTTTGCCTGGTTTGAGCATAGCGGCACTGCATAAAGGCCTGGTGACCTGCTTCCACAAAGATGGAGGCCACGCCCACCCACAAAGACCTTCTGCTCTGGGACACATGGTGTGGCTGGGAGGCAGGAGTCATCTACTGGAACAGTGTCTCATCTGGGTGTCTATGAGGGAAGAGGACCTCTTCAGAGAAGGCGCCTATCAGCCTCCAGTGCCACCATGGGCCAAGAGCAACCACGGCTCTCACCCAGACGGAGGAGCAGTTCAGCTTACCAGAACAGGGACGTGTGGGCCTGCTGGGGAGCACTGGCTGGGTTTACCCAAGAACACATGGGCGAACTGTCTGTCATGTACAAAGATGTCACAACGCTTGCATGGGCAGGAGGCAGAGTCTAGGGAGGCCATGCTGGGCCTGAATGAATGGGAGTGAGGGCTTCCTGTTCCTGGAAGAGCCCATCCTGGGCCACCTGACCTCGCCCCACTTCACAAGGGGGAAAAGGCAGAGCAGCAGCTCAGGGCCAGTTCCTGCAATGGCTCAGACCTGCCTCTCTCTAAATCGAGGCCAGCAGCCCCTCACTCAGGACTCTCACTCTCGGCTGAGTTCCACAGCAGCGGCAATGGCCACTGGACCTCGGACCACACAGTCACGGGGTTATTAGCTGCATCTCAGGCCTGGGATCAGGAGGTCTGTGGGCAGCTCCCCTTCTTCAGAGCAGGGCAGCACTTCAGCTCCCCTCAGCCCTGGCCTTGCTCAAGCCTGGCCTCTGCCCTGCTCTGCTCAGTGTTACAAGGCTCTTTGCTCCACTGCCATGTTCCCAGAGGCACCCCAACCAGGTGGCCAGCTCTCCCCCGTGCCCAGGGCGGTGGTTCTTGCTCCTTCCGTGGGTAAGCTGGCCCACAACCAGCCATCCTGCTCCGTGGACAGTCTAGCACGCCAGGCTCCTCGTACTGTTGCGGCCAGTCCTCCGCCTCAGCTTCTGCTCCTCTGGTGCCACGGCCGTGTCTCCTGGGTCTAGAAAGTTCTCCACATGGTGACCACAGATTCAAAAGATGCACCACTCACTCCTGTCTCTGCTTCCTTCCTTCCCTCTGCTCTTGAAGTGGCCCTCTTTTTAAGCTAGTGGGATGGCAAAACGGACCAATCCCCTCTCTAGGGTTCCACACACCTATTGCATGCACCCAGCCCCAGTCCCTAGAGGACATCATGCTTGCTAGTCTTGGGGCAGCATGAAAGAGGAAGGCCCTCTCTGAGATAGACTGCCACCATGGCTGCCACCGTGGGCTCAAGCACAGGCATGATCGTGAAGATGGTGCTGGACCAGGTCACATTTCATTCTGCAGGGCATAGGGCTGCTGTGGGTCGGAACTGACTGCATGGCACTGCACCACACACACGGTCGCCACAGGTCTTATGTGTGTTGTCATGCTGTCCAGTCTCCTGGGTGGGCCATAGGTAACTTATTTGCATAGGTTCAACCCATGTTTTGCATGTTGAGAGTGGCCTCAGTGGACCATCGCATGAAGTACGGAGACTGAGTCACCAGACTGCATCCCAGCATCTCAGCCTCCCAGTACACTCCCTCCTCCACCTGTCCCCATGGACGCCGGCGGCATGTGCCCAGGCACCCGAGAGCTGGTGCTGCGGTATCTGTAAGCACATTTGGTTCCCTCGTGGGAGCAAGGCCAAGATGAACCCCCATACCTGGCACAGCAAAGCTGCTGGGTGCCAAGTGTGCTGCGGAAGACGACCGTCCAGGTGGCCACAGGTGCCAATGGACATTGCCAGTTTACTGAGGGGGTGCTCCCCCAGGCAAAAATGGGAAAGCAGGCGCGTTCTGAGTCACAAGGGTTCGGAGCCCAGAATGACTGTCTAGCAGGGTGTGTGAGCCCCAATAATCTGAAGCTGAGGCTTCGCGGAGAAAACCTGGGAATGAGAAATCAGGTGAGAGGTGCCCAGGGAGCGGCTGTGGACGCCCGTGGGAACCCCTGAATTTCTCCCAGGTCCCCAACATGCCCCCTACTTACGCCTTTCTGCACGGAGCCCTTTCTTGCCGATGCCCCTCCCCCACCCCGAACCAAATGCTCCCGGTTCTCAATGTCTCCGCTCAAATCCCACGCCTACAAAAGGCACCGCGCCTGGGCGCCTGCACCCCGCTCAGCCCTGACATCGTTCTCCCACCACCAAGATGCCCTCTTCAAGTGGGTTTTGAATGACACCCCACCCCCACCCCGCTCCGGTGGCTTCGGACAAGCGCGTGGCAGGGCTGCCACCTGAGACCCTCTGGCAAGGGTGTGGACAGTGACGGGGGCCAAGCAGGGGAGAGTGGGGGGGGGGGCTCATCAACATGGGCGGCGTGCCGCCTGGAGCTTGGGGCTGGGTCGCGCCCGCGGAGCCGCGGCGCTAATCAGGGACACAGAAGCTGTGCGGGGTCCCCAGGTGGCTCCCGCCTTTGTGTCCGGCCTCGCCCCACCCTCACGGGAGCCCCGGGAGGGCAGGCCCTCCCGCTGTTTTCAGCCCTGCGCTCCTGGGCGC
>NW_022111359.1:1879009-1886658 GCF_000313985.2 Echinops telfairi | reverse complement strand
GGTGCCGGAAGTGGCAGTAGGGTCGCCGGCAGGGACCCCCGGGCGCCCCAGCCAAATAGGGGCAGTCGATGGACCGGAAGAAGCCAGTGGAGCGTAGCATGGTCCGTCCCAGGCGGGGCCCCGGCCGGAGCCGCCCGGGCCCCCGGGCCCCTCACTGGAGTCGCGGTCGCCGCCGCCCGTGCCTCACGGAGCCCACCGCCGCCATCTTGCTCCGAGGCCCCTGGAGGCCCCCAGGACGCCGCCGCAAGGGACTCCGGGAGGGGCTGTCTGCAGCGCGCCTGATCAGAAACGCCTGCGCCCGCGAAGCCGACGTCGCGGGTCGGGACACGCAGCCGGGGGGGACGGCAGAGAGGACGCGGGGTGCCCGGCCTGCGGCCTCGGGGAGACTCGGCGGCAGCGGCGCCCGGCCCTCCGCGGCCGCGCCAGCGCCATCTTGAACCCCGGGACACTGCGATGACGAGGCTGCCCACAGCGCGCCTGACCAGAAAGAGGCTGCCAGGCCCCCGTGGTGGGATAATTTGCGTGTATTTGCATGCATTAGCATACTCGGTCCGGGATGGTGTTCCCTGTAATGGACTTACCCTGTCCACACTCTGAAACTCCCTACCCGCTGGTATACAGCTAGCTCTCCATAAATGCCTTTTCCCCTAACTGGACTCTTGCCAGCAGTGTAATTCCCAGGTCTTCAGGAGGCCCCGGTTCCCACTCACTCGTTCACCAATTATTGGGCACCTACTGTACACATTTCATGATCCCCGGGGCTACAAATTAGACCACTTCCTATCAAATGTACGCACCAACCCCTGATAACAAAGACACTGAGGATGTTGTACCAATTTCTGCAGCCCGATGTTCATCAGACAAGCAGTCAGAATGCGCTGACAAATATTGGCGATTGGCTTTTGAAAGTCAGAAGCAAGCCAGACAGACAGGGAGGAGGAGGAAAACAAAAGGGGAAGAGACAAACGGGCGGTTGTCAGCGGTGTAGCCATCTCTAGTTCTTGCAGGCAGCATTCTATCAAGACGGTGACCTGACGCATTGGTGACGGGAGGTGGGACTCTCCATGTTCTCCACACCTTGGAGACTGACCACAAGCGTGGTCCACCCTCGCCTCTACACACTCACCTGTGCAGGCCCTGCTTTCGGTCTTCATGGTTTAGGCCTCAGGTGCACCATCTCCAAGTTCAACCCGAGATTAAAATATATGACCCCATGGTAGCCCATGTTGACTAGAGAAACAAATTCAGTGACACTTGTCAAAATATGTGTAAGAAAGGACTTTATATCAAGAAGTGATTATTCATCCATAGAACCACCCAGCCCAAGTCCAACTCAAGCCCCTCTCCAGACTCATGCAAGAACATCCCATGAGCCCAATGCAGGAAGATCACAGGCCATTGGGTAGAAAGTCTCGTGGATCCAGTGGATCCAGAGTCTGGCAGGTGTCAGAATGGTGCCCAGCAGAAAGGTGAAGGATGGGGTGGGGTGGGGTTCTCAGAACCCTCCTTATGAGAAGGCCACGCCCACAAGGAGGCACGGTCAGTGTTAGTCTGGGTAGACTAGAGAAACAAATCCATGGACACATATGTGTACAAGACATTTATATATAAGAGCAATTGAACATGGAGAAAACATCCCAGTCCAGTGCAGATCAAGTCCCTAAGTCCTATATTAACCCATATGTCTGATACCAATCTACAAAGTCCTCTTCAGACTCACGCAACACATGCAACGACGCCGAATGTAGAAGATCACAGGCCAGTGGGGAGAAAGTCCTTGGATCCAGTGTCATTGGAAACATCTCAGCGCTGGCAGGGGTCTCTGCATCAGGGCGGCGCTGGCAGGGGTCTCTGCATCAGGGTGGGTCCATGTGTCTTGTCAGCTGCTACGTCTCCCAGGGTGTGAGCAGAGAGAGAGAAGTGTCTCCCGCCTCGCCTCCAAGGAGGAAGTACTGGATTTCCCAGAATTCTCAGGAGCAGGCCATGCCCACACAGAGGCTCATTGGCTGTGATTTGATTGACAAGCGAGACTCTACCCCTACACTCTTAATCCTCAAACTGACAATTATATATCTACCACAGTCAGGCTGTGGCCAGGTTGACAGGCTAGACTCCACCCCTACACTTGATATGAGATGGTGTACATGCCACACACCACCTCGCAGGACTCAACCTAGATACAAAGTATCCAAATGAAAGCCAGGCTACAGCTGCAAACAGGGAACCGGAGATATCAACTTGCAATAAAGACAATTATAAAATAAAAAGAGGGAACAGACGGGTTACACAATTTTCAAATGGAGAGGCAGACCAGGCGGTTTCAGGAACTTGGGGAAGGGGAGCGTATGCAATACAATAGAGCGTGCAGTCAGAGGAAGGACTGGCAAAGTGATGGCGGCAGGGGAAGACATGGGGAGGAGGAAAAGAGCTAAAGGCAACAGAGATCAGTCCTGTTAGAGACACGGTCCTGTAATAACTGCGATCTACGCGTAGGTGCTTACACATATAGGCAGATATGCTGAAGAGGAGGGGTCTTTTTGTTGTTGTTTTTGCAGGGGGTGGGATTGGAGTGGAAGTACACCCACACATAACAGTTGATTTGACAGAGGAAGAATGAAGCGTCAGGATTGGAGGAAGACCAGCGAACTCTCTGGGATGCACAGATGACACAGCCTCGCTTGCTGGAAGTGAGGGAGACGTGAAGCCCTTGCTGACGAAGATCAAGGGCTGCAGCCCTCGCGATTGATTCCAACTCGGTGGAAAGAAAACCCAAACCCTCACAAGTGGACCGATACGGAACATCGTGTAACTGGAGAAAAGATGGACGCTGTCCAGGAGCTTGCCTGGCGTGGATCTGCAATCAGCGCTCACGGCAGCAGCGGCAAGAGAGCAGAGGGTGCTTTTCCTTGGGTAAGTCTGCTGCACAAGACCTCTTTCAAGTGTTGCAAAGCAAGGGGGCTGCTTTGAGGACTAGGGTACACCTGCTCCAAGCCATGGTATAGTCAATCCTTGTGAAAGTTGATGTGTTAGTCTGGGTCAACAAGAGACACAAATCCAGAGACACTCACATGTGTATAAGAGAGAGCTTTGTATCAAAGAGTAATTGTGTATGAAGAAAACGGCCCAGTCCTGTCCAGATCAAGTCCATAAGTCAGATATTAGCCTATATGTCCCATACCAATCTATAAGTTCCTCTTCAGACTCATGCAATGATGCCAAATGAAAGAAGATCACAGGCCACTGAGTAGAAAGTCCTGTGGGTCCAGTGGCGGTGGAAGCATCTCAGCGCTGGCGTGGGTCTCCACGTGGCTCCTCCAGCTCCAGGGCTCTGGCTCCACCAGCATAGCCCCATGTGGCTTGCCAACAGGAATGTCTTGCAAAGAATGTACCTGGCCTCCAGTGAGCTATTTATCTCCATCACGCCTCCCTAGGAGGTCATCAAACTGTGACCCGGTTGACAGGCCAGACTCCAACCCTTCCTCAAGTTGACAGTAAAATATGTAACTGCCCTAGATGGGCACTGAATAAAGAAGACTGAGGATTGATACATTTGAATTGTGGGGCTGGAGAAGAAAACTGAAAGTACCTTGGGCTGCCAAAAGGGCAAACAGTTCTGCGTTGGAAGAAATACCGCCAGCATGCTCTTTGGAGGCCGGGATGGTGAGACTGTCTCACAGACCTTGCACAGGTTGTCAGGAGAGACCAGTCTCTGGAGAGGGACATCATGGTCGGTACAGTGGAGGAGCCACCACTAAGAGGAAGACCCTCCATGAGATGGGTGCACACAGTGGTCACAACAATGGTGAGGATGGCCCAGGGCAGGGTGATGCTTTGTCCTGTTGTACATAGGTCGATAGGAGTTGGAAGCGACTTAGCAGTACCTAACAGCCACAACAACGTTTGTGCATGTGCATTTTACAGTTGCTGAAACTAGATCCATGAGTGTGGTCTATCACACAAAGTTAAAATGAACGTCTCAGACAAAAACACCCTGACGGGTCATAAATGCCAAATACCTTGAGAAAGTGAGTCACAGGACCTGGGGACTCAAGGCCATCTTCTCTGGGGACACCAGGGTCGATTGGTATAACCTAATTGTGGTAGTTACATAATCTGTTGTCAATTAGAGAGTAGTAAGAGTAAAGGGCGGAGTCTAGCCTGGCCATCAGGTTGTAGCTTGAGGACCTCACTTGGAGGTACCACGGAGATAAATAGCTCACTGGAGGCCAGATACACACAGGCTTACTCCCTGTAAGACATTACCAAAGAGGAGTCTAAAAAAGCTACGCTGATGCAGCCAGAGCCCTGGATCTGGAGCCACGTGGAGACCCACACCTGTGATGAGATGCTTCCACCGCCACTGGATCCACAAGACTTTCCGCCCACTGCCCTGTGATCTTCCTGCCCTCGGCATCATTGCATGTGTTGCTTGAGTCCGAAGAGGAGTTTATAGATTGGTATCGGACATTTGGGCTAATATCGGACTTACGGACTTGCTCTGGACTAGGCTGGGATGTTTTCTCAATATTCCATTGCTCCTGGATATAAAGCCCTTTCTTTTTTTTTATTTTTTAAACATTTTATTAGGGGCTCATATAACTGTTATCACAATCCATACATGCATCGATTGTGTAAAGCGCATTTGTACACCATTCTCAAAACATTTTCTCTCCACTTAAGCCCCCGACATTAGGTCCTCATTTTCCCCCTCCCTCCCCGCTCCCCCCTCCCTCATGAGTCCTTGATAGTTTATAAATTGTTATTTCGTCATATCTTGCCCTGTCCGAGTCTCCCTTCACCCACTTTTCGGTTGTCTGTCCCCCAGGGAGGAGGTCACATATAGTTCCTTGTAATCGGTTCCCTCTTTCCTACCCATTCTCCCTTTACCCTCCCTGTTTCGCCACTCACACCACTGGTCCTGCAGGGCTCATCCGCCCTGGATTCCCTGTATTTTCAGTTCCTATCTGTACCAGTGTACCTCCTCTGGTCTAGCCAGACTTGCAAGGTCGAATTTGAGTCATGGTAGTGGGAGCGGGGAGGAATAAAGCCCTTTCTTATACACCTGTGAGTCTCCCTGGATTTGTTTCTCTAGTCCACCTGGACTAACACAATAGTCTACAAACTCTGTCTCATACTGTGGTGAGTCGTGGCTGGGGTCTTAAAAACTCATGAGCAACTCTCCAAGGTGCAAATACTGTTGTCTCCCAGTCTGGAAGAAAGAAGAGTGATGAACATCTAAGACAGATGGGAACAGTTAGTGCAGTGGGACTCCGGGACCACACAAACCTGGGTCCCCATGACCCTGAGATCAGAAGAACTAGCTGGTGCCCAACCACCACTACCAACTGCTTTAAAATGGGGATAGGGTTAGGTGGTCCTGGATAGAGTGGGAGAAAAATGTGGAACAAAACCCACAGTTCAAGAAAGAGACCAGGATTGCTGATCGGATAGAAACTGATAGAACCTCCCAGAATTGGTCATGCGCCTTCAGGCTTGGAACTAAAATCACCCCTGTGGCCGCTCAAATTTCAGCCACACCATGGACTGGTCTTCTTGAAAACTGATTGTGGTGATGACTGTACAACTCTTCTTGATGCAACTGAACTGCTGAATCGTAAGATATGTGAATTATATGCTGATAAGAAGGTTGGGGTGTTAAAAAGAGACAGGTCTATAAGGGGAATGGTAACATTAATGAGGTACACACACGTTTAGGATAAAATGACCTTTAGGGATTAAGGGGAACAGCATTTACCCAAGGACAAAGATGCCCAGGGTTAGGAAAGAGTGAGGATTGGAGACAGGAAATATGATGAGGAGGTGGGGAGGGGACTGCCAGGAATGGGATGAAATAGCATGTATATGAGTCGTTGAATGGACAGCTAACTTGGATGACCCTCACCCAATCCACAACAAGAAGTTAAACACAGCTCTGAGAACATAACCCTGATTGATACTCACCTTCATGAACTGATCGCTGAAGATAAGGGCGCTGCAGCCAACTGAGGTGAGGAAAGCAGATGGTGCCCGGTTATCAATCGGCAGGAATAGTGTCTGGGGTCTTAAAGGCTTGGATTCAAACAAGCAGCCGTCTAAGTGAGGAGTCAACTAAGTCCACACGGAAGAAGCACACCAGCCTCAGTGATCCGAAGACGGCAATTACAAAATGGAAACACGACAAAGGAAAAAGTGTCTGAGCCTAAAATGCGAACACCCAATATGTAGTAGGCTATGGAGGGCAGGTGGGGGGGGGGTGTAGCCCCCAACCGATCAGTGAGCATATCGTCAGGTTAAGCCCCTGGCAAATCCCTCTAGTCACAGGCAAGGGTCTTGAACAGTTTTACCATCTGTGTCAGGCTTGGTTGACTAGCGAAACAAATCCAGAGACACTCATGTGTATAAGAGAGAGCTTTATATCAAAGAGTTAATTGCATATGAAAACGTCCCAGCCCAGTCCAGATCAAGACCGTAAGTCTGCTATTAGCCTATATGCCCAATAACAATTTGTAAATTCCTCTTCAGATTCACGCAACACATGCAATGATGCCGAATGCAGGGAGATCACAAGCCAGTGGGTGGAAAGTGTTGTGGATCCAGTGGTGGTGGAAGCATCTTAGCACTGCTGTGGGTCTCCACGTGGCTCCTCCAGCTCTAAGGGTGGCTCCATGTGGCTTGTCAACAGGAATGTCTCACAGGGTGATGAAGCAGAGAGAGAGAGTGTGTCCATCCCGCCTCCAGGGAGGAAGACAGGAGTTCCCAGGTCCTCAGGAGAAGGCCCTGCCCACACAGAGGCCTCATTGGCTGTGACCTGACTGACAGGCTAGACTCCACCCCTTTGCAAATTGACAGATGATGTAACTACCACACGATCAGATGGAGATCATTGTAATTGTGATTATACTGGATCAAACTTGATACTTGGCTAGTTGACCTCCCTTTTGACCCGACCTGAAATTGTTCTCAGTGCAAGTATTTCTTGCTTTGTCCATGACAAAAATTTCTTTCTGGCCTGTTATATATTCACGGTGGTCTTTTCTTTCTTACTCATTATTTGTATTTTTATCTTTTGTATTATTATTATTTCATCCCTACCACTTAATTTTATTTCTGTTTTTTAATTGTTTCTGTTGGGTTTCCCAGTTTGTGAAGCACAGAAAGAGTGGATGCGTAGAGATAATAACAGATGCAAGGGTTTATAGGTGAGGTGAGGGAGGCGGGGAGGGGAGATGTGGATGGTGAGGGGGCTGGGGAGGCAAACAATGTATGTGGGAGGAGGAGGGAGTCCTACAAGTGATGGCGATTACGCCGCTCATTTTCAAAGTGATTTAACCCTGAAAAAGAGCAAAAAATAAAATATTCTAAAATTGATTGGGATAATCGCTGTACAATTATTCTTGATATGATTGAACTGTTGAACTGTATGATATGTGGGTTAGGTGTCAAATACTAATTGGATGTCTGCCCCTTCCCCCAGAAGAATTTATTTCAAAGGACGGCACTGAATCCGCAGCTCCGGGAGAGGGACATATCTGATCGGAGCACACAGGAGCAGATGATAGGGTAGGAGGAGAGACTGGAGCACATCCTGGCCCACCAGGCCGTGAGGACGATGACCCCAATTAGAGTAGCCAGTCCACAGAGAGGACCAC
>NW_022111359.1:1874319-1877215 GCF_000313985.2 Echinops telfairi | reverse complement strand
ATTACAAGGATCTATATGTGACCTCCTCCCTGGGGGACGGACAACAGAAAAGTGGGTGAAGGGAGATGTCGGACAGGCCAGGATATGACAAAATAAACAATTTATAAACTATCAAGGGCTCATGGGGGAGGGGGCAGTGGGGAGGGAGAGGAAAAATGAGGACCTGATGCCGGGAGCCTAAGAGGAGAGCAAATGTTTTGAGAACGATGAGGGCAATGAATGTACAAATGTGCTTTACACAATTGATGTATGTATGAATTGTGATAAGAGTCCTATGAGCCTGTAAAAAAAATCAAATGAGGGGGAGGAAAGGGGGGAGTGAGGAGCTGATAACAAGGGCTTAAATAGAAACTAAATGTTTATAAAATAATAATGGCAACATATGTACAAATATGCTGGATACAATTGATGTATGGGTTGTTATATAAGAGCTGTAAGAGCCCCCAATAAAATGATTGTTAAAAAACAAAAACAAGAAAAACTGTAAAAAAAAAGGGTTAAACAAAAACATATGTATGGTTTCTCTTATTTAAAAACACATGGATTGTAAAGGAAAGAAAAGTTTAAAAACGAAGAATGGGAAGTTGGAAACTATGGCCTTGGTGACAGAAAGGCCGCTAGTGATCACACGATGGAATTTTGCAAACACCTTTTTCCAACTGCCCCAACAGCAACAAGGCATGTGGGCCCCGTCGGATCGAACCGGCACAGCAATCAGACCGATGGCAGGACTGTGGGAGGAGATGCTGGAGTCTCAGAATACCATCAGTCAGAACAAGGCCAAGGGCTGATCACAGAGCAGCCTCCCATCAATTGCTCACACCTAAGTTCAGGTGGAAGTCGAAGAATTCAAAACAAGTCCATTCGAGCCTGAGTTTGACCTGGGTACACCCCACCTGGATTTAGAAACCACCTCAAGGATAGATGTGCCGGTCATCATCTGGGCACCGCTGTGTCCACTCGCTCTCTGCTCCATGCCAGCTGCCCTGCTTCTCGCTGCCGAGATGACCCTAGCCCACGAAGCCAGCCATCACAGAGATCCAAGAGATCGCTGACAAGGTAAAGGCCCGGCTGGAAGAGGAAGAGAACAAGAAATGCCAGCAGTTTAAAGTTGTGAAGTAACAGACTCAGGGGGTCGCCGGGCCAAACGACTCCATCCAGGTCCACGTGGAGGCCCACAACGTCACGCACCTGGAAATATTTCGGTCTCCCCCGGGAGAACCCGCCTGTGACCCGGGCCAACCACCAGGCCATGACGAGCTGACACCTTTTTAATTCCTGGGCCCTGAGT
Source organism: Echinops telfairi (assembly GCF_000313985.2). Classification (NCBI taxonomy): domain Eukaryota; kingdom Metazoa; phylum Chordata; class Mammalia; order Afrosoricida; family Tenrecidae; genus Echinops; species Echinops telfairi. Next base: position 1,875,924 of record NW_022111359.1, on the reverse strand, counting down.
CCACGCAACCCACACATGAAAACGGTGCTGTGGTCTGAGCAGGAAGCTGGGATCGGAAAGGACACCTCTTCACACTGTGCCGCTTGTGTCTCGTTCCCGGTGTCCCCCAAATCATGAGTGCTAGTCCATACCTGACGTTGGCTCCTAAGAAGGCCACGCATTCCCTTGAAATCGATTTCCCAAAGTCTTTGAAAACTTAAAAGGAAAAAGAATAGACGTGATGCTGAGAACACTGAGGCTGGAGGACCGAACCGTTCGGGGTGACATCCAGGCCATCGAACATGGGAGGGCGCAGACAAGCATCCAGAAAGGCAAGAAAGAAGGAAAAGACCAAAGCGGGTGTCGGAGGAGACTCTGAAACTCGCGCTTGGAAACAGACTGGCTGAAGCACACGGGAGAAACGATGGATGAAGCCGCAGAGCTGAACAGCAGATTCCGGAGGGAGGCTTGAGGAGACGCAGTATTCCCCGTCAGACGTGCAAACCACTCGGAGTTAGACAGCCGAAGGAAGGGCTCCAGCCCCCTTGGCATTTGGGTCAAGCTTAAAGGCCTGAAGAAAAAAATTCCAGCCTCCAGTTCCAAGGTGGGAAAACTACTGAGAGATGCAGATGGTAGTCTAAGCACACCACCGTGTCAAGAGGTAACAGAGGATTGAGAACGGATGGGACTGAAGGGAGCCGTCCACGCTGCACCCAAGGCATTGGCATTGGCAGACGACAGACTCAGAGCCATCGAGTCAGAGCTGACCCGTAACAACCCTACAGGACAGGCAGAACTGCCCCTGTGAGTTACCAAGACTGTACCTCTTTGGTTTTGTATTTAAATTGCTGCATTTACTCTCTCAACAGTCTCTGCATTCACACACCTAGAGATCATGTCCCCACTGGTCTATCTGGCAGCCGGTCTCTCATCTCTCTCTGCAGCCGCCGTGAGACGGATGCCAGTTCCTCGGGAAGAGCAATCCATGGCTTGTCATCGTCTCCAGTAACGAAAATGCCGCAAAGCGGGCAGCCAAGCTGTTGCCATCGGCATCTTTCCCATGAACCACCTCGAGAGAGCCAGGACCTCTCTCTGTCTCCCTCTCCCTCTCTCTCTCTCTCTGTGATCCCACCCGTTGTTCCCAGGTCAGCCCCTCCGGTCAGCATGCACATGCACAGTGAGTGACCTGTGTGGCACCTGATGAAGCAGTCACCTTTCCAGCCTCCAGACCAGTCTGAAAGGCGTCATTGGCCTTGATGAGCGGAGGGAGCCGGAGAGTGGGTGATGGGAGCATCCAGAGTGACCAGGCGAGGGGTGCCTTTTTGTGCCCACAAAAGATCTTTCTCACTTTGCACAATATGGACTTCGCCTCCTCAGGTGTCATGGGATGAACAGCCAAGTGACCCATGGTGTCACAGATCCGACGGAGATTCTCTCCGGTCCCGTCAGGGCTGACCACACCCATGAAACCAGCAGGGAAGGTTCTGTCAGTTTGGATCTTAATGAACCGCTGCATGTACATGTTCCTAACGTCTTCTCCTGTCAGAGCATACTTAAGTCTGTTCCTTAAGAAAATGACCAGCAGGAGACACGCTCTCAGTTTGTGGGGACCAGTGGATGGACGGG
>NW_022111359.1:1872462-1874076 GCF_000313985.2 Echinops telfairi | reverse complement strand
CTCTCAGAATTAACGGAGTACCAATTGAGCTGTCATAACAAAGGAATGCTGTGCTGGAACCACTGACTCATCATGCCAAGAAATTTGGAAGACAGTTGACTGGCCATCCAACTGGAAGACACCCAACTGTGCACCCACTCCAAAGCAAGAAGACCTGAGGTTAGTAGACATAATCAAACTCATGATCATAAGTGTGCTAATCTGGGTCAACTAGAGAAACAAATCCAGAGACACTCATATGTGTATAAGAGAGAGCATTATAGCAAAGAGTAACTGTATATGAAGAAAACATCCCAGCCTGGTCCAGATCAAGTCCATAAGTCCGATATCAGCCCATATGTCTGATACCAGTCTATGAATTCCTCTTCAGACTCACGCAGCACATGCAATGATGCCAAATGCAGGAAGATCACAGGGCAGTGGGTGGGAAGTCTTGTGGATCCAGTGGCAGTAAAAGCATCTCAGCGCTTGTGTGGGTCTCCACATGGCTCCTCCAGCTCCAGGGCTCTGGCTGCATCAGCATGGCTCTGTGTGTCTTATCAAGCAGGAAGACCAAGCAGAGGGTGTGTGTCCTGCCTCCAGGGAGGAAGGCAGGAGTTCCCAGAATCCCCAGGAGAAGGCCATGCCCACACGGAGATGTCATTGGCTATGACCTGATTGACAGGCCAGACTCCACCCCTTCACTCAAGTTGACAGGGGATTGTGTAACTGCCACAATAAGCAAATCATCTTTCGCTGAGCATTAGTCACAAATGGTTGCAGCAGGACATCGACAGGGAGCCCTCAGAAATTCAAGCTGGATTTCGAAGATGTGGCACAAGGGCTACACTGGTGTTGGGTGCCTCTGGGCTGAAAGTTGAGGATGCAAGAAAGATGCTTGCCTGCAGTGTACCAACCATGCAAAGGTGCTCCACTGTGTAGCTTAAAGCACATCGCAGGTAGCGTGGTAAAGAGTGGGGACTCCCGGGCATTCCGCCGTGCTCACGCAGAACCAACACACACACCAATGGCAGGCATCAGAGCAGAACAAGGGGACAGTGTATGGTTTAAAACCAGAGACGATACACGCCAGGGCTGATCACTCCATCAGCCGGCTGAGCCAACAATCGGAGAAACCGGATATGTCAGGGGGGGGGGGACGGCATCAGGATAGTGGGAAGAAGGCTCCTTGGAAACCGGTGTAGTGCAGGTGGAAGAACCTAGCGTGCAGAAAGCCAAGAGGACCTGAAGCACTGACCGAAGGAGCTCAAAGACCACCGCCTTCAATACCGATTACGTGTCACCACAAGGAAAACCCGAGTGCTCACAACCGGACCAAGACACAACACGATGGCAAACAGAGGGGAGACGGAAGTTGCTGAGGGTGCCGTGCTCCTTAGGTGCATAATCAGCACTCCTGGAGGCAGCAGACAAGAAATCAGGTGACCGATGGCACTGGGCAAATCCTGCTGCACAAGACCTCTTTAAAGCGCTTTTTAAGAAAACCCCCTCAGAAGCAACAAAGGCCGCATGGAAGAAGCCCACCAGCCTGTGTGATCACCAGGTGCCAAAGGGATCAGTTATCAGGCATCAAAGAACAAAAAATCATATCATTGTGTGCTCACCTCCCTGATA
>NW_022111359.1:1859867-1872000 GCF_000313985.2 Echinops telfairi | reverse complement strand
TTCAGGACCAGTGGTGTGAGTGGCGATACTGGGAGTGTAGAGGGAGAGTGGGTTGGAAAGGGGGAACCGATTACAAGTATCTACATGTGACCTCCTCCCTGGGGGACGGACAACAGAAAAGTGAGACATCGGACAGGGCAAGATATTGCTATTGGTATACAACAGCATTTGCCCACCTGCGCACCCGCCATACAAGGGACTTTCGCGTTATTGTCCCCTTCAGGGGGACTTTGAAAAGGCCTCTGTTACCTGTTGGTTTTGTTGCTTTTTATAGAGGTGAAGCTCTTGCTTGGGTCTGAAAATCGGGCCGTCTCATATCACAGCTGCGGCACGTCCCTGTTTCTCCATAAAGAGTGGGTCACTTTGGGCCCAGGGCTGCTCATGGTTATGTTCAGGTCCTCTCTCAAAATCTGCTTGGAGGCCATGGATGGCAAGACTTCGTGTCACATACTGTGGACACGTTATCAGGAGACTCGTTTCCGGAGAAAGACCTCATGCTTGTCAAAGTGGAGGGGCAGCGAAAAAGCGGAAGTTCACGGATGACACGGGTGGATACAGAGGCTGCAACAATGGGCTGGGGCAGCGGGACCATTGCGAGGACGGCGCAGGACCGGGCAGTGTTTCTTTCTGTTGTGCAGAGGGTCGCACCGACTGGGTGGCACATCGTAACAACAATAGCTTAGCTTGTGAGCATTTGCAGTGCAGGCTCTCTCCCTTGGTGCCTGGCATCTTGGCACCACTGATTTGTTCAGGATGGCTCCTGAGGACCCAGTGAGATCGTGCTTGATCAGGGGTCGCTCCACCATCGCTGAGCTCAGCCATTCTTTGAATGCTGTTTCCTGAGTCCCTAACCTATCCAATACCAGACATGCGGCTAGAATCATCAGTGCGCAAAGCGCAGGTGTCCCCTCCCTCTGGCGGAGGCGTTCTGAATACGGAGGGGGAGCGGGGAGCACTGCATGGTTAAAGGCAGGGGAGGGATCGGGCTGACTCACTGGCGGCCTCTGGCGGCCTCTGAGGCGAACACCCAGGGCTGTGGAGGGGTGGGGCAGAACCAGGCACACCGGGGGACCCACAGGCTGCAAGGCCTTGCTTCCAGCACCGGGCGGGGGTGGGGTGGGGCTGTTACTATGTGGGGCACGTCTGAGATGAGGACTGGCTCTACCCAGCGGATCGGTGGGGAGCTGGGGTCTAAAATGCTGGACGGGAATTAGTCCGGGGAAAAGCCGGGGCGGGGGGTGGACGTTGCGAGTGTAGACCATGCATTGTTTTGCAGGAGACGGGAAACGGGCAGGAGCTGGAGGGGAGGGGGTCCAGGGTGCGCTTGCCTGGTAACTCTCGGTGGGAGTGGGCAGGGGAGAAGGGGAAAAGTCAGGGAGGAGGCGCGGAGGGTGGAGCCCCTGGCCCAGGCTGGGGGTGGTCCCAGGGTGGGTGGTGAGGGGCCAGGCGAGCGGCAATAGATTGCAATATCTGGGGCGGCCACTAGATGGTGTGGGCGCCGCTTTCACGGGGTGGGGCTTCAGCGAAACCCGCGGGGAGGGCAGGTGCATGGGCCGGAGGTGGGGGAGGGAGGGCCCCCCGGATTCTAGCACGGGGTTCAAAGCTCTGAAGAGCTTTTCCATGCCCCCATCCAGTGGACTCCCGCCCCCACCTTTAACTCTCTCCACTGGAAGCTGCCCAGGGCGTTAAGAGAGGCTAGACACTAGATGTACACCGCTGGCTGGCAGGCAGTGGGAGCCGGCTGGGGGCCCCCAGGGTCCTTCCTGGGAGGAGCCCCAGGGCTCCCGCGGGTGGCCTCCAGGGGCGCTGGCTCCCCGAAGCCTCGGCCAGCGCCGGAAGGGGGCGGGCGACAGACGCCCCCGGCACTGTGTCACTGTGCCTCGGTTGCCTGGGTAACTGGGCGGGAGCCCGGGGCGAGGGTGGGGGGCGCGCAGCTGCACGAATCGTGGGCGGCACTGGGCGGCAGCCTGCGCTGATGCCAGCAGCCCCTGCCCCAGGGCTGGGGGAGTCTCTCAGTCTGCCCATTGTGCAGCTGCGGTGGTGGTGGTGGTGGGGTAGATTGCGAGGGAGCTGCATGGACAAGACCCTTGAAGCCGAGCCCTGGGGCTCCCTAAGTCCAGACCTCAGTTTTCCCCTTAAGATTGCTGGCTGTGGAGCCCACCATACTGGCTGGGGCCCGGGGGCTGGGGGTGGGGGTGAAGACCAAACACACAGACGCAGGAAGGTGAGTTTTTAAAAAGGGGTTGTTTAATTAATTAAATACAAGGAAGAGACCAGGCAGGAGACAAGGGGAGGGTCGCCCACCCACGGAAAGCCAAGTCCCTAGGGGGCCCTTCCTCTTGCCAGCCCCCACTGCTAAATAACTGCCCTCCCCATGCCCAGAAGCTTCTGGGGGTGTGTGTCCCTCAGGCCCTAGGCAGGGGAGGATCTGAGAAGAGTTGGGGTCCCCTGTCTTACCATCAGCCAGACACATCTAAAACCCACAAAGGAATACGGGGTCCCAGCCCCCCCACCCACTCCCTGGGACTAAGGCATCGCCACTGTCGCTGAGAGAAGGGTTTTTTTTGGGGGGGCCCAATGGAAGCCCCCCAGGGGAGGGTTTGGGCCAGCCTTTAAGAAGCCCAGCTTCCCAAGGCTCCTCCTGTGCCTCCCCCTTCCCCAGACCAGTGGACAGAAGAATCCCACAGGCCGACACACCCACACTCCCCAGCCCCCAATCGGAAAAGAAAGGTCTGCAATAAATGGGGGATCCTGTCAAACGGGCACAGGCCCTTTTGGTCTCCGATGGGGGTTCCACTCCGGGCGGGGCAGGGGGCGCGGGTCCTCAGCCTCCGTCCCAAAAGAAATCGCACTGGATGAGTAAGGGAAAGGTCCTGGCCATTTACCACCCACCCCCGCAACTGCCTCCTCCCCCCAAACTCAGACACCCCCGCCCCTAACACTCACACCCCTGAGGACAGACCACCCATGAAGAGGGGGGTCCCAGAACAAGAAAGGGATTGGCGCCTGAAAAAATATTCTACACGGTCCAAAAAGCGAGCTTCTTCCCAAGGAGCCGGCCATTCCCGCTCCAAGTCCACACGTGGAAGGTTCCAGAATACTAACCATGTGGTCAAACGACCTTCCCTCCCAGGCAGCCAGAAGGAAGACGGGATAAGTTGTGGGGGAAGGGAGGAGGATGAGGGCAGACAGAACCCATGGCCCTGGCTGGGCTCTACACGCACCCTCACCCCCCACTTGCAGGCAGGCTGGGGTACATCATACCCAATGGCTGTCAGGGCCCTGAACGTTTGGGATTGATTGTCACGAGACACTGCAGAAGGCCAAAGTCGGGGACCCTACCCCGTGAGAACGGGGAGGCCAGCCTGTAGCACCAGCCTCCCCCAATAACTCTCACACACACAGACACCCGGATGGGGCGGTGGGGGGCCTCCACCGAAAGAGGGAAATAAATAAAGCCGCCTTGGCTCCCGGTGTGGACCCCCCTCCGCGCTCCACCCCAAAACTGAGTCACCATGCTCTTTGGAAGCAGCCTCGGGGTCTCCCCGTCCCGACCCCAACCCCCCGCCAGGGCCTCTATGGGAATCCCAACACCTGCCCACACCCCGTCTGGATCCGCAGGGTGTCCCCAGGGGGGGGGCAGGGGGGCAGAACCTGGGACACCTGAGATTGAGTACCCGAGGGGGCAGCTGGGCCACCCCGTTTCCCTGAACGTCTCCAATGGCTTTCGGTGGGGCTGGGGGCCCCGGGGAGGGGGAGGGGTGGGGGTGGGGATCCACATGGACCCCTGGTACATCTATGGCTCTTTACACAACTCATCTCAAACTGGAAGGAAACTGGGGGCGGGGGTGGGGGGGTGGGGGGGGAGTCCAGCCCTGGGCAGGGGGCTCCTTTCCTGGAAACCCTACCCCAGGGGAAGCAGGGAGGTGGTGGAAGGGGGGACACCCCCCCACCTACCCCCAGGCAAGGCCTGCTGACCTCCCGCCCAGGGTCCCTGTTGAACAGATACAAGTAAAGTTAACAATCGAGGTTATTTACAGGCGCAGAAATGGACCCCTCCCCGGGACCCCCAGCCTCGTAGTGGGTTCCTCGCAGGCCCCGCCCTCCTTTCTGGAAGGCGGGCTCAGTATCCACAGAGGACCTGGGAGGGCGGGGCTCCCTGACTGCGCCTCCTCCCGCCCACCCTGTCCCTGAGGGTGCTGCGGTCTCTCCACTTCAGGGGCCGGGCACCCTACAGGCCAGCGGGGCCAGGGCTGGCCGAGGGGCTGGCCACAGGGCTGCTGGCCAGGCTGCAGGGCAGTGAGTCGCTGGGCGAGGCGCTGCGGGCCCCGGGACGCCGCAGCAGTTCTGGGCGGAAGTCAGGGTGGCGGCGTGCGTGCTTGGTCAGGTGGTCACTGCGGGTGAAGCGCTTGGAGCAGAGTGGGCAGTGGAAACGTTTCTCCCCGGTGTGGGTGCGGTGGTGGCGGGCCAGCTCGTCAGAGCGCGCAAACTTCTTGTCGCAGCTGGGCCAGTCGCAGGCGAAGGGGCGCTCACCTAGGCCGAGCAGAGGACAGACAGTGGTCAGTCGGATGGACGCCTGCCTGGCACCTACGTTTCTCTTTGAAAAGAGGAGATGGAGTGGGGGGCTCGAGGCTTTCGATTAGACACCAGAGGTTTCCTGGACTCCCAGGCTGGAAGCTGAACTTGGGCATAAAATTGACCTTCACTTAAGAGGGCAAAAAGGGTGTCCCTGTGGTGCAGTGTTTAAGCACGCTGCTTCGCTGCTAAGCGAAGGGTGGGTGAAACACGTGGCCATCAGGAAACCAGTGGGCCTGAGGAGCGTGCATGAGGGAGGGGAGGGAGGGACACCCAGGCTCTGCTAAGGGTGAATGGGGCAGTGCTGGCTGGAGAAGTGGGCGCCCGTGCAACGCCACCGTCTGTGAGGCATCTACACTCATAATAAGGAAAAATGAGAATCTACGGCGGGTGACGAGTAGTCCTCCTCAGGAGGTGACCCCGAGGGCAAACTGGAAAGGTGTCCCCCAGACCTCACGCACATGCGCTCAGAATAAAGGTTTTGAATGGTTTTGGGAGCAAACGGTTATATAAACGGGTCACGCGGGGCCACTCGCGGCCAATTCACCTCCACCCCGGCCCACCCCCTATCCCCCCAGTCTCCATCCCAATACCCCCCTCTTCCAAACCACCACCTTTGGCACGGAAACCCTATGGCGTTACAAAGGCTACGTGAATCTCACGTGTGTTCCCGTGTCGAGGGCTAGGGGGGAAGACCCGTGGTCCCTCTGCGGGCAGAGGGGCACCCGCGGGACTTCCCGGGCCACCTGCAGCCGGGCACCGAGGGGGGGGGGGGGAAACCTCCGGGAAGGGGCGTGGCCAGGCGCCACCGCGGGGACCGCCCCGCCCCCACAGAGCAGATGGCGCTGGAGGAGCAGCCTCCACCCTCAACTTCCTCCGCAGACCCCTCCCATCGCGTGCCGGGCCCCGCCCGTCCTGTCCTTGGCCACAGCGCCGGGACGCTACTCCTGCTGGTTTAACCCAACCCATCTTCTAACCAGCTGCCTGCCATCTCCCCAGCGGACCTGAGGTGGTGCCAAGGGACAGGAGGGGGCAGGTCACTCCCACCTTTAGACCCTCCCCCAAGGGCCCCCACTCCTAAGAACACGGAGCCCTGGCAATCTCTGGCCACACCCGGGGACCAGTGGCCATAGGCACCCGGACTGGCACCCCCTGGACATTGCTCGGGCCCGGCGACCGCAGAGCCTTCCCGGGTTTTGAAGGGCGGAGTAGGCATAATGTGGACATCCACCTATGTCCGCATTTGCGACCCTCAGGACACTGAGAAGTCAAAGGAAACTCACTGCGTGGCCCCGAGGGGTGGCAGGGCCTGACGTGGGGGGAGCCCCAGTGGGGTCTCAGTGACCAGGACTACGCCAACCAGGGGGGGCTACAGGTAATGGGGGCCGCCCCCTGGAGGGTCAGGGCAGGGCCCTTCCAGGAGGGCTGCAGGGAAACAAGACAGACCCACAGCCGCAGGAGGCGTGCTCCTAGATTCTCCGGGCCACGCGGTGACATCTCCGCTCTCACGGGCTGCCGTGGGAGAAGGGGGAAGGGAGAGCAGAGGAAGGAAGTGGGGGCTGGGGGCGACATGCCAGCACCACAGAAGACCAGTCAGGGACCAGCACCCCCCCCACCCCCCACCGCCGGCGGTTCCCCACGAAATGGCTGCTGGACACACACACACACACACACATACACACACACGCGCGCGGTGGTGGGTGGATAGTCCCTGGGGGGGTGTGAACCAGGCAGTGAGCAGGGGGCCGGCGCTATGGGATAGCACAAGTGTTCCCAAGACCACTGTTGGCCTGAAATCCTTGGGGTGGCCCTCCTCAGCCCCCTCCAAAGGGCGCCCCACCCACTGAGCTGGCAGCTCCAGGGAGGGAGGGGAGTGGCTCGGTCTGGGGCTGCTGGCTTCAGAAGCGGACTCGGTCCCCCAGGGCGCAGGCAGCCCTGTCGCCATCTTGCAGGGTGGAGGCAGAAAGCAGGGTACCGCCTCCACCTCGGTTTGCCCTGAAGCTCCCTCACTTCCCCTTTCGGGGCGCCAGGCTCAGCTCCCCGCCTCCGCCCCCACCACTTTGCAGCAGGCAGGTTGACAGGGGCCGCCTGCCTGCCTGTCTCACGTGGCCGCTCCCCGCCCCAGGCCAGGGGCCAGGACTAGGGTCGCCTCTGAGGAGGCGGTCTTCTCGCTGTCAGCCCCACTCCCACCGGCCCCCCACAGATCGCACTGGGCACGTGGGAGGTGTGCGCACGTGGGTGTGAGCTCAGGCTGCACAGGCGTGCCTAAAGCCAGGCCCTGGCAGCCACAGTACCCTCGCTGGGAGGGGCGTGTATGTGACATCTGGGGACACGGGGGCGGGGCCCCAGGTGCTGGGCCCCGGAGGAGGAGATGAGGAGCCAAGTGGGCAGGGCCGCAGTGAACTTGACCCTCTGACTCAGACTGCTCCAGTGAGCTTGAGAGGGCAGCTGTGCTGGGAAGTTCCTGAAAACTGGAACCCAAGGGGTCTTGAGACTAAGATTCTACTTTTGGGGGGCGGAGGGGTGTCAGGGGGGGGTGTCAGTGAGCGGTTAGGGAGTCTGCTTAATCCGCCTCGATGTGCGTGGGGGGGGTGGGTTAGGGACCAGATGCGAGGGTGGGGCAAGGGGCGTGGGGATGACCTTCACCTTGATACTCTGGGGGCCTCAGAGGGTAGGAGAGCCCTGGAAGGGGTGACCCCGCCCACCCCACTGCAGGAAAACCCACAGCTACTCAAGGGGCTGTATAGTGGCTGGGGGAAGGGGCTTTCCCCCACAGGGTGGGGACTCACTTCCTGCTACAGGTAACACCTTAACAGGGCTTCAGTGTGCATGGAGGAGAAGGGGCTTGTGAAGGCCAGTCTGATGGGGTCTTCACCCTGCTTGTTTTTGTGTGTGTGTGTGTGTGTTTTAAATAAATCATTGTATTGGGGGCTCTCATAGCTCTTATAACAATCCATATAGCAATTGTATCAAGCACATTGTACATATGTTGCCATCATCATTTTCAAAACATTTTCTACTTGAGCCCTAGCTCCTGGGTCAAATCCACTGCCAACCGGACTTGATGCTGACTCAAAGCAATGCACTGTTTCTGAAGCTCGCTCTCTTTCTTTATGGAAGCAGACAGCCTCATCTTTTTCCTGCAGAGCGGCTGGTGGGTTCGGCTGGTGGGTTCGAACAACTGACCTTGAGGTCCTGAATCCAAAGCTTCCCCCTCCAACAACTACAGGGCTATAAAAGCCTGGCCCTGCCACCTCCAATCCCATCTCCCATCTGCCCCCTACCCCACCCTGACCCAGGGAGTCCAAGCCAGTTCTCTCACCCTTCCTGTGTCCTCCCCTCCCAGCTTCCCCTTTGCAATCTACTACTGGTCTCTTCCTGCTTTTTCTCCCCCCCTACCTTCCCACAGCCTCACCACCACACACCTGGAAGCGGAGGCACAACTCCCGGATGCTGAACTCCCCCCAGCAGCTGGGGGAGCCCTTGGCACCTTATGCCCTGCTGCCACTCAGAGTCAAAGCTGAAGTCCCCGTGCCCCCCCCCCCACCGCAATGTTGTCTCTGCTCAGGAGTGACCCCAGCATGGCCTAACTGCCCCTCCAACCCCCTCCGTGCCCAGGGCCCCTCCATGGAATCCCTCATCCAGGCTACTGAGATCTTCCCAGTCTGAGCCCCAACACCCCAACTCTCAGGGGGCTAGTGCTAGCAGCACCGGCATGCAGTTGGTGCCCAATACCCATGTGGAGAGAGCCAGCAGGCCAAGACAATGGTGGCGGGGGAGGGGCTGGGTCTGTGCTTTTGGCTGCATTGTCAGTTAAGGGCCCTACCCAGGGGTGGTTTCTAGCCCCGCCCATTTGAAGTAGGGGGTGGGAGGCAGCCTGAGACCCACATCCCCACCTGGCATCTTTGCTGGGGTGGGGCTGAGCCTTGGGGGCAGGTGGGGTGGCACAGTTCTCAGAAGGTCCTTGGAGCATATGTGTGTTGGACCCCTGCTACGATTCTGAAGATATCCCTGGGCCAGGGTGGCCCACGCCTGGCTGATATCACATACCAGCTCCTGGCCACCTTTATCAGAGAGCATAGGGGGAGGGGCAGGAATGGATGGGACAGGGCAGAAGTGGTTATCACCGTGCAACTAGGAGAGACCAACACCCCACCCATGGTGCGTGTGGGGGGGGCAGGAGGTGGGCAGTAATCTATGGATACTAGCTAGAGGCTGACACCCCTACCCCTACCCCTTTCCATAGCTCTCAGGCCTGCCACTGGGCCCCCAGATAAGCCAGTGTCTTTCCCCATTCTGGGTGTCAGAGGCCTGCCCTGCAGCTGGGGGAGCTGTCTCCTGCTCTGGGCCACTTCTCCCATATGCTCCTCTTCTTGGGGTTCACTTCTTGTCCCCACTCTTCCCGGTCTGAAGACTTCTCCCTTTGACCCAATTTGCTGGCCAACCCACCCTCCTTCCTCCCAGATGGGGGCAGACCCACCCTCTTCAATAATCCCTTCTCTATAAACGGATTTTCCCCTGCAGAGCCAAGCAAGCCCCCCACCCCCACCTGCCCTTGGGATTAAGGAGAACCCTTCACCTTCACCTGCTCGGCCCCTTCCCACCCAGTCCTCAAACCTCAGGCAAGCCCTTCCAACCAGAGCCTCCCTAGTACATGCCCTGCCCTGCCCTGCCCCTGAGACCTCAGGACCACTTGGGGCTTCCTTCCTCCAGGTAACTCCAGTCTGTCCTGGGAAGCCTGCGACGCAGAGATGGTGCTGAGCTAAATGGGGGCTCAAATTGCGCCAGGGGGCTGGGCCAGACATTCTGCTCTGAAGACATGGGGGGTGCTGCTGGGTTGGCCAGTGGGGGGGGGGAGGGCAATACCTCAGTGCACAGGGCAGCCCCTCCCCCAGAGAAGGCTCCAGTCCCTGGTCTGAAGCATTGGCAGGGACGGGGCGTGTGCTCGGGCACTCAAGGTCCCTCCCCTCCATGTCTGATCCCTGTCTCTGGATGAGGGGCACCCAGAAGGTGTAGGGCAGGCCCATGTGCCACATGCTGGGGGATTCTGGGGGTGGGGGTCCAGAGATGAAGGTGGTTTCAGAGCAGACAGCAGCCTCTCCTCCCGCCCCCGCCCAATCTCTGAGCTCACACACTCCGTATCCACGGCAACTCCGTCAACATCCCCGCAGCTTCCAAAGTCCTTTCCCGCCCCACGCAGGAGCGCGCTGGCCGGGGCCAGGAGCTGCCGGGCTGACAGAGGTGGGGGTGGGGGTGGGGGGCTTGGTGAACCTCTGGATCCCCTCTTCCCTCTCACCCTGCAGATGCCCCTGTCGCCCCCGTCTGAGCCAAAAGGAGTGCAGATGATAATGGGCAGGCCACCCCTGCCTGAATTTGCTCATCCATAAAATGGGGCCATGTGCAGCTCCCTTCGCCAAGGTGGAGGCTCCTGGCCGGCACACATGGCCTCTGCTCCCTGCTCGCTAAATGGGTGAAAGGCCAGGGGCTTAGACGTACCCCGCGGTGCTGCGTAAAGAAGGCCTTCGGTCAGCTGCTGGCCACCCATTGGAGCAGCCCTACCCTTCAACCCATAGCCGCAATGGGTCACAACCCTCTGGGTGACAATAGATTGTTCTCAGCTAAGAAGACCACACCTCCCAGCAGTGGGGAGGGGCAGAAGCTAACTCGCAAGAGCCCTGAGGCTAGGGTTCTGCAGACAGCAGGTGCCCAATTATGGCTCCTTATCCAATCTGTCTCCAGGCCTGCCCAGCCCAGGAATCCTGTTCATTGTGGGGTCTCTAGTGCGTGGACGCCGCCACCACCACCACTGTGCAGGGACTGGGGACTCCAGGCTCACTCTGGCCTCCCCATTCCCGGGGGTGGGGTTGGGTGGAAGGCATCAAAAACCAGGCAGGCTGGGAGAACACGGAGCAAGCAGCTTAAGCACGGAGTGCCCCAGCTTCTTGAAACCACTTTTCCTGGCCCCGCGGGAGTCACCTTTGTAAAGGGGCTTTGGGACACAGTGTTAAGGCCCCCACAGGTCTGCCTACAGGGGTGCAGCCTGAGCGCCACACATTGCAGGGGTGACAAGCAGCTCAGTCCCTCCTCCTTCCTCCTCTGCCACCAGTTTACTGGTCAATGCCACCACCCCCAGGCCCACACAGGGAGCCTGGGTGCCCCCTTCCCTGCAGCATATAGGGGCTAGGAGAAATCAAATCAAGCCAGTGGGCAAGGGTCCTGATGCTATGCTGCTGCCAACTTTTCTGTGTGTGAGGGGGTGGAGGCAGTCTGGGAGGTCAACAGTGAGAAAGATGGGGTTTCTTTCCTATTGGGTATGCAGGAGTATCCGAGGATGAGGGCGTCCACCCCAATAAAAGCCAGACAAGGCATCATCACCCTTTCTCCATGCTCCCCCACCCCAACTTCTCCACCTTCAAAAAACCCCCAGATGTCTCTCCAGTAGAGCTCCCGCTGACTCACTTGGGGAGAAATCCCCAGGGACCATTCAGCTAGGGATGAAGGGGCCTGCAAAAAACCGGGACCCCACCCCAAATCCTGTCTGGCACCTTGGCTGGGCCAGCTCCAGGCAGTGGGCGGGGTCTGAGAACACTGAAGACACGCCCCCCCCAGCTTGCCCTTCTCCAGCATCCAGGTTCCCCACCCCCCACCTTCAAAACGCCCCAATGTGTGGCTCCTAAAACCTACAGACATGACACTTGGCTCCTCCAAAGGTCATTGCGAACCCTCACGAAGGGGCTTGAGCTGCCCCACCGAACCTCGCCATCAAGCTGGGCAAGCAGGCGGAGGGGAAACTCTCCCTGACCCTTCTGCAAATGAGGAAACTGAGGCCCGGATCACAGCCTGGTGTGGAACCTGCCCCCAAACCCTCATCGCCTCTGCTTCCTGCTCCTGGACTTCACCTCCAATGCCCACATCCCGGCGGGGCACCGCTGTGCACTTCCCTCTTTTGGGGCACAAACTCCTAACACAGAGGGGGCCGTCAGGGTGGTCCTGAGGGTGGGGGGCCATGAGGGTGACCTAGAAGCAGGAGGAGGAGGGCAATCTACAGAAAAACAGTGTGGGGGTGACCAGGGCCGGCCAGGCTGCAGGGTCTTGAAACTGGCCCCAGACTGTGCAGGGAATGGAACTCGACCCTGTGGGCCCATTCACTGGGCAGCTTGCCCCCTTCCCGGCTTCCGCTGCAGGTGGAGAGTGGAAAAGAAAAAAACGTGCTAGGGCTACCCTACCGGAGCCCTCCTGAGTCCCCTCTCAAGTCTCTGTCCTCCCCAATCTAATGCCCCTCCGAGCGCCCAGCTCCGAGCTCCGCCCTCCGCCTCTGAAGCTCTCAGCGGCAGCGAGAAAACGTGCCGCGCCCCCACCCCCGGGCCTCGCGCCAGATGCCCCAGCGCCCTCCGGGCCCAGTGTGCGCGCAGCCACCCCACAACGGCGACGCGGCTCCGCCCTCTTTACAGATAAGAAAACTGAGGCTTGGGAAAGAAAGGACCGGACGCGATCCGGAGGGCTCTATCCACCTTGCCGATCCCAGAACAGATGGCTGGGCGGGGGCGGCCCGGCGAAG
>NW_022111359.1:1847071-1858109 GCF_000313985.2 Echinops telfairi | reverse complement strand
GAGGGCGGATCCCGGCACTTCCTTGCCACCAGGGTCGGCGCCTTTGCCTACCAGCCGGCGGACCGGCCCGCCTACCCAGACACAGCTCTTTGGCGCGCCTGGAAGGAGAAACTGAGGCCAGCGATGAGGCTATTCGGAACGACCGAGAGCGTCCCGGCCAAGTTGTCTCATTGCCCGGAGAACACCCGGGGACCCCGATGACGGTCCTAGGCCCCCCACAAAAGCTTAACAGACCCTAAGCAGAAGGCACAGGAAGTGGGGGCCACAGGTCGGCCCCTCTGCCCCTGCACATCCCCGCCCTTCGCCGACTCAGCCGTGTAGTAGCCGGAGCGACCTCCAGGGGGAGGGCTACTTGGACCTCTCCTTACGGGTCACCTCGGCTTTCTCTGGGAGCCGCCCAGGGGCAAAGGTTTGGGCTGACTCCGTGACCTTGGCCGTGACCACATCCTCCCCACTTGCAACCCCAGTTAAGCCTTCTGGCCTGTCTTCAGTGTGTCAGTTGTCCCCCGAGGCTCCCCAGCCATGCTGGAGCCGGGTACACGTGGCTGCACCAAGCTGTAGAGTCAGGGGCGCACCTTGGTGCGAGGCAGGTGAAGCCAGATGCAGGCTGCTTCGCGGTGGATAGTCGCCTGAGGACCATTCAGTCAGCCTTCTTGCTGTTCGGTCACCTGTGCCATCGGGTCTAAGGTCATCCGACCTTTTGGTGACCACTGAACCCCACAAGCCACTGTTAAAAATGTTCCTCAGGTGCACTGCAGTGGCCCCAGGACGGAAATAAGACTGGTTCCTTCCGTTTAGGTTTTTTGGGCATAAGTGAGACCTCCCGGAGGGACTGGGGCTGGAGGCAGACAGGGCCGCAGCACCACGAAGGTGAGCATGTGTAGGCGCCAGCCCAGATAAGTCAGGGGGAGTGGGCGGGGAGACATCCCTCAGTCTGAAGTTTCAAAGTGCCCAGGAGGTAGGCTGATGGTGGGTGCAGGCATGGCTGCTGTGTGGGAGACCCCTAAGAGCCAGGGGTCAGGTGAGGGGCCAGGAGAAGCCAGGTTCAAGGGGTGGGGCCAAGGCCAGGCAGAGGGCAGAGTTACCACCAGGTCAGGATCCGCCTCCTGTGTCCACTCCCTTCTTGGGAATAATTAGGATTTTGAGTTTGTAACCACAAGTGGAGCTGCCAGACACGGTAGGTGGGGGCCCTCAGGGGGTGGGGGATATACAAGATTACGTGCTACCCAAGGACTAGAGCCTGGAGACACCTGACCAGGGGCTGGGCTCCTGACCCCTAGGAGCAAGGTGGATTTATAATCTGGTGGAGCCGCTTTTGCGCTGCCTGGGCACCCCTCCCTGCAGCTCAGCCCTGTTTCCTTAGGGGTGTGTGCGCGTGCCCGCACTCCAGAGGGAACCCCATTCTACAGATGGATAAATTAAGGTGGGCAGATGCCCAGGGAAGACTCTGCTCATGCTCACAGTTAAGTAGCAGCGCTGGAAAAATACAAATACAAGCCATCGGCACTTACATCCCCGTCTAGCAGGTCTTTAAGCCTCAGTTTGTCCATCCTTTAATGGGTCCCTATACATCTGTCATCTGCGGGGCAGCCTGTGTCTGAAAGCATGGATGGGGGATGAGGGAGGCGATGGGGCTTAGAGCAAAGGCGAAGGTGTGGGGAGAGGGAAGGAGAGCATGACACTGGGGTACAGGAGAAGGCAGTGAGTACAAAAAATGGGGGTGCCTGGACTCCCCGAAACACATGCACCATAGGAAAGATAACCAACGTATGTGAGGGTCAACTATAGGATACCAAGTGGTTGATGGTGACCCCCTATGAGGGCAGAACCTCCCCAAAGGTATCCCTTGGTGTCATATTTTAAAAAGCTGGATGACCAGGCTTTTCTCTTTCGGAATGTCTGGTGGGTTGGAATGTAGACCCTTTAGGTTAACAGGAGAGCTTAACCATTGTGCCTCCAGGATCCCATCCCATCCCATCACAACCCTAGAAGAGAGCAGGTACTATAAGCATGCATGTTGTGTGCGTACATCTACTCTGTACAAGCTGGGACAGGCATCTTTTTGCTCCACTATGATGAGGACTTTTTGTTTAATATCTCTGCACTGGTATCTTTTTTTTAAGGGTTAAATGATTTATAAAAACTAAAGGGAGAAGAAATAATAATAAAGGGAGCAGAAACAGATATGGAGAGATTATAAGGTGTTCTCCCTATGGCAGCTTGATTGTGAACTGTGTCCACAACTGGATTTTGAGAAATGGCGTTGCACTGCCAGGCACATCTGTTTTGGGGAAGCTCCTCTTTCTGCTGGCAGCTCTGATGCCCATGAACTTGAACCTCTGTTTCTATCCAAACTACGTCCTTGGCCTGGCTAGTCAGGCCTGTCTGTCTTTCTAACAGCTTTATTGGAACATGGCTGGAGCCTTGGGGGTGTGGTAGTTAGGCGTTAGGCTGTGATCCACCTGGTCTGCAGTTCAAAACCAGCAGTTCCCAGGGGAGAAACCCTGGGTTTTTTACTCTCGTAAACAGTCTTAGAAACCCTGGACAACAGAAAAGTAGGTGAAGGGAGACATTGGACCGTGTAAGACTTGAAAAAATAATAATTTATAAATTATCAAGTGTTCGGGAAGATGGGGAAAAAATGAGGAGCTGATACCAAGGGTACAATGGATGGATGGATGGATTGTGATAAGAGTTGTATGAGCCCCCCCAAAATGATTAAAAATAAAAAAGTCTTGGAAACCCATAGCACTGACTAGATATCGGCAGTGTGTTTGGTGTGGTTTCTTGGGACATAATCCATCTCTTATACAATTCCAATAATTCGGTTAACTTTTTTTTTAAACTCGTGTCTTTATTACTTTAACTTTTGTTCACAGACCATTTTAGGAGGACCTAATCCAGACATCACATGATATGATAGTTCAGTCCTATCAAGCAGTGTTTTACAATTGCTACCATGATCATTGTCAAAACATGTTCTTCCCTCTTGTATTCCTTGAGACCAGTTCCCCATTACCACCACCACCCTGCCCACCTTAACTTTTTAAAAGGTGAAGGAACAGCGACCTCGTTCAGTGTTGGGTGCTGCTATGTGGAGCATGGCCAGGAGTGACCCCACATGACAGAGTACAATCACCCCACTGGGCTTCCCCCGGGGGACCTTTCCCCAAGCGCCCGGCCAATTCTCTCATCTGTGGAGCAGATGGCGGGGAGGGGTCGTTCAAACCACCCACCATTTGGTTGGCAGACGGGCTTGTCCACTGTGCCACCGGGGCACCTCAGGGCACCTGGACAACGACATGATGGGCCCTTTTTCCTTCCATTTGCACACTTCGCGGTGTGAACAGCCCATTCTTAAATCACCCTTTCTCCTGCCGGCTCTGGAAGAATGGAGCAGGGATGAGGGAATCGTAGCTGGGAGCCCCACCTGGGGACTCCGGTCAACATCACTGGCGGTCACATGAGGGCAGGGAGCCCCAGTAGTTCATTTCTGTGTTTGTATATCCTCCCTTCTGGGGACCTCTAGGAATCTGGTGGCACCCCAGCCCGCCTGCACTGCAGGGAGGGGACCCACTGAGAGCCAGCTCTCTGTATGGCTCCTTGCAAACACGGTCCAGGAGCCCGCCTGGGAACAGCACTGATGCTGCGCAGGGAGAGTGGGCAAGCGAGTGGCAGATGGTCAAGTCCACCCTTTCCTCACGCCACGACCCCACCTGCCTTCATGTTTAGTCCGATGTGACTCCGGTGAATTCTCATCCTACCCGAGGTGGGCAAGGGGATAGGAGGGCTTGGTGTGGGGCCAGGGAGCCAAGCTAGGCCCTGGGAAGGAGCCAGAGGGTGGCTGTCTCCGGTCCAGAGGGTGGCTGTCTCCGGTCTCTTCTTGAAAGCACTTCTGCAAAGCTGCTGACACCTGCTGGGAACACCCTCAGAAGTTGAGCCCCTCGCCCTCCCCCCATGTGGGCCAAGGGGTAGGGCCTGCCCCGTTTCCGGGTGGAGGTGGGATAAGACCTATAGGGGCCTCCTACTTTCTTTCATTTGCTAGTTCCACCCTAAGCACCTTTTTTTTTTTAATTAAAAGATAATTTTATTGGGGACTCTGATAACAATCCATACATCAATTGTATCGAGCACATTTGTGCATATATTGCCATCATTGTTTTCTAAACATCTACTTTCTATTGAGTTGGTATCGGTTCTTTTTTCCCTCACCCCGACCCTCAGGACCCCTTGATAAAGGATTATTTTCATATCGTGCATCGACTGCTGTCTCCCTTCCCCCACGGTTTCTGTTGTTTGTTGGGTCATGTGTCCATCGTCCCGCCACTCCTCTCCCCGCCTCCCCCCTACCCTCCTGCTGTTGCTACTCCCATTCCTGTTCCTGGAGTCCATGTGTCCAACTCTTATCTCTTATCTGTACCTGTGCACATGCTCCGGGCTAGCCCACAGTGAAAGGCCGGACTGGGGTCACGATAGTGGGGGTGAGGCAGCCTCATGGAACCCTGGTTGACTCATCCTTTCCTTGTGACCCTTCTGTGAGGGGATGTTTCATCGTCGACAGATGGGTTTGGGGTCTCTGCTCTGCCCTCACCTTGTTCTCAACAATATGTTTTTGTTTGTTTGGGGTCTTCTGATCCCTGATCCTGTGGACACCTCATGATCGCACAGGCTGGTGTGCTTCTTCTGTGTGGGCTTGTTGCTTCTCTGCTCGATGTCTGCTTGTTTAACTTCAAGCCATTAGGCCCCCAGATGCTATTTCTTTTGATAGCTGGGCACCATCCGCTCTCTTCACATTGGCTTATGCACCCGCTTTGTCTTCAGCGATTGTGCCGAGGGTGAGCATCCCAGAATGCGGGGTTGTTAGAACAAGGTGTTCTTACATTGAGGGAGGGCCTGAGCAGAGGCCGGAAATCCATCCACTACCTCAGTGTATTGCCATATAAATACATGTACATAGGCCAATACCTCTATTTTTATGAATACGTGTATTTACATATGTACACACCTGTGCTTATACCTTTATCCATTGCTTTGCTTCCTAGATCTTTCCTCGGCTTCCTTTTTACCATCTTCCTGCCCCACCATCACACTCGCCCTTCTTCCACCTCTTAGTACTTCCTCTCAGCTAACTTGCTGTTGCTCCAATTTTTTGTAATTAGTTATCAAGCTTACACATAACAGAATGTACATTAGTCAGTTCATTGATTTCTGCATGTGTGATTCAGTGGCCTGGATTACAGTCTTCACAGTGTAGTTGTACAACCATTCTCACGTGTCCTTCCTGAATCGTTCTTCTCCCGTGATGCCCTGCCCACGAAGGGTCTCATCTAACCTTTCAAGTGGTTGTTGTCAGTTTGGTCCCATATGGCAAACTCTGAAAGAGCAGTGCTCAAAGCAGTCATGCTGTCCTGGGTAAGCTCAGCTCCTGTGTGTTCTCAGGGCCCTGGTGGTGTACTGGTTGTGCTCTGGGCTATGAGCCACATGGTCGGCAGTTTGAAGCCAGCAGCAGCTTGCAGGGAGCAATTGCAGTCTGGGAAACCCACGGGGGTCACCGTGAGTCAGCCTTGACACAATAGCTGTGAGTTTGTTTATTTATCTTTTTAGTTTCCTTTTATTTTTAAAATTATTATTTGTTTGCATATTGTTTGTTCTCAGGAGGCCTAGTGGACTCGTGGTCCACCACTAAGCGCTGGGCTGCGAATGACAAGGTCGGCAGTTCAAAACCACCC
Source organism: Echinops telfairi (assembly GCF_000313985.2). NCBI lineage: Eukaryota > Metazoa > Chordata > Mammalia > Afrosoricida > Tenrecidae > Echinops > Echinops telfairi. The sequence goes on along the minus strand of NW_022111359.1, from coordinate 1,852,380 downwards.
GGTGCTCCTCAAGAGAAAGACTGGGCTTTCTACTCCCATCAAGAGTCAGTCTCAGAAACCCACCGGGGCAGTTCAAGTTGACTCAATGGCAGTGAGTATTATTTGTTCTTTTGAGGGCTTCAGGGGACATTCTGGGGCTAGAGTTTAAAGGTTATATCTCAGGGCAATAGTTTGGGGGATTCATCTAGCTTTCATGCCTTCAGAAATCTGTGAGAATTTAAAATGTGTATTTCGTCTTCGATCAGAATTTCCCACAGACATTATGTGGTGATCGTGGGTGGACATGACCTGGTTCTGGTTGGCCTTTCCAGCTGTGACTGCAGAGACCTGGCAGCAAGGTCTCTGGCCAAAGTTCCTGGGAAGGGGCTCAGACACCAAGGCTGTTCCTTGGTCACAAACATGACCCGGTCAGTTCTGTCACGAAGGGAATTTTATCTGCAGGGATGCTGACGGGTCTGGCTCTGGAGCCACCCTCAGGCCCCTGGCCTCTTTGTTTCCTACCTTGTTTGTTAAGAAGACTAGACCTTTCCCTTGTCCACGTCTGGGCAGGAAGGTGCTGAGCTTTTAAGGGTGCACCAGCAGAAGCACCCAGGTGGCATGTCCCCAGCTGCGAGCTCGATGGTGGGTCCCTCAGCCCTGGCTTTCTTCACACACTTGGGACTGATCACTCCCCACTTACACCCTGCTGTGTGGGCACAGGAAAGTAATGAGCCCGGGGTCTGAGTGTACACAGGCTCGGCCTCCTGGCCTGCGTGCTGTGGTTATTTTAACTGGAAACCACCCAAGGGCTGACCTGAGTGGTCACAGGGTTTCTCCCCTCAGGGCAGCTGGACCAGCCACTCACCTGTCAGCTGGGACAGTGGCCTCAGTGAAGTGAGATTGGCCCAGGGTAGGAGCTCCAGGTGGTCAGGAGGACAGAGAATTGTTCAGGCATGGGACCAGTCGTGGGCTGGGCGGGACACAGTTAGATAGACTTGCAGGTAACTAACAGGGCAGCCCTGGACCCCTGCTGGATGTCCATTTGCTTTGAATGACCAAACATATTATTTCATTTTTGAAACAAAAACACAATGGCCTAGGTACTTTGCTCCTGTGAACATTTAACTCCTAAAGCCCAAATGCCACAAACAGTGCTCCATCCTTTCAGGCACAGCGTGGGCAGAACGGCCACCCTGCCCAGCCAGATCTTCCTGGTGACCCCACACAGTGCTGTGGCCGTGGGGCACACTGAAATCAGGGTGCCATCATGGAGACCCGAAGGATGACCTGATCAGGGGGAAGGGATCTGAGACCTAATTAGGGGTGCATGGTGGAGGGGATCCCTTAGTGGGCAGTCACAGAGGAGGGGACAATACCATGACACAGAAATCTGCCTGTCCTTCTCTGGACCCTCTGGTGGGTCCTGTTCTGCAAAGGATAGAACTACTGGGAGGCATCATACCCCTGACCCCAGGCAGGCTGTGTCCCATGGGAGGACCATGGGCACAGGGAGCCTGGTACCTACTGCTGGGACCTGGAAGCCGTGTCTGGGTAATGACAGGGGGCAGCACTGGGCACCTGCCTGGGTCAGGTCAGGAGGGCAAGCGAGTCTGAACAGACTCATCTGGGGAATTCACAAAACAGAACCAGTAGCGGGCCCTTCTCCAGGGCCGAGGAAGGCCCAGGCCAAACCAAGAGAAGAAAACTTAACAAGTGGGGGAAGAGGGGGAGGTATATAACACCTGCTTCTCCCCCTCCTCCTGGGTCAAAGGTGCACAGTGGGTACCCCCAGAGGGGCCTAGAAGTGAATTAGAGGAGGCTAAGTCCCTGGATGCCAGAAAGCCCTTGGTCCATGTGCCAGCCTCAGTGTATCCCTTCTGTGAAATGGGCGGGCACAAGGGAGAAAGTTCCAGGATGGCATCTTCAAGCCTCAAACGGAGGGCAGCATCACAGGCTGACAATGTCCACAGGGGAGGGGCATTCTCCAGATACTTAAGGCAGAAACGTGCCAGAGAAGGAACATTCAAATATTTTCCCAAATGGGAGCGACAAACAGCAACCTGCCTGTCTTGGAGCAAAACTCCAAGACCCGGAAACTCGAGTACATTCTAGAACCAGATGAGTGACTTACACAGGTTTGGGGTTTTGTTTTTTTTAACGAGACCAGTGTGTGTTCAGTGGAAACCTTTCATAATGTTGGCAGACGTGAACCCCAGTCCGGAGCCCGTCTCGCTGCAGCCGGGATGAAGGAAAAGCACAGGGAAAGACAACTTCCAAGGAAAATACAGGAAAGGGCAACTTCCAGACCCCTACCACAGCAAAGGACCAGCAGCAGAGAGAGACCAGGGGCAGATGGAGGCCAGGAAAAAGCACCTTCGTCGTCAAAGGGCTGGTAGCGACCCAATGTAGCACAGAACACAGCCGGGTCCTGTGTCCTCCTCACAGTTGTCCTTATGTCTGGGCCCACTGTGGTGGCCCCTATTGCCAGCCATCTGGTTGAGGGCCTTCGCTTTATCGATGTCCCTCTATTGACCAAGCACGAAGTCCTTAAAACCAGGGACTGGTGTCTCCTAACAACACACGCACTGGGCTGCTAACCACAAGGTTAGCGGTTCAAAACCACCAGCTGCAACTTGGGAGAAATTCAAGGCTTTGTCCTCTTTAAGAAAGAGCTACAATTTTGGGAACCTGCCCACCAGGGTAGTTCTACCTTGCCCTGTAGAAATCGCAGGGAGAACTAAAGAGTGGATACATAGTATCTTAGGGGAAGGGGAAAGACCAAAAAAAAAGCTTTTTGTTAACTGCCAGAAGCCAGACATGGCTCATCTTTTTTTCTTGTCTTCTTGGTGGGGACGTTGTAAGTGGTGTGACCGTGGCCGGGCGTGAACTAGGACAGCTGAGGTTTGGAAGCTTCACTTTGGACACCAGAGAAAAGGAAGCCATAACCCTCAAACCCAATGGGGAAACGGGCAGAGACGATGAAGTGGCTTTGAAACTGGTGCTTAGAAGTAACATTTCTAGTTCCAAAATCATCATTGACCAGGAGAGTCGGTCTGAAGAGAGCCGGGACGTGCATATTTGAGAAAGGCAGCTAGAGCCACACTGAAATACTAATTTACAGCCGCCACAGCCGGTTTCTATGATGCAGGGGAGGGGGCACTTTTGCTCCTCAGATGTGAAGGGGATGGGGCTTCGCTTGGTCCACAGGCGCCCTAGTGATGCAGGGGGTTAAGCGCTCCCCCAGGAGTCTGCAGTTTGAAGCCACCAATTGCTCCGTCGGGGTGGCTTCCAGCAAGATTGACAGCCTTGGAAACCCCATGGGGGCAGTTGTACTCCGTCTTAAAGGGTAGAGAGAGGAGTTGGAATGGCTTAACTCAGTACAGCCCACTAGAGATGATCGACCTATTTAGGGGTCCAAGGAAAAGGAAGGCCTGGGCTCTGACCCCCGCAATGCTACACTAATACATTGAACCTACAGGAATCCGCCTACCCAGGTCAGGAGGGCATAGAGCCCGGTGGGACCGGTGGATACAAAACGCAGAAGACTTTACCATCAGGAAAATGGGCTAAACAAGCTACTAAAGACACCAGAGTCACTGCCAGGAACCGTACGTAAGGTTTCCAAAACCAAACTTAACTGCCATCGACTAGATGTGGGCTCACAGCCACCCTAATGGACAGGGTGGCTCTGCCTCCGTGGGTTCCCAAGTCTGTGACTCTTTAAAAGGAGTAGAAAGCACCCCCGTCTTTGTCCTGAGGAGCAGCTGCTGGTGGATTCCAACCACTGACCTTGCAGTTAGTAGCCTAACGCCTAACCACTGCACCACCGAGGTTTAAGAGGCTGTAAATCTCATCTGTCTCCCTTGGAGCAGCTGGTGGGTTAGAACTGCCTACCTGGCAGTTAACAGCTGGCACCGCCTTGTTGTTGTTGTTGCTCTTAGGTGCCTTCCAGTCGGTTCCAAATCTCAGTGGCCCTACTGTGTGCAGCAGAAGGAAACACTGCCCGGTCCTGCACCATCAGCGCCCTCACAGTTCTAGTAAGATCCCGTGTCCTCCGTAAAGTGAATGAGTTCCATCTTAAGTTCTTACACGCATCAGGCCACTCCCCAAGTTACCTTAAGAATCCACATGCAGCCATGTGCAAAAGGACACGTGTAGAAGAAGCTTTCTTTGTTGACACAAGATAAGCTGGTTTATCTCGGCCCCAGCCCAAGATGGGGAAAGGGCCTTGGAGGGGGAGGCAGAGGTGAGGTGGGGAACAGTGCACTGAGCCCTCACCAAACAAAACCTTTACACTGCTTTGTTTTTTTAACACGTTAGGCCGCCGACCACAGGTTGGCAGTTCGAAACCACCAGCCACCCCTCAGGAGAAAGATGAGGCTTTCTAATCTGGTAAAGAGTCTCGGAAACTCACAAGGGCAGTTCTACCCTGTCCTATAGGGTTGATAGGGTTGCCATGAGTCGGCATCCACCCAATGGCAGTGTATTTAGTGTGGTTTTGGTTAAGGAGGGGTTTGTGTATTCAATCTGTAAGCAGTAATTGGGGGAGCCCTGGAGGTTCAAAAAGACACCACCAGGGGAGGAGGAATAAATAATCCTGTAGTGAGTGAACCCCAGGCAGCTCCTGAACTAGGAACTGTTGGCCACTCTGGGTGGGGTCCGGGTGGCAGCTGCACCAAGGGAGGGCATTTCCATCAGGAAGCTGGGCCTGGGGAGGGGCTGCGGCTGTGGGACAGTGTTTGACTCCAAGCGACCTGAACTCACGTGTTGGAACTGCCCCATAGGGTTTGTATAGTTGCCATCGTTACAGAAACTGACGGCCACACCTTTCTCCCACTGCGGGGCTGTGGGCGCAAGCCCATTGCACCACACCCAAATGAAACGCCACTGCCATCAAGCCGACTCCGAGCCTTATCGGCCCTATAGAGTGGGTACACTGTTCCCTACTGTCTCCCGGGGTAAATCTGTACGGGAACTTCGTTGCTGTTAAATGTTGGTCGGTGCGGACTGGAGCAGCCCTGTGCACAACAAAATGGTCTCGCGGCCTCATCTTTCTCCCTCGGAGCGGGTGGTGGGCTTGAAACGCGGACCCTGGAGTGAGCTGGTGACACCTCACCCATAGCCTGCTGGGCCCCTTTTCATGGAGGCAGAGAACCACGTGTCCTCGGTTGGTGAGTGTGCGCGGCACCTCCCGCTGGATGCGCTTGGGGACAGCCCGGGATCTGGAGCAAGGCAGGGGCGGGGGCCGAGCGGCATGCGCGCCGCCTCAGGCCCCGCACCTCCACGGCCTGGAGGGCTGGCGAGGAGGCGCCCTGGGTGGCTCCAGGCCC
>NW_022111359.1:1838716-1846705 GCF_000313985.2 Echinops telfairi | reverse complement strand
GGCATCTCCGCCCCGGACGGAGGCACCGCCCCCTTAAAGGGCCCGCGCCTTTAGGACCCGGCCTCAACTCTGCCCTCTGCTAGGTGGGCAGCGGCTGGCCTGCTGGGGCAGCTTTCCCCAACAGATGGCAAAGAGCATCCCAGAAACTAGAGAGGGACCTGGCCCGCCCCCCAGGAAGTGCCGCGGACGGAAGGGCGGGCCTGGCATATCGTGGGAAAATTTGAAACTCAGGTCTTGGGCTGGGTGGCAGAATCACAGCCAGTGACCCGGCCTGGGCATCCGGCCCTTTCTCTGGGGACAAGCTGGGAGCCGCCAGGACTCCACTGGAGTCCGTTCGGATTTGCAAAGGGAGGTGCTTGGCTTTGTCCTGGGGACCTAGGCCTCAGGTGTGCTTTGTCCCCTCTGCAGTGGTGACTCAAAGGGTGGGCAAGAGGCCATCTGTGAAAGCTATGGGCAGCTGCCCTGGGAGGGAACCCCGCAGACCGGGTGCTGGGCCCACTGGCCCGCCACCCTCCTTCACCCCCAGAGGTGGAGCAGAGGGAGACCTTAGGAATGGGAGTGGGGTGGAAGAGCCCAGCAATGGAAGCAAGAGAGGAGCCTGAAAACTTTAAATCTTTAATTTTTGAGGCTCTTTTTCTTATGCTTCCAAAAGGAAAGGAGTGTGTAGCTCCATCGCCTGTACATTGTCCGCGGCCCTGGCGCCGCCCCACAGGGGTCAGTGCGCTGCCGGGTGGGCAGGAATGTGGCGGGGTTCTCATGCAGCCCCGCCGGCCGGCAGATGGGGCAGGTCCTTATTGCTGAGGTCCAGGCCGGCTGGCAGCTAGGCGCGCTGGCTGGGCAGCTCCTGGGAGATGAATCGGCGCAGGCGCTCCAGGTACTGGCTGTAGAGCTCTATGTCGTTGTGGCCTGCGCCCTCCACCCACAGGGGCTCCACGGCCTTGGGGCAGCGCTCGTAGAGCGCCAGGCCGTGCGAGAAGTCGATCACTTCGTCCTCGGTGCCGTGGATGATGAGCACGGGCGACGTGATCTTGGACACCTTCTCAATGCTGCGGGTGGGGTTGGGGGCGAAATCACACCTCCGCGCCGCGCGTCCCTGCCCTCGCCCCCTGCCCGCCCCGCCCCCACTCACTTGGGGAATGCATCGAAGCAGTAGGTCTTCTTGGTGTCGGGGAAGGCAACGCGCATGCCCGAGGTCAGCGGGGAGTGCAGCACCACAGCAGCGCACTCGTAGCGCGAGGCCAGGTCTACGGTGGGCACCGTGCCAATGCTCTGCCCATACAGGATGATGCTGTCCGGGCTGATGCCATACCTGGTGCGGGGCAGGGTCAGCGCTTGGGGGGCTCCCTCTCACCCACCCACAGAGGGCAACAGGCACGCAGATGCACGGCCTCCTCCCAGCCCTGGGATTAGCGCACCCTCTGGCCACACCTGGGGGCAGCGTCTGCACCTCTGCCCGAAACTTTTAGGGGTGCTGTGTCCAGCTGCCTCCTCCCACCTGGCCGGGTCCTGGGTGTCTAGTGCTTGGGCCTTACAATGGCTGGGCCCTCCCCCCTCTAGGAACACCTAACCCGCTAGATAGGCAGGGCCTGGGACCTCAAGGTGCAGTACCCAGTTCGCTCCTGAGGCTTCAGGCCTGTCCAAGCCCGGAGTGGACAGGGACCAGGGTTAGGTCTCTACTTCCCTCAGGCCAACACCTGCAGCCCTGCACTCTTCAGCCAGCCATCCTAGCCACCTCTGTTGAACTTGAACCTAGCTCCAGGCTGCACGGACAATGAGGCCCCACATAGGAGTGCCACTGTTCCCCCAACTGCTGGGGCAGAGGTTGCTTTTCTGAAAGGTCAGGGTGCTCGCCATCCACAGAGGACAGGAGGCAAGCAGTCTTCATGCCCTACCCTGTGGACTAGGGGAGGGGCTCCAAGAGGCTGGGGACTGGGCACCGGGTGTGTCCCCAGAGCCCTGAGCACCAGGGATGTCTGAACATCACTCCAACAACTGGCTGCTGCCTCCCCAGGGCTGACTGCTGCACACCTGTGCCCCCCAGCCAGAGCTGGAAGGGGGAAACACCACAGTGCTGGGTTATGACTGGTCAGGAGGAGCCAGTGTTGGTCACTAGGGCCTCGGAGAGCTCAAGGTTGGGTCTGTGGTGAGACTGGCACAGGCCAAGAGGCTGTACCATGGGGAGCTATCACACCGACCGGATCTGCCCTGTGCCAACTTCCAGGGCCACCCTTTCCCCCTACTCAGACCCTCGTGGACACCCAGCTAGCCCCATCTGGCCTGAGCTGGCACACCACGTAAGTGAACCATGGTCAAGCCTCGCCCTCTGCCCCACCTTTGGGCAGCCCACCAGGGACATTGGCCTGAGCCTTCGCATCTGCAGCCGGGAGCCAGGTCACCTGGTGCGCAGGGCCTGCCAGGCGGCGTCAATGTCGGCGTAGAGGTTCTTCTCCGAGGGCCTGCCCGAGCTGGCGCCGTAGCCGGAGTAGTCGTAGGAGAAGATGTTACAGTTGATGCGCGTGCCCAGGCCCACATAGAAGCTGCTCATCTGACCCAGGTCCACCGCATTGCCGTGGGAGAAGAGAACCGTGTACCTGGGGCACAGGCACCACGCTCTGTCCCCCACAGCCACTGCCTCACCCCATGGGTCACCCGCCCTCCTGGCAGCTGCCACTGAGGCCCTTGCTGCCCAGAGCTTCCTAGAGCGAGGGGACAGACACAGCCGATTGTGTCCCAGAGCAAGCGCACGGCTGCAAGGCTGTCCGGGCCCAAGTGGGGGCTGGATGCTCAGCAGCCCTTCCTGTCCCCCAGCAGCCCGTCCAGCTGAGCAAACCACAGCTGCTGCCCCGTGGCCTGAAGAGCTGGTCTGCGCGACTGAGGGTAGGGTGGGGTGGGGTGAAGACTTGCTAAGGAGACACAGCTCAGGGTCCCCAAGACCTGGGAGAGTTTCCTGGACAGGCGAGCACTGGGTCCAGCAGTGGACATCCCCTCCTTCTACACTGGCCTGTGGCTTCCTTCGCTGGGATTTGGGAGAAGAGTGCCCACCCTTTGACCCTCTGTGGGAGGGCCCTGGGCCCCCAGCTCACCTGGCACCGGGCACGCAGCGCACGTACATGCAGGTGACACGGCTGCCGCGGCTGCTCTTGGTCAAAAAGACCTCGATGGTGTCGAGCTCCCGCTGGCTGTACTGGAAGTCAGCCCGCTCCGTCAGGTGCAGCTTCCAGCGTCCCGGAGGGCCAGCTGAAGCCCGAAGGGGGCCGGAGGGGGTGGCACCAGGCCCTGACTCGGGCTCAGGCACCAGCGAGTAGGTGGGCTCTGGCGGCAGGAAGGCAAGCTTGGCAGCGATTCGGCCAGGGCAGGGCGGGCAGCAGAAGAGGCAGCAGAGCTCGCTCACCGACAGGCCGTTCATGGCGGGTGGGCGGCGCCGCAGGGGGCGGCGGGGGTGCTCCGGCCTCCGCCCCAGAAGAGAGCCCCGTTAGGAGGCTGCGGCCCGGCCCCATCGCGGTCCAAGCTGCGCCCTCTGGAGGCTGGCAGCCGCATGCCGCGGTGCCACACAGTGCGAAACTCTGCAGGGGAGAGGGAGCGGCTGGCTGGCACCCCAGAGGAGGCCCTCACCCCAGGATTGCTGGCCAGGCCCTTCAGGCCAGCACTCTTCCTGGGTCTGTGTCCCCCCAGGGTCCTGGCAAGTATGCTGAGGTTAAGCATGAGATGGACCCCATATGCTGAGGTTAAGATGGGTCCTGACCCTGTACAAGAGTGGTCCCTCTGGCACTGAACAGAAACGGAGACACGGGATGCCGGAGTTCGCCAGAGATCCAAGCGATGGAGCCTCGACAGCCCAACGACAGGACATCACCCCCTTACCCCCACCACCACCCCTAATCCTGGACAGCCCTGAAGTAAGGGAGATGAGACCCTTCTTATACTGACCCAAAGGACCCTTGTTAACCTCATCATGCCTGACAAGACCCACCCCGACTCCCAACTCCTGGCCTCCAGAGACACCTGCAGCTAGTGAGCTGGGCCACTCACCCACCAAAGGCTGGGGCAGGAGCCCACCTAGGATGAGCCTCAGAAGACAGGCCTAGCCTTGAGCCCCCAAGATCTGGGCAGCTGAGGACCTAACAGGGGCAGTCCTGGCTGACACACACAGGGGTCACCACGACTGGGTGTTCTAAGGATCAACTTCAACCACCGTGTGAAGCCGCATGGGGGGCACGCAGGCCCCTTGTCCTGGACCAGGATGGCATGGTCGTCAGCCAGCCCTCCTGTGCAGGCTGCTAACAGCGCTGTGCAGGGCTGTCTGGCCCCCACCCGTGAGGCAACCCTTGTGGGGAGCAGAGCAGCCAGAGAAAAGACTAAGAGCAAATGGGCCTGGCCAACTGGGTGCCCCGAGGGGCAGGCGAGGCCGGGATTTCAGGGCCAGGGGACAGGGTCCAGCAGCGGAAACACAAATCCGTTTCAGGAAACATACACAGGATGCATCTTGGGGCTCTGAGGTCCTGTCAGGCCAGAGAGCAGCTCCCAGTGGGGGTGGGGGAGGGGAGGGGCAAGTGGTCAGAGGCCTGAGAGGGTGAGACCTGCAACTCCCTCCCCCTTGCAAAGAAAATTCACGTCCACAACACCTCAGAAGGTGGCCTGGCTTGGAAATGGGGACAGTGGTCACTCATACCAGATGTCACACTGGGGACGGTGCTGAGTGCCATCGGCGGTTACACTCAGGACCCCAAGACAGAGGGGGCGGCCCCCAGGGTTTCCTGGGCTGCTGGGCGGGTGGAAGCAGCCCCCTCCCTGGTTAGCAGCCGAGTGGCTGAGCATTGGGCCACCAGGAGGCTTCCCAGTGCAAGGGGGGGCCCTCAGTCTGAGCAGGAGGCCACGTAACCACAGAGGACACAACAGGAGGAGGGACCACTGAGGAAGAAGGCAGGGGACAACAGAAGGGGGTGACTCTCCCTAGAATTTCTCCCAGAAAATGCACTTTGGTGGCACAGTGGCGGCACAGTGGCGTCACAGTGAGCTTGGCTCCACACCTCACAAGGCGGCCACACTGGAGGAGGGCCCAGCCCCTGTCTGAACTGCCAAAGAGGGCAGAATCTGGGCTGCTAGCCCCTGGGAAGGCGGTTCGAGCCCAGCAGCCCCGAGGGAGAAGGCGACAGTGTCTGCTCCTGTGAAGATTTACAGCCCCGGAAACCTGAAGAAGACACTCCACCCTGCCCCACTGGATGACCGCGGGCTTTGCAGGGGCCAGAGCTGTGCGGGCGCAGAGCCCCCGGGGGCATGCTGGCAGGCTCGGGCCCACAAGATGGCTCATGGGAGTCTCCCGTGGCAGAGAACTATGCCAGTCCCCTCAGGGCCCGCCGCTGGAGATCAGAGCTAGGTGGGCCATAGGACAGGAGGCCATAGGACAGGAGGCCCTAGACTACAGCACCCAGGTGGTCTCCAAAGAGCTGGGGACGTGGACTGCTCCAGGGAGCCCCCGAGTCCCCCAAACAGGATGCAAACTTCACAGGTCAGCAGTTGAAAGAGGGGATCGAATCTACTGCAAGGCAGCAGCAGCACAAGTGAGAGAAGCAAACGGGTAGGGTAGTATGGAGTCAGTCAGGACTCACAGCGACCCTACAGGGCAAAGGACTGCCCAGGGGATTTCAAGACTCCGCCTCACTCTCCCACCGAGGAGCTGGGGGTTCAAACCACCAGCAAGCCCTTGGCCAGTGTGCCACCAAGGCTCCTGGCTGTTTGTAGCAGCGGTCCTCAGAGACCATCGGTGGCTGTCATCGGAGTGGGGGGGTGTCGCCTTAAACTGTCCCTTGAGTGGAGACCAGGGACACTACTCCACACCCTACAGGACAGCCTCACAGCCCCACCTCAGAGCAGCTCCAGCCCTGGTCAGCAGGGCTGAGGGCAGACTGGGCTACAGAAGTCACTCTAAGACTCAGGGGGCCGAGGCCCCGGAAGTGTGCTGGGGTGCCCAGTGCCCCTGTTCCTCCTCTGGGTGTTGCGAGGCAGGTACTTCAGTTTCCAAGAACAGTGGGCCACTCCAGTAACTGGGGGGCGGGGGGGGGCATCCAAACCAACAGAAGGCTTCAAGAGGAAAAGGTGAGATGATTCCCCAAAGGAGAAGCCCTGCCTCTAGGCCAGCAGTTTTCAACCTGTGTGTTGAAACCCCTTTCGTGGTCAAAGGACCCCTTCACAGGGGTCGGCCAAATTGATAACAGTAGCAAAATTAGTTACGAAGTAGCAATGGAAATAATTTTATGGTTGGGGGTCACCACAACACGAGGAACTGCATTAAAGGGTCGCATCGTTAGGAAGGTTGAGAACCACTGCTGTAGGCCATCATGATGGGAGAAAGAAAGAAAAGGGCGGACGGACCAGCGGCAACGTTCCCAGCCCCTGCAGGCGGGCGGGCCTCACAGATCCACAGTTCCAGTCCCTGACACCCTCCACACTCATACACAGTCTCTCGCCTGATGCCCACTCACCGCAGTCCACGCATTACAGAGCAAAGCTGCTCCCCTCCATGGGGGTTTCTCGGTGCTAGCCTTTTACAGAAGGTCACCAGGCCTTTTTTCCACAGTGTTGCTGGGTGCACTCAAACTGCCAACCCACAGGCAGGGGGTGGCTGCTGTTAGGCACCCCAGAGTCGGTTCCGACTCATGCTCTAAGTTGGTGCATGCACACAGGTTGCAGAGAAGGGCAACGGGTGGCGCCCAGAACAAAGCCAGTCCCTAGCACAGCGACCCTACACAGGGTTTTCCAAACTGCTCATCGTTCCCAGAGCAGACAGCCTCCTCGACCCTCTCTCGGAGAGCCTGGTGGGTTTGAACCGCTGACCTTGTGCTTAGCAACCCAGGTGCCACTAAACCAAAGCCAAACTCACTGCCCTCAGGTGGATTCCACCTCACAGCAAGGCTGTAGGGCAGGGTCGAACTACCCCCTGTAGGTTTCCGAGATTGTAACTTTATGGGAACAGAAAGCCCCTTCTTTCTCTGGTGGAGTAGAGATGGGTTCGAACCACTGATCTTGTGGGTTAGCAGCCCCACGCGTTAACCACCATAGCCCTAGGGCTCCTCAGGGCCAGCAGGGCTGCCACACAATCCAAGATACAAACTCCTGGTCTTCTGGAGAGTCAACAGCTGAGGCGACAGGGGACGGAGGGAAGGTGCCCTGGCTAAGAGCACAGTCCCTTCTAGGGCCACAGGCAGGTGAGACCACACCCCTGTCATCTCAATACCCCCTCACACATCCAGCATACAAGACTCCATTGGTTCCAGCCGCATTCTGGGCGCCCCACCGCCCGGCGTGACGCCGAGGAGCAACAAATAAGCCAAGCAGCTCCGATTCTATCACAAACCCAGTACCATCTAGTCGCTTCTCACTCATGGCAACCCTATAATATAAAAGCTTCCTGAGGCTATTAAATCTTCACGGGAGCAGGGCTACACGGGAGCGACCTACATACTGAGGCTAAGGTGGCGCCAACCCCGCCAGCCAGGCCGGGAAAGCCGCTTGTTAGAAGGAGCGAGCACAGGAAGCAGCCAGGCTCCGGGTCTCCGGGAAGGAAGCGCGGGTGCAGAGCTCGGAGGCCCAGGGCATTCCAGGAGGCGGCGGGGTGAGCGCCGGGATCCCGGAGGAAGCCGGGTGGGGCCGTGCGAGCCCTGCGGCGGAGCGCCGGCTGCATCCTCCTGCGGGAGGTGGGGGGCCCCTGGAGAGCCCCGAGCCGGGGACAGACACCGGGGAAACGAGCTGCACTGGGGCGGGGAGGCGGCCCAGGTGCTCGAGGCGGGCAGGAAGACTCCGGGGAAGGTGCTGGGGCGAAATGGACGAACCGAGGTTCGCCCACCAGCTGGCTGCGGGGACAGGGTCAGAGGGGAGGGGACGCAGGCCGCGACCCTAGGGGCTGGGCGCGCATCCCACGTCGGGGACTGAATGGATGATGGATACGGGTTGGCCGGAGTCCCAGACGCTCACCCGCGGTCTCCGCTCCTGGCC
>NW_022111359.1:1835460-1838227 GCF_000313985.2 Echinops telfairi | reverse complement strand
TTAAGCTGGGGTTCCAAGCAAGATTTTGCTCTTTCGCAGGTAGGGGGCGGCTGGGTAGCTGGAAACCTGCTCTTTCTACTGCGCAGGCTAGAGGGATTGCCAAAATACTAATCAAAATAAGGATTATTTCAGTGCTCTGTTAAAAATATATATGTAAACTAGTGGCTGCGGCCCGCTGCCTGTTTTATAAATAAAGTTTTATTAGAAGCAGAGCAAAATACAGTGTTAGATTCTATTATCTACTTAAAATGCTGATACTTTGTTCATGAATTCTTCTGCATGCATTTTGGGCTTTTAAAGAACATTACATTAAATAGTGTTTGTTTAAAGTACTCGCATTACAGCTTCAATTCTACGTCCTTGGTTGGCTGAAGGTTGCAGTCTAGAGAGAGTGCAACTCCATTCTCTATCTTGATGAACTTTCGCTTACTGTTTGAGTACCTTCTGATCATTAACAAACAAAACAAAGACAGACTGCCATTGAATCTATTCACTCAAATGGCCCTCTAGAGCAGCATAGGTTGACCTAGAGGGCTCAGAGGCTGTAGATCTTTATGGGAACAGGAGTAGAAAGCCTCATTGATTTCCCATCCAAGACAGACTGGCGAGTTCCAACTTCTGACCTGTGCCACCATGATCACCAGCTCCAGGATCAATAAACACACACGCACAAACCTCACTGCCTTGATGGTGTCAACCATGACCCATGGCCACCCTCTCGGACAGAGTAGGACTGTCCCTGTGGGTTTCTGAGCCTGCAATTCTTTACAAAGCGTCAGCTTCCTCCTTCAAAGTGGCTGGTGGTTTCAAACGGCTCCTCACTTCATCCCCCACGACACCACCAGGGGTTCTTGTGTGATCGTGAACCTGAAACGTTTACCAGTGTGTTTGGAAGTAGATTATCACTCCCCTAGCTAGCCCTCACAGCCCTAGCCAGAACCCTATAGGATGTGTCAGCATGGACCCAACAGCAGTGAGTTTGTTTGGGGGTTAGCCAGTCCTGGTGGCATAGTGGGTTAAGCATGGGGCAGTTAAACACAAGGTCAGCAGTTCTAAAACACCAGCTGCTCCACGGGAGACACACAGGCTGCCTACTCCCATAAAGAGTTAGTGTCAGAAACCCACAGAGGCAGCTCTACCCTGTCCTGTAGGGTTGCTATAAGTCTGAATCAACTCAAAGTCAGTAAGCCAGCACCGATGGGGCCCTGCTGGGCTACACAATGGCTGGTAACCTCAAGTCAGCAGTTCTAACCCACTCGGATCTCCAAGGGAGAAAAATGAGGGTGTCAGCCCCTACAGAGTTATAGTCTTGACCCAACCTAAGTGCAGGTATCTCTTGCTTGTTCCATGACAAAACTTCTTTCTTACTCATTATTTGTACTTTTATCTTTATATCATTATTAGGTTATCCTTATCACTTTATTTCGAGTTTGCTTTTTATTGATTTTATTGTTTTACCCAGCTTGTGAAGCACAGAAGGGGTGGATGCATAGAGATAATAACTGATGCAAGGGTTTATAGGGGAAGTAGGGGTGAGGGTGGGAGATAGGGAGGGTGAGGGGATTTGGGGAGATGGGGGGAGGGAGCACTAGAACTGATTGTGATTACACAACTCATGTTAAAGGTGATTTAAATGAGGTCTTGTACCAGAAGATGAGCCACTCAGGTCATAGGGCACTCACACATTCGACGGAGAAAGAGGTACCTTCTCAAATTAGAGTCGACCACAATGACGTGGATGGAGTTAAGCTTTCAGGATCTTCATTTGCTGATGGACAGAGGCTCAAAACGAGAAGAAACAGCTGCAAGCATTGTTAGGTAGCTAGATTTAGGGACAGGGGCTTGTCCCTCCCATGCCTGAAGAGGCCCCCATAGAGGAGGTTGGAAAGAAATCAGGCAACCATTAGACACCTATGAAGACCCCAAACTGGGCATGCTCATATTCAAGCCTCCTAGCCAGGTGGGAGGTACACACCTGGACCAGCCAAACTAGGCCCAGGTGCATGACATCACCCAGGTGAGCTTAACCCAGCCAATGGGACCAATCAATACCTTCAACCACGCCTTCCCCCAGCCAGGGAGTGGGTTACAAAAAAGGCAGGGAGATCTCGCTTTCTCTGTCTTTTTTGCCCTGCTCCTGGTCAGTGGCAGGCTGGATTGTGGGGGCACACACACACCACCCCCGGGTGTGTACCCTCAGGCCCCGTTCTGGGTCTGCTTGGGGCCCACAGCCTCTCTTGCCCCCGTGCTCTGGCCCCCTTACTCTCTGGCTCCCTTGCCCTCCTGCCCCTTGCTCCCTCAATCCCTTGGTCTCTGGGACCCATGCCCCACACCATTCCGCATGTGTAGGTGCTCTTTTCCACGAGGTTGCTTGTGTCCAGTTGTGAACCCCTTTGAGGCTGTAAAACCTGAAACTTGTTCTGTTCTTCATAAAAACCCACTTGGATTACACAATGGGCTTTGGCAAGAATTCTTCCATGGTGCAAAGCCACGAACTAAAGACATACCCACTGGAGAACCTAACAGCATCTATCAATAATGCAAATTTGGGATGTACAAAATATGAATATAGGAAAATTGGAAATCCTCAAAAGTGAAATGGGGTGCCGAGAGTTCTTGGGGCACTAATCTCTGACCACAACCCCAGCACGGACTCTTCAGACCTCCCCCATCTCTCTTTGGGCCCTGAGCCAAGAGGGATTCTCCAGGCTCCTTGGGGAGGTTCTCACCCAGCTAATGCCTACAGTCCCATTGCCCCACCCCACCC
>NW_022111359.1:1831716-1833825 GCF_000313985.2 Echinops telfairi | reverse complement strand
GCTTTGGTGACTCCCTGCTGGGTGTTTGTTGCAGCACTCCGAGGATCCAGCTGCGACCTTGACCCCCAGTGTCCAAAGTGCCCAGAAGGCCAGCTACGGTGCGTCTGCGCACAGGGAATGCCCACCAGCTGCCGAACACGGCGTGCCTTCGCCAGGAGACCCAGCAGCGGATCTGGGCTGCGTCTATGTCCCCTGGGGCGAGGAGCTCGGGCAAGTCCAGGGAGAAGGGGGCTTCCGGTCTCATACAAGAGTTTCCCCTTGGGCTGCTGCCCCGTCCTTGTCAGGGGCAAGGTGGGATTGCTGGTCTGGGCCTGCGGAGCAGGGGTGATCGTTTGTGGTATCCGACGCGCTCTGGAGGAATCAACTGACCGGAGAGCCACGGAAACAGATTCCCACGGGTGACGGTCAGAGAGGAGACCGGTGCCATCTGCCTGCACGGACACGTAGGAGGGCAGTGACAGCTAAGGGTGCTCCCTTACGCTCAGGCCTGCCACAGGCGCTGTGGGCACCCCTGACTCGCTCAGGCCCCAAAGACCTGCCCCATGTGTAAGCAGCCTGCGCATCAGGGTCTTGGGGGAGCTCAGAAGCAAGAGGAGGGTGAGGAGGAAGGGGAGCCAAGGGACCCCTCTCCTGGTCTCCTCTACCTCTCATGCTCTCTGAGACTTTACTATAATCCTTACTTATTATCGCTGTACAATTACGCCTACCGGACCTGTGATGATTCGTGGGAAACACTCTCCCCTTAACCCCACAGATGGTGCCCATCACGTGGGGCCTGGTAGGAGAAGAACTCTTTTGAGTTATATCCCGTGTAACAATTGTACCGCCTCATCCGACAGAGAGAGTGAATCGGGAAAACGTTTTTTTGAGTTTATTTTTTTAAGTGCGTTTTAGTCCGAGTGAGATATGGGTCAGGCAAAGAGCAAGGATGCAGAGTACGGTATCACACTTTGCCACCTCTTGAAGAAAAGAAGGTAAAGGTAACAGATAAGAGAATGAACAAGTTTCTTCAATTGGTAAAGAAATTTAATCCTTCTTTTCCGGAGTCAGGAACCTTTGATATGGAGATCTGGGATAAGGTAGCCATTAACTTAAGAAAAGCTCACAGGGAAGGACAGAGCATACCCATGGAGACCTGGGTTCTGTGGATGCAGATTAAAGCAGTGTTGGAGCTGCTGCAGGGTGAGAGAGTAAAGGAACAAGACCAGCAGAGCAGTGAGAAGCCTCAAAACTACGCAGACTTAAATCAGGTCAGAAGCAGGCAGAATGAGTATCAGGCAGATGAGAAGATGTTACACGGAGCTGAGAAAACCAAATCTGAATCAGAAAAAGATATCGGACTAGAAGCATCTGCGCCACCACCAGAGTATAGCGTAGGGAATCACAATACAATCAAGCAAGTCAGTGCTGGTGGGAGAGATAAGATTAGAGCCAAAGAAAAGCAAGCTGAGAGATTTAACGTAGAAGGTGAGGTTCAGGAACTAAAAGGCAAAGAAGCAGGGTGTAGAAAGATGCTGTTGCTTTCACAGGTAGAGAAGAGCAGAGCTCAGGAAGCAGATTTAGAATTTAGAGTGGCTTATCCCGTGAGAGTTATAGACAGCCAGCCTGACGGGAAGCACCCACAAGGGATTTAAGAACGGCAACATACTGCCTTTCCCTTTAAGCTACGGAAAGATCTCAAGCAAGCTGTATCTAACTATGGTCCAGATTCCCCATTTGTTATTAGTATGATAAAATCTCTGGAAGATTCTGAATATTGGGTCCCCGCAGACTGGAAGGCACTTACGAAGGCTTGCCTCTCACCTTCAGAATCTTTGCAATATCAGATGTTATGGACCGAAGAAGCCCTTGCACTTGCTCGAAAAAATGCAGAAGAAGGTATAGACATAGGGATTCATCAGCTTCTAGGAGATGA
Organism: Echinops telfairi; assembly: GCF_000313985.2. Classification (NCBI taxonomy): domain Eukaryota; kingdom Metazoa; phylum Chordata; class Mammalia; order Afrosoricida; family Tenrecidae; genus Echinops; species Echinops telfairi. Next base: position 1,831,910 of record NW_022111359.1, on the reverse strand, counting down.
GAATTACATCACAGTCGAGTCTCAGCTGCAGTTTAGTGAGCAGACATTCACTCAGGTGCGGGAAGTCTGCTTAAAGGCCTGGGAGAAAATAATACCATCTGGAAGCAGGTGGCCAAGTTACATGACAGTGAAGCAAAGGAATGATGAACCTTACATAGATTTTATATCCAGGTTGCAAGATGCTGTCCACAAGA
>NW_022111359.1:1830072-1831203 GCF_000313985.2 Echinops telfairi | reverse complement strand
ATAAATAAATATATTAAATTATCAGCAATTTGGTTTTATCTCTCTAGAGAACCCTGTCTAACACACTATTAAATCTTAAACGTAATGCAGAAAGGGGAAATGTGGGATACTAGCACTAAGGGAAATAGAACTGGGACTTAATCCCTGACATGTATGGAGGGAATCTGGAAGGCCAGTGTTCCATGGTAGGAAACCCACCACTCTGGTAGTTGGAGATATAGTCCGAGTGCATTTTCCTGCGGTAATCTATCTTTTCCACAGTTTTTCCCTCTAAAGCTGTGCTGCCTTAAAGTGAGCACATGGTTGATTCATTCTCCCTATAGAACCAGATGTTCCTATTTGCTCCTTTTCTTCCCGCCGCAGCACATCTAGCCCCTCTCATACCCTCCTCCAATAGCAGATGGGCATGGGTGTCTTTATCCTCCAGGCCTGGATTCAAAATGTTTGCTATAAGCCTAAATGTTTGACTATATTAATTGGATCATGAAGTTTTGCCTTGACAGCTTTCAATGTACAGAAAATAACCATGTTGCCCATGTGGCTTTTGAATTTTATATATAAAACAAAAGGGGTATTGTGAGAAACAGAAGGATTTCTCTCAAGTTGTCTACCCCAAATATATGCCAGACTTAGCTGCTTGAGAATGATTATATGCTTGGAGGTCATCAGGAGTGGATTGGGGGCCATTCTCCCTGAGAGGTATCAGCCATCTTGAGCAAGCAGACACTACTGTTTACCCCACAATAAGCGGGGTCCACTCCCTTCTGATAAGGATAGTAGTTGTCTGTTTCCTTGTAGGAGACACCAGAGAGGTCAAACCCGCCCAAGGGTGACCAAGGTTAGGCTGCCATCATGAATCTAGGGTCCGCCCATCTTGTCACATGTATACCCCTAGACCTTCCCATTCCTATGGGCACACCCCTAGCTCATCCCCTTCCTGTTACGCTTATGCCTATCATAGATCCCCTTCCTAAATGTGTGTGCCTATTGTACTGCCCCTTCCTGTGACGTGTGATTCTATAATCATGTCCCCCTAAAGTGATATGATGTGTGGTTAGCAATAAAGAAAAGAGGCTCCCCAGTTCTCAGTCCCCGAGGCTGCTCCTGCTCTCATGGCCAGGTTCCCCCCAC
>NW_022111359.1:1825637-1828032 GCF_000313985.2 Echinops telfairi | reverse complement strand
CAGCTGGAAAATAAGGACTTGGTGATAGAAGTGAAGCTGGAGATTGCATGACGGGAGTTTGCAAAACCTACAACTTCTTCTTTTTTTTTCCTTTCTGATTTTATTATTATTTTTTTAACATTTTATTAGGGGCTCATACAACTGTTATCCCAATCCATACACACATCAATTGACCTACAACTTCTTAACAGCATAAATGACGACTGTATACATGGACGCCACCAGTTGGAACACACAGGAATCAAATCGACTACATCTGTGGGAAGAGATGATGGAGAAGCTCAGTGTCAGCTGCCAAAAGCAGGCCCGGGGCCGACTGTGGAACAGACCATCAATTGCTCATATGTAGGTTTGGGATAAAGCTAAAGAAAATAGAAACAAATCCACCATGAGAGCCAAAAATACAACCTTGACTCTGTCCCAGTTGAATTCTGAGAACATCTTAAGAACTTATTTGATGCATTGAACACAAATGACAGAAGATCTGGTGAACCGTGGGAGGACAGTAAAATCATCATGCATGAAGAAAGCAAATGGTCCTTACAAAGACAGGAAAGAAAAAAAGATCAAGGTGGATGTCAGAAGAGACGCTGAAACTTGATCTAAATCACAGAGTGGCTAAGGCAAATGGAAAAATGACAACGTCAAAGAGCTGAACAGAAAACTTCAAAGGGCAGCTCGAGAAGACAAAATCGAGTATTATAATGAAATGTGCAAAGACCTGGAGATAGAAGCCAAAAAGGAAGAAAACACAGCATTAAAAAAAAATCATCTTATTGGGATAAAAATCACCTTAAAGCTCTTATCACAATCCATCCATCCATTGTGTCATCCAATTATGTTGCCATCATAATTTTCAAAACATTTTCTTTCTGCTTGAGCCCTTGGTATCAGCTCATTTCCCCCTCACCCTCCCTCCCTTATGAACCCTTGAAAATTTATTTTAAAATTTTCATGTCTTACACTGATCAGTATCTCCCTTCACCCACTTTTCTGTTATCCATTTCCCTCGGAGGGGGTTTTATATATATATATATCATTATGATCTGTTGCCCCTTTCCCCCCCCCCAACCTTCCCCTTCCCCTCCCGGGAACGCTACTCTCATGATTGGTCCTGAGGGGGTTATCTGTCCTGGATTCCCTGTGTTTCCAGATCTTATCTGTATCCAGCTAAGTACACACTCTGGTCTAGCCAGATTTGTAAGGTAGAATTGGAGTCATGATTGTGGGGGGAAGCATCTTTCAAGCTGAAAGAACTAAATAAAATTTGAAGCCCCAAGTTGTAATACTGAATGATTCAATGGGTAAAATATTGAACGATGCTGGAAGCATCCAAAGATGACGGAAGGGGGGAAAAGAAGTGACTGCATAAAAAAAAACTGGTCGACATTCAAACATTCCGAGAGATCGTACAAGCTCAAGACCCAACGGTTATTAAAGGAAGAGGTACATGCTGCACTGAAAGCATTAGCAGAAGAGCAAGGCTCTAGGAAGAGATAGAATATCAATTTATTTTTATTTTGTAAAGAATTTTATTGGGGGCTCTTACAGCTCTTGTAACCATCCATACATCAATTGTACCAAGCATATTTGTACATATGTTGGCATCATTAGTTTCAAAACATTTACTTTCTATTTGAACCTTTGGTATCAACCCCTCTTTTTCCTCCTCCCGTTCCCTCCCACCCTTGTAACCCTTTGATAAATTATATATGATTATTTCCACATCTTACACTAACTGCTGTCTCCCTCCCCCCACAGTTTCTGTTGTTCCTCCCCCTAGGGGTGGTGGTGGTTATGTGTCAATCATTGTGATAGGTTCCCCCTTTCTCCCCTCCTCTCCCCACCTTTCCCCACCCTTCTGGCATCACCTCTCCCATTTCTGTTTCTGAGGGGTCTATCTGACCTGGATTCCCTGCAGAATATCAATTTAAATGTTCGATACTCATGAAGCAGAAGTACTACCCAATGGTCTATAGCACGAAATTTGGAAGACAGCCACCTGCTCAAGCCACTGGGAGAAATCCATAGTTGTACCCATCCCAATGAAAGGTACCCCGGGAGGCTGTGCAACTGATCGAATAATATCATATCACAGGCAAGTAACATTTTGCTGAAGATACTTTTTAAATGGTGGCAGTAGTACACCAAAAGGGAGTTGCCAGAAATTCAAGCTGGTATGTCATGAGACGGATCAATACTGTTGTCAGATGGATCTTTGTTGGAAGCAGAAACTGCCAGAAAGATGTCTACTTGTGTTGCATCGACTATACAAAGGCATTCGATTGTATGGATCATAACAAATTACTGATCTAGCCTTCAGAAGGATGAGAATTGAGGGGAAAAATGAGGACCTAATGTCGGGGGTTTAAATGGAGAGAAAATGTTTTGAGAA
>NW_022111359.1:1800122-1824906 GCF_000313985.2 Echinops telfairi | reverse complement strand
GATGTTTTCTTGATGCACACTTAACCTTTATATAAAACTCTCTTATACATGAGTTTCTGTGGATTTGTTTCTCTAAAGTACCCAGACTAATACACTAAGCAAATAATCTAAGAAGTGATATTATCACTTTATAATTAACTAAGAATAATTGTAAAATTATTCTCAGAAGAAGGATCGGAACTAGGTGCATTAAAACCTACAAAATGCAGATGGCCCAACTTGCTTGCTGAAAGAAGCTGCCGTTTAGTCTTGACATAAGTTCAGACTCTATTTCAGATATTTCTGCCCATTAAACCAGCCATGTGTCTAATGCTTAGACAAGTCCGGGGCACTTTTGCCCTCAGGCCTACACAAAGAACCAAGGAACTTGCCTGGGCATGTCCTCGATGATTTACTGAAAATTGTTGTTGTTGTTGGTGGTGGTGGTAGGTCCCAATGAGTTGGTCCCGAAACATAGCAACCCTATCCATAAAAGTCGGAAACACTGCCGGGTCCTGCACCATTCACACAATAGTTCCTGCGTCTGAGTTCAGTGGCAGCCACTGCGTCCATCCAGCTCCTTGAAGGCCTTCCTCTCCTTTGCTGCCCCTCCACTTTACCTTCTCCAGCGACTGGTCTCTCCTGACAATATGTCCAAGATAAGTAAGATGAGGTCTTGCCATCTTTGCCACGAAGGAGCACTCTGGCCTTACTCCCTGCAACATAGATCGGCTTGTCCTTTTAGCAGTCCGTGGTACTTTCAATATTCTTCATTCCCCGGCACAATTCAAATGCGTTGACTCTTCTTCGGTCTTGCTTATTCAATGTCCAACTTTCGCATGCATAGGAGGTGATTGAAAATACCATGGCTTGGGTCAGATGCACGTTAGCCCTCAAGGGAACATCCTTGCTTTTCAATACTCTAAAGAGGTCATGTGCAGCAGAATTGCTTAGTGCAAGGGGTCTTTTCATCTCTTGGCTGCTGCTTCCATGAGCATGACTGAAAATAGGCCCATGTTATCTGGAGGCTGTGATTCACAGCGACATGGTCTTGAGTCACACATGGACCACCGGGTAGCCAGACGGTGGGAGCCCCAGAACCACCCCTGTAAGCTCTGCAAATCTGCAATGGTGTACGTTTCCCGTGTCACTTCCCTCCCTTCTGTAGCTCCTCCTGCAACAGTGATGGCTGGATCTACAACCAGTCATGATTTTGTGAAGGCTCCCTGTTTCCCATGATCTAGAAGCAGCCCCACGGCTGTGGATCATTGGATCCCATTTCCACTTTTGTCCTGTGTACGTAGACTCCCTGGTCGTGCAGTGGGGGTAAGCTCTGAACTGCTGTAGGTGGTTCAAGCCCACCAGCTGCTCTGAGCGGGAAAAGAACATGAGGCAATCTGCTCCCCTAAGTTTACCATTCTGGAACCCCCAAGGAGCAGTTCTACTCTGCCCTGGGGGGTCAACTTGAGTCCGCATGATTATCAGTTGTGAGGTGTCAGCATATCAGGTCGGACTGAGAGCCGTCTCATGTACAACAGAACGATGTAACACCGCCCGGTCCTGCACCATCCTCACAATTGTTCTTATGCTTAAACCCACCAATGCCGCCATCATATCAATCCATCTAGTCGAAAGCCTTCCTCTTTTCCACTGCCCCCTCTCTCTCAAGTCCAACGTCCTCCTCCAGAGACTGCTGTCTCCTGACACGTCCAAAGCACACGAGATGAAGTATCTCCATCCTTGTCTCTAAGAAACACTCCGGTTATACCCCGGTGAAGACAGATTTGCTGGTTCTTTTGGCAGTCCGTGGTACAGTCAATCTTCTTCTCCAGCACCGTAATTTAAGTGCATCATTCTTCTTCCGTCTTCCTTATTCGAAGCCCAGCTCTCACTGGGTCTTCAATTATTCACATGTATTTTCTGCGGTTGCCATTCGGTGTCTTGGGGTCCATTTCAGCTTAGTGACCATGCCCACAGAACAATACCGCCTTGTCCTGCACCATCCCGACGGCCTTGTGCGTCCTCTTTTTGCTGACCTGTTTCCAAACATGATGTCCTTCTCTCAACAACATATCTAAAGGACATGAGATCAAGTCTTGACATCTTTGATTCTAAGGAGCATTCTGGCAGTACTTCTCCCAAGGCATATTGTTTGTTTCTAGAGCTCTTAATACTTTTTATTATTTTATTTTTAGCTCTTAATACTTTTCAGTATTCTTCCTCAGCACCATGATTCCGAGGCATCGATTCTCTGGCCTTCCTTGTTCATTGTCCAGGTTTCACATGTATATGAGAGCCAAAAAACAACCACCCAAACTCGATGCCTTCTGGTTAATTCTTACTGAGAACAACCCTGTAGGGCGGAATAGAACTGCTCCTTAGGGGTTCCAGGACGCTAAATGAGACAACTGAAAATGTCATGCTTTGGGGTCAGGCGCACTTTAGTCCCCAATGTGACAGCTTTGCCCTTAACACTTGAAAGAGGGCTTTTGCTGCAGATCTGCTCAGCGTAAGGCGTCCATGGAACAGCAAACACTTGAATGCCCCGGAGACCTTTGGCAACCCTTCCATTTTGCGCCTGTGCTTGACTCTCTGCGCTCTGGATCTGGGGGCTCACCTCGCTCTTGGGGAGAGAGGCACCTACTTCTTCAAGGGGAAGGGGCGAGGAGATTGGCTAAGTTAGGAGGTGGGCTGGGAACAAAATGAAGAGTGAGGCAGACAGGGACGTCTCTGAGGACACGGCAGGGGCGGGCAGAGCTAGCAGGCCACAGCCCCCTGCGCAGCGGCGCCATGCCAGAGAAGAGCCCGGGACCCAGGGCCCGGCCTCCGGGGCGCAGAGGGGCCGAGCCGGAGGAGGGGGTTTCCGGCCCGTTTCCGGTTTCCCTGGGGGGCGGGGCGGAGTTCCGTTCTCTTCTGCCGCTGGGGGAGGGCCCCCCCCTGACCCCCAGCGTCAGGAAGGGCCTGCCCGGGGACGGCACCGGTGGTGGCAGTGGCGGTGGCGGTGGCCGCACGGACTGGCACTCATAGGGCGACGCGTGGTTTGTACGTCTTTTACCGCGTTAACTTCCAAGCCACGCCCACCACGTTCGCAGCGACACTTAAGACAGCCCCTGCCCTGGGCGAAGAGGAGAGGCCTTGGTAGCTCACGGGGCTGCGTGCTGCGTGCTGCGTGCTGCGTGCTGCGTGCTGCGTGCTGCGTGCTGCGTGCTGCGTGCTGCGTGCTGCGCTGCTAGACAGCATGTCAGTGGTTCGAGTCCACCAGCCTTCCTGTGGAAGAAAAGCGAGGCTGTCTGCCTCCCGTAGAGATGTAACAATTTCGTAGAGATGTAACAATTTCGTAGAGATGTAACAATTTCGTAGAGATGTAACAATTTCAGGTAACTCCCGGGCTAGGTTCTATCTAGCCTACCCTATAGGATCCCAGGGAGATGGGTTTTGATTGAGGTGAGGGTCCTGGGTTTCATGCTCCATGGTTGCCACCTTGAAACTCCCCAGTAGCTTTGGAGCTTGAGATATTGCTCCCTCGGCTGGAGCCAAGAACAGCGTGGCCTCATCCGGGGTCTGGGTGAACCCGGGGGTGGGTGGGAGATAACCCCTACAAGCAAATCTGCCTTCACCGCCCCCACCCAAGGGAGCCAGTAAAGGTGCTGGTGAGCAGGAAGGTTCCTCACAGCCAGGAAGGAAATGGGGGCGAGTCACAACCAAAATAGCTCCTCTCAATCAGCTGGTCAGAGGTGGGGGCAGGGACGTGAGGTTGGACTGGGGTGAGATCGGTGGAGAGGGTCCACCAGCCCAGCACCCATCCCTCGTCTTCCCACCCCATTACCCATTGATACACCCAATGCTGGGCTTCAAAAAAGGCCATGTTGGGAGCTTTGGGAATGGTTTTGCTTTTCCGCGTTTAGGGTATAAAATGAGAAGAAAAGATCGTGCACAAAAGTGCAGAGATTTTCCCGCTTTGGGCAGACTATGGCCCTGGTGTAGCAGTTGTCGATGGGCCCTTACACTGCCGCGCCAATCGTCTTCGGGAGACAATGAAGCGATCATTTAGAAAATGGAAGCCTCACCTACGGACAACAAGGAGCACACCTTGGGAGCAGGCGCTCCATGAATTTGCATGGACGTACCGGGCGGGCGGTCCCAGGAACCCGGTGGCCGTGGTTACGAGTTGGGCTGCCGACTACACAGTCAGCACTTTGAAACCACCAGCTTTCTACTTTTGTAAACAGTGACAGTCGCAGAAACCCCCGGGGGCATTTCTACCCTGTCCTGTAGGGTCACTACGAGTCAGCATCAACTCGATGGCAATGTTTTATTTTATAACCCATTAGGAAATTCATTCTGATGTCTGGTATGAGCAGGGACCAAGATTCCCCACACATAACTCGAATATAAAATGCAGATGGGATCGAGCCCTCTCTGGGTGAGCCTGTCGCCTGTCGTGTACATTGTGGGGTGTCGGGCAGTATCCCTGGACTCCACCCACTCGATCTCTGTAACACCCCCTCAGTATCACAGCAACAAGTATCCCCTGCTGTGGTGTTCAAATTTGAGCTTGTACCAGACTGCAGGAAGGCCCGTACGGTACAGCCTGGAGTTTCTGGTTTTGTGGGTGTAGGGTGAGGCTCCAAGAACCCGCATTATTTCCAATAGAGGGTGCTACATCTGGCTGCTGACAAGTCCCAGCCCTGCCTCTCAGGGTGGCGGTGAGCGAGGTGTCCTTGCTGGATGCTGGTGCTGGGGATGGGGGTGGGGGTTATGGGGTGTACAGGGAGGGAGCTCAAAATACTCATTCCAGCAATACTACCTTTGGCCAGCAGGTGGTGACGTGGCCTCTGCTCTTTGGAGAGTGGGAGAGGGAGGCGCTGGGGTCTGGCCAAAAAACCAATAAAAGGATTTCCTAGGCTGTAAATGTACTTTTAAAAATAGTTTATTGGCATCGACTTCACATACCATACAATTTAATCATTCAGTCATATTAAGAAGAGTTATGCAATGATCACCACAATCAATCTCAGAACATTTTCTTCTCGTTCTCATTACTGTTAGCTCCCCAATTTCCCCCGCGCTCCATCCTCCCCTGCCATGTCCCCTGGACAATTATTAATCCAGTGACTATCTCTGGCCTGCATTTCACAGGCAGAAAAATCATTTAAAACACATACAGGGAGTAAACCCACAGCAATGACTAGACAACTTAGAAACGTCTCAGACAAAATGCTGAACATACTTAAAAGCGGAAATAACTTTAAAGTGGGTCAAAAGGGAGATCAAGTGTTAGGTTATTACCTTTTAGCTTAACTACCTCTGGCACAACCAACTCTACAGTGCTGTGGGCCGGATAGTCGCATTCCTGGACGATCTTCAGAGTGGAGTCACCGGAAGCTTCCTCCTTGTGTGGGCCCTGTGAGTGGATTTTGGGTAGGCTGTAGATGTGTAGATAAGCTCACTTCCTCATCTTTCTCCTGGGCGGTGGCTGGTGGATTTGAACTACTGACCTTGTGGTTAGTGGCCCAAGCCTGTGCACCACCAGAGTTTCCATGTGGCAGGCTGCCCATTAAAACTCACGGATATGCGGTATGATTGTACAACACTGCTTGATATGGTCGCACTACTGAATGGTAGGATGCCTGGATTATGTGTTTAATAAAATTGTTGGAAAAACAAAATACCCCACTACCGTAGCGTTGATTCAGACTCACCGCAATCCTATATAGGGTCCCCGAGGCAAGGCTGTAAATATTTACAGGAGCAGACAGCCTGATCGGTCTACCAAGGAGTGGCTGTTGGGATTGAACTGCCCACCTTGCGGTTAGCAGCACAAAACCTAACCCAGAGTTCCATGAGGGCTCCTTAGGCTACTCAAAGTTCCTGATAAATAGTTCCATGAGTACCCTAAATTCTTTGGCCCATGTGTTAGGCTGGGTTGACTAGAGAAATCCAGGGACACTCATATATGGGTAAGAAAGAGTTTTATATCAAGGAGTAATTATGCATCAATAAAACATCCCAGCCCAGTCTAACTCAAGTCCATAAATCTGATACCAGTCCATACATCCAATACTAGTCAATAAATCCTCCTCAAACTCACGCAGCCACATGCAATGACTGGAATGGAGAATCACAGGCTGGTGGGTGAAACGTCTTGTGGATTCAATGGAAACATCTCAGGTCTCAGCATGCTCCTCAACAGGTAGGTGAAGGCAGAGAGAGGGGCTGGTTTCCAGAGAGCCATTTGTCTCGGCTGCACACCCAAATGCAATCATCAAGCTGCAACCTGATTGACCTGCTAAACTCCACCCGTATCCTCTTACAGGTGCCATGTTGGCACACAAAAAAACCAATTGTCACAGCCCGCCATGGAAAGGAGGGAAGAGGCGATCGAATAAAATTAGTATATACTGAACAACAAGTGATCTAAAATTGACAGTGAGGAGGGTGTAGGAGGCCTGGTTGGGCTTGGTCAAGGGCAATGTAACCGAGATAAATTACTGAAACCCAAATGAAGGCTGAACATGATAGTGAGACCAGAGGAAAGTTAAAAAGAAATAGAGGAAAGAACTAGGAGGCAAAGGACATTTATAGATGTCTAAATACAGGTATGTACATATGTAAATATGTTTTTATAAGATGATGGGGAAATAGATCTATGTACATATATTTATAGGTTTAGTATTAAGGTAGCAGATGGACATTGGCACTCCCTCAATGCAAGAACACTTTGTTTTATTAACCTGGCATTCCAGGATGCTCACCTTCCCAACACGACCACTGAAGACAAAGTGGGTACTTGAGCAAATGTGGTGAAGAAAGCTGATGGTGCCTGGCTATCAAAAGATATAGTATCTGGGGCAGCGGTCCTCAACTTGTGGGTCACGACCCATTTGGGGGTTGAACCATCCTTTCACAGGGGTCGCTGGATTCATAACAGTAGCAAAGTTACAGTTATGAAGTAGCAATGAAAATAATTTTATGGTTTGGGGGTCACCACAACATGAGGAACTGTATTAAAGGGTCGTGGCATTAGGAAGGTTGAGAACCACTGGTCTGGGATCTTAAAGGCTTGAAGATAAACAAGCAGTCATCTAGCTGAGAAGCAACAAAGCCCACATGGGAGAAGCACCCCAGCCTGTGTGATCACGAGGTGTCGATTGGATCAGGTATCAGGCATCAAAGACCCAGAACAAAAAGTCATCTCATTGTGAATGAGAGAGAGTATGAAGTGCAGACCCAAAGCCCAACTGGGCGTCCCTTTACAGAAGGGTCACAGGGAGGAGATGAGTCAGTCAGGGTGCAGTATAGCACCGATGAAACATAAAACTTTCCTCTAGTTATTTGATGCTCCCCCCCCCACTATTATGACCCCAATTCTACCTTCCAAATCTGGTTAGACCAGAGCATGTGCATGAGTACAGATAAGAGCTGGAAACACAGGGAATCCAGGACAGATAAACACCTGAGAGTAGTCATACCAGGAGGATAAGGGGAAGGTGGGAGGAGAAAGGGAGAACCGATCAAAATGATCTACCTATAGCCCCCTCCCAGGGGGACGGGCAACAGAAAAGTGGGTAAAGGGAAACATTGGTCAGTGTAAGACATGAACAAAAATCTATAAATTATCAAGGGTTCATGAGGGAGGGAGAGTGAGAGAGGGAGGGGTAAAATGAGGAGCTGATACCAAGTAGAAAGCAAATGTTTTGAAAATGATGGTGGCAACAAATGTACAAATGTGCTTGACACAATGGATGGATATATGGATTTTTGTAAGAGTTGTACGAGCCTACAATAAAATGATTTCTTAAAATTTCAAAACATTAGTTTATACTTGAGGCAAATGTACTCACCTCCCATAGGCACACAGACCTTGAACTAACCTACATCAAAGAGCTAGGGAAGTCCTTCACTGCCTGCACTTTCTTCTGCTTTTTAAGACTCAACCCCAGCTTGTTTTCACCCGCTTGTCTCCTGTGATACAGAACATCCCATAGTCCCTGCAGACTCACTGTGACCCACAGGACAGAGTAGAACTGCCCCCTTTACGTTTCGGAGGCTGTCGACTTTCTGGGAGCAGACAGCCTCATCTTTCTCCCTAAGAAAGGCTGGTGGATTCAAACTGCTAACCTTGCAGTTAGCATCCCAGTGCATAAGTAACCCACTGGGCCACCAGGGCTCCTCGAATCTAAGCTCAAACATGCGTTCATTCTGTCAACCAACGAACATGTGGGATACTTGTTATCTGTTGGAGACCAATGGGTTTGTGCGGTTTTTGTCTTATCTTTATATTTAAATGTCTGTCTCATCTTGAGTAGCCATGAGTTCAGCTTCCAATACAATTGAAAGACTTTAAGTGGGGCAGGTAGGAGGGGTAAGACCCAGAACTGATTTCTCCCCTTGGGTTTCTATTTTGAGATCAACATTAAGTCAAAGGGGGGGTGAGATAGTTAAAGTTTTTATGCCAACCTGGCTGATAAACACATGTGGGGTTAATTGAAGGACAGAGAGATAAATGGATCGGTGAGCCTCGCCTTTCGAGTTCTCGGGTCTCTTGCTTTCTGATGGTCAAACCAGGGTGCAGCTGCCTTACCCAGTTCCCTGCTTCAGCTGGCAAGGCTCACTTCCTGCAAGACATCCCCAAGGAGAAGCCACATGGACCTACCCAGAAACAGCCCTGGGTGCAGGAGCAGCCATGTGGAGATCCCTGCCAGCACTGAGATGCTTACACATTCGCTGACTCAGCTTTTCTCCTGCAGTCGGCATCATTGCGTGTGTTTTGTGAGATGGAGGAGGACTTTGTGGATTGGTGTTGGACATATGGGCAAATGTTGGACCTGTGCGCTTGGGCAGCACTGGGTTGGGATGTTTTCTTGATGTGCACTTACCCTTGATATAAAACTCTCTTTTCCATATGAGTTTCTGTGGATTTGTTTCTCTAAAGTCCCCAGACACAGAGGGGAACAGCAGCAAGAAAGGCCTAGCAGGCCACTGGAAAATCAGGGAATGAAGACCCTCTGGCTCACAAGGGGGCAATCCATTGGGCAGGCGGTCACTATGAGCCGCCCAGATGGCAGCTCCCATAAGGTGCACAAGAGCACTTGGGCTGTGTGTACACTAGGACCACGAGTGGGTTGTGCACTGACTTGCTAACCCCAATGCTAGTCAGTCATGGGAACCCACCAGAGTCCACTGGACAGAGATGAGGCTTTCTCTCCCATACAGACTCGGCTCTAACACACGAGGGGGCAGTCTACTACCCTGACTTATAGGGAACTACATGAGTCAGAACCGACTGAATGGCAGCGAGTGACTTAGTCTCTGAAACTTACAGGGGCAGTTCTACCAGGTCCTATAGGGTCACCCTAAGTCAAAATCAACTCGATGGCACTGAGTCATAGGGGCATTTCTACTGATCTCTGGGGTAGCTAGGAAGAAGCCCTGGGGGCATAGTGGGCTATGCACTGAGTTGCTAACCACAAAGTCTGAAGTTTGAACCCACCAGCTGCTCCTCAGGAGAGAGATGAGGCTGTCTGCTCCCGTAAAGATCGACAGCTCAGAAACCCATGTGGGCAGTTCTGCTCTGTCCGATAGGGTGGTTTTGGGTCTGGATCCACTCGATGGCATGAGTGTGGGTTTGAAGAACCAGCCCTTTGAGATCTAAAGGGCAGCATGCCCTCCGGGAGCCAAAGTTCAGATGGCAGGAAGGAGGAGGAAAGGGGAGGAGTGGGACTGAAAACACTGGGACATGGGACGTGGCACGGTGCAGTCAATGGCATGGAACAAAACGTGTGTGACTTGTTGAAGGCAAAACCGATCTATATGCTCTGTCTGCCTCCACTTGGCTCACTATGAAAAAGGAATGTTCAAAGAATGGTGATTTCTAAAATAAGGAGCTTTCATACAATATACCTGGTAGGCTGGGTTGGAAAAAAAAAAAAAGTGTAACCTGGGGTCCCATCTCTCAACATAAGACTTGGCTGTGAAGCCCTGTTCTGTTGTGCCCGGGGCAGCGATTATGAAGTAACTGAGCTATAAAACCAAAAAACCAAACCAAACTCAGTTACCAAGTCCATACCGACTCACAGTCACCCTATGGGACAGGGTGGAACTACCCCGTGGGTTTCTGAGACGGTAACTCTTTATGGGAGTAAAAAGCCTCGTTTTTTTTCTTTTGCAGAGCAGCTGGCGGTTTTGAACAGCTGACCTTTTGGTTAGCGGCCCAAAGAGTAACCACTATAGCACCAGGGCTTCCGTCTCAGTGATAAAAGTGCACTGAATTTCAAGATAAAGTACTTATTTAGTACAATAAGGCCTTTAAGTTATTGCTTCTTCATGGGATCCTATAAAGTGCCCCGAAGTTGTTGTTGTTGTCAGGTGGCATTGGGTCGGCTCCGACGCAGAGCGGCTGTGTGCACAACAGAATGAAACACTGCGTGGTCCTGCGGCATCCATGGATGCGGCCATAGTATCCACCCATCGCATGGAGGATCTTCCTCTTTTCTGCCGCCCCTCCACTTTACCAAGCATGACGTCCTTCTCCAGAGACTGGACTCTCCTGACAACACGTCCAAAGTATTTAAGAGGAACAGATTCTTGCCATCTGTGGTAGTTACATAATCTGGTGTCAATTTGAGGATTAAAGAGTGAAGGGGTGGAGTTTAGCCTGTCAATCAGGTGGCAGCTTGGTGACCTCATTTGGAGGGGCTAAGGAGATAAAGAGCTCATTGGAGGTGGGATACATGCTCACTCCATGGGTGAAATTGCAGCTGACGACACATGGAGACAGGCTGCTGGCAGCCAGACCCCCGGAGCCACGTGGAGACAGACCTCGACCAGCACTGAGATGCTTACACCACCATTGGACCCAGGAGACCTCCCACCCACTGGCCTGTGATCTTCCTGCCTTTGGCGTCATTGCATATGTTTTGTGAGTCTGAAGAGGGCTTTATAGATTGGTATCGGGCGTATGGGCTAATATTGGACTTGACTGGGATGTTTTCTCAATATTCAATTGCTCTTGTATATAAACCTCTTTCTTATACACATGAGTGTCTATGAATTTGATTCTCTGGTCCACCTAGACTAACCCACCATCCTTGCCTCTAAGGAGCACTCGGGCCGCACTTCTTCCAACACAGATCAGTGTCCTTTGAGCGGTCCATGGTCCTTTCAATACTCTTCTCCGGGAGCACAATTCACATGCATCAATTCTGCTACGGTCTTCCTTCTTCAACGCCCGACTTTCACAGGCAGAGGCTGCAATGGTGTGGGTCAGCGCACCTTAGTCTTCAAAGTTACATCCTTGCTTTTCAATGCTTTAAAGAGGTCTTGGGCTGCAGACCCAAAGTGGAGTACTAATTGCTCACCTCTGGGTGGTGTTACTCTAAAGGCCTGGTAGTAAATAAGTCCGAACACTAACTTAAGTGAAACCCAACCCAACCAAACCTACTGCCAGCGTGGATTCCACCCCGTAGCGAGCCTATAGTGTTACTCAAAATGGGCAGTGCTGCCCCCTTGTTGTTAGGTGCCACCGTTGAGTCGATGGCAGTGAGTGAGTGACCTGTGTGCCAGTTCTTACACTATGGTGGCTTCCCCCTTGCCATGCTGCCAGACAGTATGCCCCCCCAGGATTTTAAAAACCACCTGAGGCACCCGGGCTGGAACTTCCAGACCAGGGCAGACTAGGAGCAAAGGCCTGACCATCTGTGGTGGTTAGTTGAGCGGTGGAGCTTCAAAGAGTTGGCTGGAGAATGGAAACCAAAGGGGGTTTTTCAAGGAAGTGTTTTTGAAGCCTTCTATTTCCAAAAGTTCACCGGTTGGGGGGTGGGGGGAGAAGCTTATGCATCATGACAGACTGTTGTCTGACTCGCTTCCTGTGGACAGACAGCAGGGAGGGATCAGTGGGGGGGGGGCGCGCGTCAAGTGGCAGGCCAACGAGGGGGAGGGCGTCGCTGGAGAGCTTGAGAGGGCTGGAGTAGGGTCAGCAGGTCACTGCGGACGTGGCACAAGACCACTGTGCACGGGGCCCACTAGCAGCCAACAAAGAGTCAGGGTCACCTGGGCTCATTTCCTGTCTATAGGCAGCCTACCCCATGCCACCGTTGCTTCTCACCCCAGCCCTGGTGGAATCTTCTGTGCTGCTCAGAGACAGCTCTGAGATTGCTGCCTGCCTCTGGGAACTGCTCATGTGTCATACATGCTACTCCTATTGCAGTGTCTGATTGTTAAGAGTGGGCACCCACAGGTCAGGATTTTCTTGGGACTTGAGTGGTGGAGAGTACCTGGAAAAGGACAAGGCTGCCCCCAAATGTGCATTCTGGTGTCAAAGTTTATAATCACTACGTATTCTGAGGACAGGCAAGATGTCATCGAGATCACATGCGTGGCTGCTGGTCTCCCCACTGAGGTCACCTTTTAATACACATCTATTGTTCTGGTGGTGTGGTGGTTATGTGTTGGGCTGTGATCCCCAAGGCAGGCAGTTCGAAATCACGGTAGTCTTCTGGAGAAAGGCGGGATTTTCTACTGCTGTAAAGAGTTAAACAGTTTCTTTGTGTGCATTTTTGCCATAGTTAGAAAAATACACAAATAATGCGTACAAGGAAGAAAATGTTCTAGAATTGAATGTGGTGACAACTGTACAACTCTTTTTGATATGATTGAATTGTACATGTGGATAAAGTGCTAATAGAACTATTAAAAAAAAAAGTATAGATAGGAACTGGAAACACAGGGAATCCAGGACAGATGATCCCTTCAGGACCAGTGGTAAAAGGGGCGATACCAGGATGGTGGAGTAGAAAGGGGGAACCGATTACAAGGATCTACATATAACCCCCTCCCTGAGGGACGGACAACAGAAAAGTGGGTGAAGGGAGATGTTGGACAGGGCAAGATATGACAAAATAACAATTTATAAATTGTTAAATTAAAAATTTATAAATTATAAATTATCAAGGGCTCATGAGGGAGGGGGTTTGCGGGGAAGGAGGGGAAGAAATGAGGACCTGCTGCCGGGAGCTGAAGTGGAAAGCAAATGTTTTGAGAATGACGAGGGCAGTGAATGTACAAATGTGCTCTACACAATTGATGTATGTATGGATTGTGATGAGTCGTATGAGCCCCTAATAAAACGATAAAAAACCAAACGAACAAAAGTACACTCTCAGACACTCACAAGGGCAGTCTCTATCCTGTTTTTCACATAGAGTCACTGTGCGTCGGCATCAGCCCGATGGAGGGGAGTCTTGTCCCTTGGAGTGAGTGAATTGGCTCTGCCACTCCAGGGCACAGGCGCCGATGAGAGGGTAACCCAAGGATCCCAGCAGCCCTTAGAAAGAGCAAAGAGGCCCAGGGGGACCTACAGGATGGAGAACCAGCACAGCAAGCGCATGTTTCTGTTCTTAAACGCCTCCCACACACATAACACACTCACACACGCACACTGGGGCACTCAATTACAGCCCAGGCCACTGTGATCTTTGCCCTACTGGGCAGGGTCTAGTGGATTTTCTCCACCTCCCTGTCTGACAGTGGAAGGAAGTCTGCCCATCCTGCTTCTGGGAAGAGACTGGGCTGAGGGGCCCCGCAGAGGGAAGCACCTGGAGCTTCTGAAACCACCCACAGCAAACGCAGGAGTCAACAGGATGAGCAGCGAGACCAAAGGGCCCGAACAGTGGTTTCGGCTTGGCCCCTGGGGGCAGCGGGCAGGCGGTGTCTGGTAAAACCAGCTCCTCCTTCAAAGACTGACTTTCGAGATTGTTGTGTGCAATCTCCCCCCACTAGAGAGGTGTGTGTATTTTAAACTTCTGATTGTGAATTGGCTGAAGGTTTACAGGGCAGGTCACCGGTCTTAACATTCAACAACTTACACACAGGTTTGTTTCAGTTCCTCCATTGTAAGGTGATCAGACGTCCCGCTTTTGGAGGGGCAGTCCCGAATTTTAACAATTTTTCCCCGCGTCCTGCGGCATTTTTAAAAAGCCCCGATTTTTTGGAAAGAATGCACGACAAGCTAGGGTATACGGTTTTCGGCTGCCATGTGGCTATTTCACCAGGATAGGAGTTTGGTCAATGGTGTCCCGCTTGACCAATGTTAAAATCTGGTCACCTTAGCCATTGTCACCCCCTCAGCGTCCCAGCCCTTCTCTTCCTTCTCGGGTTTCCTGTTTCTGTTCCTCTTTTCCTAGAACTCTGAACTCTGTCCTTGAGGAAAGGTCACCCTTCAGATTTTAAGTGGTGGATGAGTCGCATAAAGGGTCGGGCTCAGGTTCCAACCTGAAGGGGGACCGTGGGTCCTGCTCTTTGGGTCACCTTTATCTCTGACCAGTACACCTTTCAGGAGCCGCGGTGGGAATAGCGGTTACGTGCAGTGCTGCAATCCGCACGGGCTGCAGTTAGAAACCATCAGCAGCTCCCCGGACAAAGACTGGGCTTCCTACTCCTGAGTCAGCGTGGACTCCACGTCAATGAACTCTGCCCAGCCCCTCCAAGGAGGGGCTCCCTATTTTTCTCCCTCCCTGGCCTGTCTGTGGCCAATTGCTATGGGGAAGTGGGGGCGGGGAGGCCAGTGTGCTTTGTACTGACCACTTCTCCCTGCCTGGCTCTCACAGCATCACCCCCACTTCCAGAAGGTGGCCTGCAGGGGCGCCCCGCTTGCTCGGGGGTCCTAGGGGAGGTGCCATTGGGCGGCTCTGCCCACCCCCTCAATTCCTCCATTGTCACCCCCTCAGCCTCCCAGCCCTTAGTTCTCTTTCTCCTCGGGTTTCCTGTTTCCGTTCCTCTTTTCAGTGGTGCCCAGGAGGCCCTGTTCACCTGTGGTACCGACCGGAACACTGAGGCCTGCGACCCCACCCACGGGCCAGTCCTCCCGAGCCACGTGACACCACTGGGCTCGCGAGGGGACAGTACGCAGGTGCCATGTCCCCTTTCTGCCCTTATCTCCTCACTCTGCTCCTCTCCCGTCGGGTCTCCGAGCTGCGACGATCTCAGGACCCACCTGGCCCCGCACACAAGCCACTGGGCGTGCGGCGCGGCGCCGCCAGCGCGGCGCTGGAGACGGCCACGTGACCGCGGCCCGGCGCAGGGGCGGGGCGCGCGTACGGCGCGCGCGGGGCCTTCTGGGGATTTTAGTCCGGGCCCCGCCTCCGCCCTGCGCCGGCGAGGCCGGCGGAACTACGTTCCCGGCGTACTTTGCGGCGGCAGGAGGAGGCGTGGCTGCCGGGCGGGCGGGCCGGTTGCTAAGATCTCGTGAAGCGCTGCGCTGATCCGGGCCGTCTCTTTCAGGTAAGGCCTCGGCCAGTGGGCCTCGCTGCGGGACGCTGCACGGGGAGCGAGCGGGGCTCTCGGGCTTCTAGGGCCCCGGCCACGCGGGGCGCCAGGGTGCGGCCAGGCTTGGCCTGCGCGCGTCGCGGGCCAGCGGGCGGGCGCGTGAGAGGGACGCCGGGCGGCTCTGCGCGTGTGCGTGCGCAGAGGGTGGGTTGGGCCGCGGGACTCCCCCCACCCCCCACTCCCGACCTAGGGGCCCCTCGCTTCTACACGTGCGCGCGCCCTTGCTCCCCTGCGTTGGGGACCCCGTACCCCCAGGCCGCTGGTCTTTGCGGCCAGCCCCTCCGCCCAGTGCTCCCTGCCCACCGCGAGCTTGCCTCCATACCACCACTAATGAATCCCAGTGCTTAATGGCAAGTTTAGAGACTTCCAGGGCTCCTAATAAGTGGAACTACCAGAAGGGTCGACCATTTAGCCCAAAAGACCAGACACCTCATGAAATTGGACTCTGGTGTCCAGTGTTCAATGCTCGCGTGTTAGTATGAGAAGACCCCAAATACTGCATGGGACACACATTTTTGTATACGATACGACCAAATGACACCAGTGCCGTCGAGTAGATTTGAACTCATAAAACCAAAGTCTTATTTGCTGCGACTTCGACTTACGGGACGGAGTAGAACCTCTCTGGGGGGTTTGCGAGGCTGTAGCTCTCGACTGGAGCAGAAAGCTTTGCCCGGTGAGCAGTTCCGCTCCTAACCTGCTGTTGCTGCCGTCAGGTGCCACCGATTCGATCTCAACTCACAGCGATCCTGTGTGCACCAGAATGAAACACCACCGGCCCTGCCCTGTACAATTGTTGTGTTTCAGCCCACTACGGCTTCTTAGAAACAAAAACTCCCTGCCACCGAATTGATTCTGACTCATAGCGACCCTATAGGACAGGGTAGAACTGCCCCTGTGAGTTCCTGAGACTCACTCTTCACAGGGGTGTGGATACCCTCATCTTTCTCCCTCGGAATGACTGGTGGTTTCGAAGTCCTGACCTTGCGGTTAGTAGCCTAATTCATAACCGCCATGCCACCAGGGCATCTCCACTACAGCTTCTAGGACAACCTTACACGGAGCTATACCAAGACTGTACATCTTTAGGGGAGCAGATCTCATCTTTCTCCTGCAGAGGTGCTAGTGGGTTTGAACCACGGACCTTGGGATTAGTGGCCCAATGCTTCATCCACAGCACCACCAGGGCCCCTTGCTTCTATGGGCTAAAAACTCATTTATCTTAAATGCACATTTGAGGGGGCTCTTCACTTGGGGAGCTTGTCAAAAATGAAGATCCCTGGTTTTCCTGTGGTCCTGGTGGTAGCAAAGGGTTGAACAGAGGCCAGTGTGCCAAGCGGGAGGTTGAGGCTGGTGGCCAGAGCCCAGCAATCGAGTTGATGCCCACTCATGGTCACCCCTATCGATGTACAGCCTCAGGGGCCTTCTCGGGGCTTCTCCACTTGGTTCTGCAGGGCTACTGGGGAAGGGAATAGAGGCTGCGGCGGTGTGCCTTTAAGTAATCCAAAATAGCTTAGCTTGGAGTTGACACAGTCATCAGGCTGCCAGGCCCCATTCTGTGATGGTCACCACTGTTAGAGAATGCTATTGCACTGTGACCCCGGAGTGTTGACGCCCCTGAACCCCCCCACCAGCACCCACGACCACCACCCTCAGTTCCAGTGACAGTAACCTCTACGCCGATCGGCCCCATGAGCAGCCCTCAGGAGGACTCGGGGGACAGCCTGGGTGTCTGTCTCGGGCAGACACACCCTGGAGTCTCCCTGGGACTTTGCTTCTTTTCTTTCTGGGGCTGATAAGATAAGGTCACCTTACCTGAGGTCAGCCCACACGCCCTGTGCCCAGAGCCTGACTCAGCTGAGCAGAGGTGTCACCACTGGACACACCCTTGCTGGGGAGCGATGTGGGACAGCTAGAGGATGGCTGGCTCAGGGACCTCACCGTGGCTCTGGGGCAGCCAGCCTGGAAGCTGGTGGCCCGTGATCGCCATCATTGCCTCATCCAGCCCCAGGCCTTCGCCTGGCTCCTCTGCAGGCCCCTCCAGGCCGGAGCATGGGTCTGTTTAGCTGGCCTCTCCAGACTGGAGGTACAAATGGGCAGTTTGTGCCCGACTGCCAACCTAGCAAGCTTGGCGGTCTGATTCTGAAGTGACGGCAGCCAGAAAACCCTGTGGGGCTCACTTCTCCTCTGACGGGCTGAGCCGAGTGGACGGCTGCAGCTTTGGCTCAGAGTCAGGGTGGGTGTGTTGTTAGGGCTGATGCTCAGGACAGACAGCCTGGCAGAGCACATGTCTGGGGCAGGGGCTAAGCGACGTGGACTCTGGAGGTGGAGCCGCCAAAGCCCAGGGTCACAGCTCAAGACAGTGACCAGCAGGGCCCATCAAATGGCCTGGGCCCGTGGAGCCTTCTCTCTGCAGTGTGGGGCGAGCACCTGTCACCCCTTCCTTGGTGTAGCACAGAGAACGACCTCAGGTGCTGGGGCCACCCTTGGGGCCTAGGGTGGTGATGGCACTCACTACGGCCTCTGGAGGCCATCCCCTGCCCCGGGTTTCATGTTCAGTAGCACTTTTATTGAGATGGTCACATATCACGATACGTGCCCCTGTAAAGTGTACCCAACGTGCAGTAACTCGGTGCATTACGGGGGCAGTTGCTCCACAGGGCTCCTGGGAGGTCTTCAGAAAGCAGGTTGCCAGGATTTCCCCTGCTGTGGACCACTCGTGGGTCTCAACCGCGAGCCCTCTGGAGACGTCCGCTGGTGGCGTGTGTTCATGGCTGGGGTGCACAGCGCTTGGTCTTAGCATATTCCCCGCTGTGCAGCCATCACCACTAATTCCAGGACATTCATTCCACCACCCCAGAAAGAGCCCTGTACCCGCCCCGCCACACCGCTCTGCCTGTGGGCCTGTACGTGGTACATCAGACCCGACAAGGGGGCTTCAGAAAGTTCTGGGGGCAGGAGGGACAGTGAGTTTCCCCTTGAGCTTCCTCTGTGTGAAGCCCCTCTGTGTGCGTCTAACATCTGCAGCTTGTCGGTGTTCCTTGAGCATCTAGGCCTCCCCCCTCTCTGGGTGAGCAGTGCCTGCTGGCTCTGGATGGGCGTGGGGGTGTCCCCACCTTTTGCCCCTGTGAACGTGTGTGCAGGTTTCTGTGTAAATGTGCTTTCACCACCACCACCACCACCCATACCCCTGAGAGGATTGCTGGGTCACCCTCCCCCCCAGCCCCCACCCCTAATTCTAACACTCAGCTGGTGGCTGGCCAGCCGTCTCCTGACGGCAGCTGCAATGTTTAAACCGAATCAGACAGAGGTTCAGTCTCAGGAAGACAAGACTGCGTTTGTCTTGGCCTTGGAGACAGGGTGTGTGTGGTGGGGGCTGGCAGGGCCAGCTCTGGATTGGGGATCATGTCTGTGGTGTGGGAGGCCGGGAGGGGCAGCCTTGCAGACTTCCCCGTAGACCCCGCCTGGCATGGGCCTTGTGCTACAGTGGCACCGGGTGCCCAGGGGTCTGTGAAGTGCCACCTCTTCACTTTGCCTCATGTTCTGGGGCCATGAACACCAGGGTCTGTGTGTCTGCCAGACTGGGGGAGACGGCCTCATGGCACCTGCTGAGAGGACAG
This sequence comes from Echinops telfairi, assembly GCF_000313985.2. NCBI lineage: Eukaryota > Metazoa > Chordata > Mammalia > Afrosoricida > Tenrecidae > Echinops > Echinops telfairi. Next base: position 1,805,983 of record NW_022111359.1, on the reverse strand, counting down.
CGATTTGGGGGAGGTGTCAGAGCTGAGGAGCGTCATCACCAGCGTCAATAGCCCAAGGCTGATCCCCACGAGATGGGGGTCAGACATGCCTCTACCCGCCAACCACCTCACCATTTCTGACACCAGCTGTCCCTCCCACCGCAGCTTCTCTGCGGGTTTTATAATTTGGACCAGTGGCCACACAGAACTTAAAAACCATCCTCATGGTAAAGCAGCCGGCACTGTTAGGGAAGGAACCGTTGACAGCACGAGATCAGGAATGGCAGGGTACAGTTCTTCAATCAAGACCGCCTCTTCTCAGCTGGGCAGGCGTCTCTAGCGCTCAGCGGTGGGCTCACCAGGTCTCTGCCCTTCCCAGACAAGTTACAAAACTCTTGCTCTCTGCTGATCAGGGCCTGGAGGCACCATCTCTGCCAACAGGCCTCCCTTCAAAGGTGCTCACTCGGTGTCTTGCTGTGTGGACTAGAGAGCCTGCTGACATCCCCCCACACCCCCACTTGTCTCTGCCTCCTGCCTCCTTGTGGCGCCCTCTGGAGTTACTGCACTCTGGTCCTGGGTCTAGGGGGTTTCTCGCCACAGGAACCCTGGGTCCAAAGGACAAGCTCCACTCCTGGCTCTTTCCCGTCGTTCTGAGTGGTTTTGAGGTTCTCCCTGCCTCTGGGTGACTCGGGTTAAACCCAATGGGTTGGGGAAACTGGCCAGTCCCCTCATTAGGGCTTCACGTAAGTTCTCTGCAAGGCCCTGCCCCTACCAGGGTGCCACGCATCTTACATGATTATTAGCAAACTGGTTATTTCTCAAGGAACCCTGCTGGCATAGCGGTTGTGAGTTGGGGCTGCCATCCTCTAGTTTGAAGGGGGAGAAAGGCGGCGGAGGTCTTCCGACACTGGCAGCCTTAACCAGGGCAGGGGATCACTCACTCATCACCATAGCCCATTCCCCACTCAGCCACCCTAGAGGGCAGGGCAGAGCCGCCCCCATCCATAGCCTCATCTGTCCTTGGAGCACGACTTGTGCGTGGATCGCATCGCCATAGTCATAGAGGGACAAGCAGCGACGGCTGACACGGTGCCCCGGCGCCCCGCATGCGGGTTTGGTTAGCACCCTGCGATGCTGCTCCGGCTGAACTCCTCGCCGCGGATGACGCCCTGCTCCGGTCTCTGTCTCCACAGTGGGAGCCCGGAGGATGGAGCCACGGGGGAACCTGGAGGCTGGGAGCGTGGAGCTGGGGCCGCCGTGGCAGGCGCTCCCCGTCCTGTCGGAGCAGCAGAGCGAGGCGGTGGAGCTGGTGCCCGCCTTCGCTGCGCCTGTGCTTGACCCGCGCCAGACCTCCCGTCTGGTCCGCGAGGTGTCCGCCGCCCTGCCGCTGCCCAGCCAGCCGCACCTCAAGCGCGTGCGGCCCAACCCAGACGCGCAGCGCCCGCACGCGCTGGAACTGCTGTTGTGCCTGGCGGGGCCGCGCCCGGGCACACGCACACTGGCCGAGCTACTGCCGCCCACCGTGGATGCGCGCGGCCTCGGGCCGCCCTTCTTGGCACCTGTGCCCGCCCGGCCCCCGCTGACGCGCGCCCAGTTCGAGGCAGCCCGAGCTCACTGGCCTTCGACCTTCCATGAGGACAAGCAGGTGACGCGCGCGTTGGCCGGGCGGCTCTTCTCCGCGCAGGAGCGCGCCCGCATGCAGGGCCACATGGAGCGCGCCGTGAGGGTGGCGCAACAGGCGGCCGCACGGGGCCTGCGGGCCGTGGGTGCTGTGGTGGTGGACCCCATCTCGAGCCGTGTTCTGGCAGCTGGCCACGACTGCTGCAGTGACACGAGCCCCCTGCTGCACGCCACCATGGTGTGCATTGACCTGGTGGCCCAGGGCCAGGGCTGCGGCGCCTACGACCTCGGGACTCACCCCGCCTGCTGGTTCGCGTCAACCACCGGCCCCCAGGGCGCACGCCCGGGCGCGGTGCGGAAACTGGAGCGTGAGGACTTGGACGGCGAGGACGGACTTCCTTATGTGTGCACTGGCTACGACCTGTACATCACCCGCGAGCCCTGCGTCATGTGCGCCATGGCCCTCGTCCACGCCCGTATCCGCCGCGTCTTCTATGGCTCACCGTCGCCCGATGGCGCCCTGGGCACCCGCTTCCGCCTGCACGCCCGGCCCGACCTGAACCACCGCTTCCAGGTGTTCCGGGGCGTGCTGGAGCACCAGTGCTGCGTCCTTGACCCCGACACATAGGCTCCAGGACCCTGTCGACCACCCCAGACGCCCAACTGCCCAGAGCGACGCCTATAGTACACAGGATCCGTGGACCTGCCTTGCCGCTGCAGAGCTTGGCTCCCTCCCCCAGGCCTGCCTGCATAGCTGCCCTGCCCGGCCCCATGGTAACTAATGTTCAGGCTCTGTGGACTCGCCTCATCTGCTCAGAGCCACTGCCACGGACCAGCCTTTCTTTCAGACACCTCGCTCTTGTGTGTTGCTCAGTCTGCCTGTGCCCACCAACCATGCTGTGACTGGTTCCACCTGGGACCAGCCTCCTCTGTCAGACACCCCATGCCCGCCCGTTGCTCTGTCTGCCTGTGCCCACCACCAGGCAGTGACTAAGGCTGGCTCCTGCTCAGAGCTTGTGTTGCGGGGACTGGAGCATATGGGGCCACCTGCACTGCACCCTGCCTGTCCCCCCGAAGCTCTTGAGCCCGCAGCCCCTGCGGTCTCATGCACTTGGCCTCTGCCTTTGCTGTCGGAGCATGTTTGGTGTGCAGAAATAAACAAGTGAACCTGGCTCCTGTGCTTCCATGGAATGGCAGACCCTCTGGGACAGGTCCCTGGGTGCACCCCCAGGCCAATCAGCTAGTGAGGCAGGCAGTGTCCAGGGTGGCTGCCATGGTCCAGGGCTGCCAGGGTCCACAGTGCCCACCAGTGGAGCCGTCTTTCTGCTTTGTGTATTTGAAAGAAGAGCTGGGATGGAGCCCAGCTGGGTGTGTCTGCTGCCAGCTGACCTGGCAGGTTCCAAGCCCCTCCTAGCCCCCATGGTGAGGTATGGTCAGAGGGGCTTGCATCCTGGCTCCTGGCATAGGTTCAGCTCCGTCCGCATGTGGGTGTGAGGGTCCCGGCCCCGAGAGGCAGTGCCCCTCATCTCAGGTGGGGGATTGGAGACCCTGAGGACATCTGTGTCAGAACCTCCCCACCCTCCCCAGTGGGGTGTGCCCTGAAAATAGGAGCCAGGGGCCTCACTCGCATTGGATAGGGTCCTGGCCCCTAGAGACTCTTGGGGTGAGAAGCTGAGCCCACAGAAGAGAGCCCAGGAAGGTGGGGTCAGTGTCCGCGTCCTGGTCATTGAGCCCCTCACAGGCGCTGGTCCCCTCTGACCATGGGACCTGATGCCTTTGTCCTCTCTTCCAGGTGGGCCGTGGCTTCAGCCCCACGCCGTGTTGGCCACTGCGACCATGTCAGGTGAGTCCTGCTTCTCGTTCTCTCAGAACGCGTCAGACAGTTGGCATCCTCGTCCCCTGTGTGTCAAAGGCAGAGAGGACTCCGGGGCAGGGGAAGTGTTCACACCCAGGCATCCCTATCTGCACCCACGACACCTGCTCTCACCTAGGGCGCCTGCCCAGGAGCAGACCTCTCCCGACAGCTGGGCATCTGAGCTCTAGGTTCAGAGCAGAGAACTGGGGTTCTGGTGTCTGGAGCCTGAGAGGACTTTCCTGACACTGGGGTCCTGGGCCACCGGGTAGGGCTGTGCGTCTCACCTCCTAGGGAAGCAGGTGGCTCCTGGCAGGGAAGTGCACTGCTGTGGGTGCCATGGAGCCGGCTCAGGCGGTGGACTGACCCCCACGGGGGTGTGGCATGGACACCGGCAGGCCCTGTAGACACAAGGGGCTTGCACAAAGGAGTGGGAGCCTCCATCCTGTGTCCCACAAGGTGGACGTCACCCACCACTGACCTCCCTGCCCTGCTCCCTGCCTGCTCCCCCACTCCTCATTCCTAGGTCTGGCTGGCATGGTCCTGTCCACAGGCCTTTTCTCGACTGTTCGCTGCCCTGGACTACCCTTCTCAGACATCTGCCTGCTTCCCACTCTGGCCTCCTGTCTGTCCACCTTGTGGCTGGCCACCAGAGGGGACCTGCCCCTGCTTAGCCCACTGCCCTTCAGATCTCCCACCTCTTGGGTCAAAGGCCAAGTCTCCCCGAGGCCTACACATCCTGCTCTGTCTACTCCAACAGTGAGCTTTCTCACTGTTCCTCCAACCCACCAAGTCCATCCAGCCCCAGGGCTTTGCATGGGCCAGGCTCTCAGCCAGGAGTGCCTCCACGACATGGTATGCCAGGCTCCCTTCTGCACCCCATCGGCCTTTGTCCCAGAGCCACCTCTTGAGTGAATCCTAACTTAAAACAACAGCTCGCCTCCCTTCCCTGTGCCTCACCTATCCGGAGTGTGCATGAGGCCTGGGCCCCAGCTGCCTTGTTCCCCATCCGGGGGAAGGGTCAGGAGACTGTCCAGGGCCATTCTTGACAGTCAGTCAGCACTGGAACGGGCCTGAACCTTCCCTGATGGTCTTGGAGAACCTGTGCTCTTCCCTGAGTGCACATGTGCCACCTGCGGCTGCTGGGCCGTCGCTGCATGCCGAAACGAGCTCCGAGCCACCACGTTTGCAGACTCCAGCCATGCAGGTCTCGGTCGAAATGACCCAGATTAGCTGCCTTTCCGGAGTCTCCTACCTCTTACAGCTCTAAGGCCCATCGTCTTCCACTCTTGTTTCTGTTCCCACATCTCCCGTCTGCCCAACCCTCCTGCCTTCCTCCCATAAAGGCCCTGTGACCCCATTAACCCGAGGTGATCAGGGTCACCACCCACCTCCAGACCCCACTGCGCCCGTCTGCAGGGCTGTGCCCTCCAGCTCCAGGGCTCGGGCTCCTCTTGGGGCCGCTGTCCCCGCCCTGGCCCTCACTTGCTGCTGTCCCCGGCCTGCAGAGAAGGAGAACAACTTCCCGCCACTGCCCAAGTTCATCCCGCTGAAGCCCTGCTTCTACCAGAACTTCTCCGATGAGATCCCCGTGGAGCACCAGGTCCTGGTGAAGCGCATCTACCGCCTGTGGATGTGTGAGTCCTCATCCTGCCCCCAACACTCCCCCCCAGCCCCTCAGAGTGAGCAGGGGGGCTGCCTGGGGATGTGTGATTTCCCTCACTGCCCCAAATATAGCCCCACCCTGTTAGAGTTGGGGGGAGTGCATGGGGCTGTGTGAGTCTCCTCTACCTAGCTCTCCTACGCCCTGTAAGGAAGCCCCCCAGACCTCCACACATGGGAGGTGAGCAATAAAGAATGGCCACACCCCCTGTGCCCCCTGAAGACTCCAAGGGCATGGGAGGGTCATGCCTCCCCAAGACTGCCCAAGTACTGGCCAGTACAGTCTCAGTGAGGACCCCTGGGTTTCTGACGAGGCTCCCCCAGGGGCCAGTGGACGGAGGGTCACCTGGCTTGACCCTTGCTAGCAGGGTGAGTGAGAGGCTGGGACCCTGCTGCCCAGCTGCTCCGGGCCCTGTGTAGAGAGCAGTTCAGGGGGCTCATGGGAGGACAGACTCGGCCCTGCCCAGCTCAGGCCCTCCTCCTCCTCCCCCTCCCCCCAGTTTACTGTGCTACCCTGGGGGTGAACCTGGTGGCTTGCCTGGCTTGGTGGATCGGTGGCGGCTACGGGGCCAACTTTGGCCTGGCCTTCCTGTGGCTGCTGCTCTTCTCGCCTTGTGCCTACGTGTGCTGGTTCCGACCCGTCTACAAGGCCTTCCGGTGAGTCCACCCAGGCCCAGAGGCCACACTCCGCTGTCTGTTTGTCAGGGCGGAGCTCACCGCCCCCCCTGTGTGGCTTGTCTGCACAAAC